>NC_044912.1:22657966-23257966 GCF_001633185.2 Quercus lobata | reverse complement strand
CAAGAAAATCTGATCTCAACCCACCAAGTGTAAGATCCAAATGCATCCTTTCTAATTTATATAAAGCCAAGGAGCACCTGGATCAAGGGGACAGGAGATTGAGGGGAGAAAAACAAAAGAAAGAGAGAAACCATTCAGCTGTACTTTCATCCTCGAACTGTACCTGAGGACGAACACTTAGCTAATTTCTACGCAATTTCTAATTGAATATTTTAATTTCGCATATCAAAATTTAAACTCTAATCGTTGTTTCATGTTGCACAACGGGTATTTCAAGGTTGACCTTGCATCTCATCTCTATAAATTCATTGTGTGAGTGAACTGTAGCTTAATTAAAACCAGTCTTAATTAAAGGATTTATTTTTCGCCTACCACACTAATCATCCATCAGTTAATGACCATGACTCCAAAACACAATGATGAAAATCATTGGGTTTACATTGATCATACTTGAAAATATTTTTAAACAAAAGGCAACCAATAAAAATAAAAGTATTTTTATTATAAAAAAATTAAAAAATAAAAACAAAATTTAATACTGGGATATCTGATATCAAAGGCCAGAAGCCCACATCTTTGAATTTTGTGATTCTTCTACCAAAATAAACTCATGACATACTAAATTCGGTTGTATTACATCTGAGTCTTTGATAAATTCTTTATTCACAAAAGAAAACGAATCTACATCTAACTCTTCCCTAACCCACCCCACCATTACAACACAATCAAGTCAACAAACCATAATTTACATGCAAACATAGATCATTGTCAAAATACAACTACGTGTATTACACACCTATAAACCACAACTCACACACCCAAATTCTGCAATCCATGACATGACAGTGAAAACAGAGAGGCATTCACAGATTTTTGGGGTCAGCTATGATCCCAAACAAATTAATTAGAGTCAACCAAATTTCCTCTTTTTCCTCCATTCTATTCTATCTGAAATCATATACTCTGTTACTCCTCACAATTACAAAATTCAATAAAATAAAATAAAATAAAAAAGCAAAAGCACAAAACATTTACATAATAGTGAGACATAAAAAGATACCCACAAACCAAAACAACCGAACCAAACATCCCAACAGCCATAACATAAAAAACACACATATAAAGCAAGAAACCAAAAACCCACCAAGAAACCAAGATCGCAAAGCAAAAAAAAAGCCATAGAAACACAGAGAGATTAGTTTAGAGATTTGGGAAAAAGAGAGAGAGATAAGCCCACATAAGTATTCAACTGGCGGATGAAGCTGGAGAAGTTTTTGTGCTTAAAGTGTTTGGGCAAAAGGTTAGCGGCGAACTCGTGGGCATTCCAAACTACAAAGCTGTTGTTGGCATTGCTCCACGAGACCACCGAGTCGGTCTCAGGGTCATCCACCATCGCATAAAGCTTCTTCAGGAACGGTGGCAAAGTGTTCGAAGAGCTCGCCATCGATCCCTCATCATTTGCAGGACCTTCCATTGTTACAGACAGAGAGAGAAAGAGGAAAGGGGTTTTGTGGGGTTTGAGGGAATTGAGGAGGAAGAAAGGAAGGAAAGTAGAAATGCTTGCACGTACGGTATATTATTATTAAATTAAAAAGTGATCAACTGATCTTATCAAAAAAAAAAAAAAAAAGTGATCAACTGATATTTTTATTATTTTATTATTATTATTATTATTATTATTAAATATTTATATTTATTTTTGTTTTGGGAAAAGCCGAGGGGTTTTTTGGCGGTTGCGCCAGGGAGCAAGCACTACTTGAATAATACAGTTCTTCCTATTTTTAGTTCTTTTTGGAGTTTTGCTTTTGTTTTTTTGTTTTTTGTTTTTTTAACTTTTTAAACAATCAAAGTTAGCTTGTGATGCTTGTTATTTTTTCATGAATTCGTCACTTTTTTTTTTTTTTTTAAGTTTTATTAGTTGGTTCTCGAGTATGATTTGTCCTATTTTTCTCTTTTTTTATAATTTAAGCAATTTTACCCCATTTTAAGAATATCCATTTTGAATAAACAAAGAGATACAAAGATAAGGAAAGAGCCAAAAGCAAGAACTTACCAAATAACTTTCTATTTGAGAAATGGAAGAAGGAATTGGCTTTCAGAGGAATTTCTTGTCATTTGTCATGAATGCTCCTTTCCTTGCTTTTGAATGCCATATTTTAGAATTTAAGAATTTTGTTTTCTTTTTTTTCTTTATCTTTTTATTATATTTTATTTGTTTCTTTTAATTGAAGTGAATTTATGAAATTATAATCTCAATAAATTATATAAAAAATTATGAAATGAATGGTGGACATTTTTTTTTTCCACACAATACAATGGTTTATTTCAAAAAATACACGTATAGCGTTCAACTCACAAATAATAGCATGTAAGAAAAGTCATGACATGCAATTCCAAACTCTCGTAAAATTTTCCATTTAAGCCAACGGAGCAAGGAAAAAAAAATATATATATATAAGAATAATTCAAAGAAAGTTTTTTTATTTATTTTTTGGATCATCCAAGCATCACTTGTTAGTTCTTTATTTGTGGGGGAAAAAATATTAATTCTTTCTTTGATGGGAAAAAATTAAAATGAAAAATGGTCAACAAGAGAGCTTTTGTGCAATTTTTCTTGAGCTTGCTTTATTTTCTTTTTTTGAATAAAAAAAGGGCCTATGACATGGACTAATCGACCTCAAGTACGTGACAATAAAGGAAATACCACATGTACCATCAAGACTTGCATAGAATTTAATTCAACACGTTTGTTACAATACAAAGGTTTTGATTATATTACATGTCACAACCTTGATAGCCAGCATTTCCACTTTTTCACTACTCACCTAAGCCATTACGCTTTTGGTAAAATAATTATTGGGTATTAAAAATTATGGTTTTTTCTGGTTGATATTATTTTTTTCTCTAACCCAAGTGTCTAGACTTATCTTACCCTTAAGTTGAGTATCATTTATTAAAGATTTAAATTACATTTTTTTTATATATAATTTGGGTTATAATTTTAAATTAAACCTTAAATTTAAAATTTGGTAATTGAACAAAAAGGTTTAAATAATTTTTAATTAATCTAATTAACTAAAAATAACAAAAATTCACATAAAAAACAAAAGCCTATATAAATAACCATAAAAAGTTTGATGTGATTTGTAAAACCTATACAGTATACACTATATGAGAATTTTTAAATTGGAAGAGAAAAAAATCTAAAACAATGCTTGTTCCAACAAATTAAGCTATACGTATAAACCTAAATTTAGTTTGTATAGAATTCTTTCTCAAATAATATAAATATATATATATATATGTATTTATTATGTGTTCTGCATGTGAATCATGTGATAATAATGATTTCCATCCACAAAGTAGACTCGAAAGTGTGATGAAATGATTAATTTTGTCATTATGTTTGATTTTGACCTAAACATCGTGGGTCTTCTTGAATTTTCATTTATTTTTATAAAAAAAATTCTTTTAAAAATATTTCGAATTGGGCCCCGGTTCCGGGCTTGGATCACCAATGTTTTTATTTTACACCACGGCCCAGCACCTTACTGTTTCACTTCTTTCCCCGAGTCTGACTCAGTTCTCAATTCCCTCTCTCTCTCACAGAGTCACAGGTACTGCCTCTCAACCTTGCTCAGCTAGTTTTTCTCATCAAACTTTTCACATTGCTTATTTTTAATCATGGGTTTGCTTCTTTTTTTGTTTGTTCGTACAGTGTTTATGTGAAATAATATGTTTATATTTGCAAATTTGTATTGAGCAAATATAGCTTCTTATTATCATCAATATAAGTTATCTCCGATGACCCATTAAAAATTGAGGAAAGTTTCCACCTTGAGCGGTCACAAAAAGCCTCACTGTAGTGAAGACAGACAGTGTGGTCTTTTAGGAAGAAAAATTCTTAAATGTAGCAAGTTCCTTATTTGACACTTGTATCTCCTTAGTTTGTAAATTTGGGAACATTTTTCAATATTTCTTTTAGAATTGTATGCGTATCTTCCCAGATGCCAAATGGATATGTGTGTGTCTTTTTTGGGATTTTTCTCATTGCAACCACTGTAGATGGGTATTTGCTTTAGAAGTGCTAGTTTTGCTGTTTCAACATTTGCCTTCTGTTACTGCTACCATTGAAGCATTACATCAAACACCTTGTATGCACTTCCCCACTTAATCTTGCTAGATATATCTCCTTGCTTGCCAAAAATTACCAACAATTAATACCTTTGTTGTATCCTTAGTAATGTCACAACACCAACCCTTTTGTCCTTTGAGTCTTTCAATGCCTTCTTTTTCACTTCTTCGCTAAACGGCACTCAACAAAATCATTCTCTCCACCGCTTAGAAACATCTCTCAGAATCTTTGGATTATGCCAATACTCTCTTTTTTTAAGCCTCATCCGTTCATGGCTCTTATTTCTTCTTCTGGGTGTTGCACTTCACTGAAATTCTGGTTTTTGAGTCTCTTGTGGCAGCCTTTTCCCTGCTTTGCTCAGGGAGGTTGCAGAATGGGAAATTTTGTGGGAGGATCTATGGATTGGTGTATTGTTTCATATGGTGTTTCAAAGACCAAGAAAAGATGGCTGTACATAGTACCGGCCTTGTTGGTGGGATTAGCTTCATTGCGCTTTTGTTGTTGGTCATGGTGCTACTCTTGAGAACGTGTGATGAGGGCATTGCAACTAAAAGTACTGCCCGTGTGGGTTTTGCTCCAAAAGGAGACATTTCTTGACTACTCAAGAATCTTTTTTTTGATAGGTAATAAGATTTTATATTGAAAAAAAGAACATCATGCTCATGATAGTGAACACTCTGAACAAGAAACAGATACAAAAATAATCAAGAACTAAAGGAACCAGAGGCTAAAAACTCAGATAAAGAAATACAATTCGTACACCCCCAAATGCGAGCCCAAAGAAACAGAGTACCAGAAAGGAGAGATTTTAGATGATTTAATGTTCTCTCCTTGTCTTCAAAAGTGCGGTTATTGCATTCCTGCCAAACTAACCACATTAAACATGCCGGGACCATATTCCAAATGGTTGAACAATGCCTTCCAAACCAGTTTCTCCACATAAAGAAAAAAGAGCTGACTAACCTTGGCATTATCCATTGGATCCCAAACACTGCAAAAGCTTCACTCCATAAGGCATGAGAAAACTTACAATGAAACAGGAGGTGATCCACTGATTCCCCATCATAACAGCATAAACAACACCTATTTACCAGAAACCAACCTCTATTGACAAGATTGTCAATGGTGAGAATCCCATCATTAGCTGCTGTCCAAAGGAAGAAAGACACCCGTTTAGGCACCTTTGCACACCAAATGCCCTTCCAAGGAAATTCGTTAGTGTTAGGACTAGATAACAGCTTGTAAAAAGAACGCACATCAAAAACCCCAGACGTGGTCAATCTCCAAACCCAGTGATCCTCCCCTTCACCCCTCGGCATAGAGGAATAAATAAGCTCAAAAAAGGAATAAACAATGCCTGCCTCCCAATCCTGAGGACCATGACGGAAAAGTAAATTCCAGCTCTTATTTCCTTCAGAATTAGATAAAACCAAGTCGGAGACCCATGCATCTTTAGAAAGAGAGCATGCAAACATGGTAGGAAAAAGCTCCTTCAAAGGAATAGGCCCACACCAAGGATCATGCCAGAAACAAACATGGCAGCCCTCCCCCACATTAAACTGAATTTGACTGAAAAACTTCTCTGACTCTTTCTTAATACTCCTCCACATCCCACACCCATGAGAACCTCTTACCCCTCTAGTGCACCAGCCTCCTCTTCCCTCACCATATTTGGCTGCTATAACCTGACGCCATAATCTGTTACTTTCATTCCCAAAACGCCACAACCACTTCTCGAGTAAGGCCTTGTTAAACAACCCAATCCTCTGGATCCCCAAACCACCACTCTCAATAGGCAAACAGACCTTATCCCAAGCAACTAAAGGGTATTTAAAAACATCCTCCGAGGCCCCCCAAAGGAAATTCCTCTGAATTCTTTCTATCCTAGCTGCCACAGCTTGAGGGATAGTAAACAAAGATAAAAAATATGTGGGAAGGCTTGAGAGAGTACTTTTTAATAAAGTAAGCCTGTCACCTTTTGACAAATAAAGTCTTTTCCAGTCAGATAGCCGTTTCTCCATCTTTTCTATAATAGGGCTCCATATCAACGCATCCTTATAATGGGCCCCAAGTGGCATGCCCAGATATCTCATAGGCAGTGTGCCCACCTTGCAACAAAGGGTACGGGCCAAAGCATTCAGATTCCCAACATCCCCAACAGGAACAATCTCACTCTTACCTACATTAACTTTCAAGTCTATAATAGCTTCAAAGAAGATCAGCACCATCCGAATGTATAATAACTAGTCCCTAGAAGCATCACAGAATAGAATAGTATCGTCAGCAAAAAGAAGATGAGAGATATATACACCTCCTTGTCTATGAGACCCCGCTTGAAAACCACAAAGAAAGCCACCATTTTCCGTTCTCTTTAGAAGTCTACTCAGCACTTCCATAACTAATAGGAATAGAAGGGGAGACAAAGGATCCCCTTGGCACAGACCACGAGAACTACCAAAGAAACCAGCCGGAGACCCATTGACCATAATTGAGAATTTAAATGTAGAAATACACGCCTTAATCCAACCTCTCCACCTCACCCCAAAGCCCATTCTTTCCATAAGGTAGAATAAGGCATTCCAATTCACATGATCATAAGCCTTCTCTATGTCCAATTTAACTATGACACCCGGGATGCCACTCTTCAATCTGCTGTCTAAACATTCATTAGCAATTAGAACCGAGTCAAGAATCTGTCTACCTCCCACAAAAGAATTCTGTGAGTCGGATATCAGTTTATCCAACACCCCACGGAGTCTATGAGCCAATACCTTAGCCAAAAGCTTGTAAAGGATGCCCATAAGACTAATAGGGCGAAAATCTTTAATATTGACTGCAATCGTCTTCTTAGGGATCAAACACAAAAAGGTGGCATTAAGAGATTTCTCAAAAACACATTGGCTATGAAAATCCTTGAAAAAAGCTAGGACATCCTCTTCCAAAACATTCCAACATTTCTGAAAGAAAGCCATAGAAAACCCATCTGGCCCAGGGGCCTTATCCCCTTCCGCCTCCATGAGAGCCTCAATAATCTCCTCCTTCTCAAACTCCCTCTCCAACAAAGACCTCTCATTTTCGTCTAAACAAGCAAACTCTAACCTGTCAATAGTAGGTCTCCAAGCTTCTGGTTCCTGATATAATTTTTTATAAAAATTCACTACCTGATCCGTAACTTCTGATTCATCCTCATAGCGAAAGCCATCCACCTCCACTTCCCTGATCTGATTGGTACGCCTATGAGAATTGGCAACTCTGTGAAAGAACCGCGTGTTGTTATCACCTTCTTTAATAAAAAGGGCCTTGGACTTCTGCCTCCAAGAAATCTCTTCCAAAGAGGCCAAGTGATCTATATCAGATTTAACCGCCAACCTTCTAGCCCTGTCCTCTGGAGTCATCACCTGCATCTCTTCTCTCTTGTCAATGTCTAAGAGTTCAGTTAGAAATCTCTTCTCTCTTGACTACTCAAGAATCTTGTTTATATGACACGTCTTGGAGAAACATTTACCTATGAGCAGATGCTCCACTTGACTGGAAATTTTAGTGAAGCAAATTTATCAAACATGGCCACTCTAGAGACCTTTTCCCGGGGTTTTTGGAAGGTTGGATTCTCATAGTCATCAAACAAGTATATTTTCTCTCCTTCTTGTCATGGAACTTGAAGGTGTTTCCAACAATAGAGCTACTGCAATGGCACTATGGCAGTGACCTCCTTTGACTGTTTGAGCCATGGTGCTTGCTTACTTTGGCAGTGACCTCCACCATATTTTGGAGCCATGGTGCCCTCTTTTCGGCAGAAAGTTTTGTGTTGTTTCCAGCTTTGTTTTCCAGTTTCCATTGGTTTGTTGGTGTTTGCTAGCTATGCTTCATTAGATCTATTGCTTGCCAGTCCATCTTTGGTGTTTTATGGTTTCTAGCCACCATTCTCCAGCTCATCCTAGCTGTGGTCATTGTTTTTTTCCGGTGTCTTTCCTTTTTGTCTGTGATCAGTGCTGCTTCTCGCCAGCTATCCCATCATCTCCTTCGCATTGCACTTGATCTGGCATCTTTGAGCTCATATTGAGCCCTTCACTCCTGCTGGGCAGGATTCCTTCTTCATCACGGGTTCATCACTGGTTCATATGCAAGATGGGAGTCCACATGTGTAAACTCCATCTTGAGGGGGCCTATCAGAAATTTTACTTTAGATTAGTAAATTTATTTTGCAGATTTTTTTTTTCTACACATTTTCCACATATGCTAAAAGTGGGTAGTTTGTTAACTAGTTGGTTAGTCTTGTTTGGTTAGTTTTAGAGCAACTTCAATATTAATCAGAAGCTTGGGGGATCTAATTTTCCAAGTTTTTCTAAAAAAACAAAGCTTAAGGGGATCTGGGAATATTTCAAATCCCCCTGTTATGTCATTGAGTAAGCTAGATGTTGTGTTGTATTTGGAGGGAAAGGAACGCTAGATGCTTTGAGGGATGTTAGAGGTCCTTGCTAGAGATTAAGTCTTTTTTCTTGCATACTCTCCTTGTTTGGAGTGTGGTTTTGTAGCATTTTTCTTGTTTTTCCCTTCCTGCTTTTTAGATCATTGTAATTTTGGTTCTTGATTTTTGCCCCCATAGTACATCCCCAATGTACTCCGGTTGGCTACTTTTTTCTTAATTAATAATATTTTTTCGTTACCTATCAAATTTTTTTTTATATAAAGTTGGTTTTCAACACACATTTTTCTTTTTAAAGCAAGATATGAGCATTGTACCTATTGCTATCCCATTGAACCCTTTTACCACCTGGGCAAAAGCTCACAGGCATTTTTCAGCAGGACTCATTGAGCCTATATTTGTGAACATTGTACATATTTGCTTGCTGTTATACAGAATCTGTATACTCAGAAGTTTGAACTGATGATGCTGGTCTATTAGGTTCTTCTTTGAGACATTGTAAGCGATGGGATGTGTGATGTGTTGTTGCTATTTAAAAGTTAAAACGTGCATGATCTGTGAAAAACAATTCTTGGCATTTGGACTTAAACCATGTCTTTATGTTACTATTTGATGTCTTACCTTCTTTTTTTGGTGGGTTTTGAGAGTCAAAAAGCTTCTCTCAATTAAGCATTGGTGGATTTTTAAGGGTACTCAACATGGGTTGTTGAATAGTGTAGCGAAGTTGAGAGCTTTATGTGTTTGATTTATTAGGCAATTCTGAATGCTTCTTATATTAGTTTTCTTTTAAATTTTTGGCTATGTATTACGGGCATGGGTTCATTTTAAGATGATGCTATCATTGGTATAAAAAATCAGTTAAATATCATAAGCATATGTTGTGATTTATGATATAATTGCTTTTCCTTGTATGAACTGCTAGGTGTTCTATTTCAGTGACTTGCTTAAATCTGAATGGTTATGATTTGTTAAGCCACAAGAGACTGATTTGTTAAGTTATACTTCGTTTTTGTTGACTAGACAGCAAACATGGCAGAAATAAGCCTGGGGATACTAATAGATATTGTGGATGAGGATTGGATGAGAGACACCTTGCCTAATGATGGTACTGTTTTTCCTTCCCCCTCCCAATATGGATGTGCACATATCAAGAAAAAAAATTTCTTCCCTATTTCTTTGTAGGCCAGTTGTTTGATTTGTCTTTTCAATTGATATTGCAGATCTTCCATTACCACCAGTTTTGGTTGTTAGAAATGATGACACTGAGGAATCAAGTATGTATATTGATTAGATTACTCCCTCTAGTTAAGTGATACTAAATGGAGAAGTGGGTTTTTCAAATGACCATTTTATGTGTTTGAGTTCTCTATACATCTAATTATGTTTCTAGTATCCATTGTTTTAAAAGTTAAGGTTCTTAGATATGTCTATAAATTAAGTGGAGTCTTGCTCTCTTTTGGGACCGTGAGAGTGGCAAAACTTTGTGTTTTGATATAAATACTTCTGTCTGCTCTGATGTTGCTAATTTTTAGCATATTGCATTCATCAAATGATCATTTTTTTCCTAACTTATTTGGTTTAGTAATTTTCTTTCTAATACCTTTGATTGGATCTGCTACATTGATCAGATCAGGAGACTCAACAGGTTGGTGGAGATACTTGGCATGATCTTGCATTAGGCACTCAATACAGCTCTCATGCCTCAGGAGGTGCATAAGCAATACTTTTGAAGTGGTTGGATCCTTTTTATTGGGGGATTTGAAGTTCATGGCTCTCTATCCTTGTGTGAGAACCCTTAGAATTTTTCATGTAAAAGACTGTAGTTTTATTTTGATAATCATATGAGAAGACTTTGGTTATTAGTCCTTTGATGAAAGAGCTATGGTGAAGTGTCAATTTATGCAATGTTCTCTTTTGCACTGGCACATCACCATGTATATATTTGTACTTCACTTCCCTGTCATGTGGAGTTCATCCTTAAGTTCTCTTCGTCTGCAGTAATATGAATTGCTCTGCTTGTTAAACAACTTAATTTGGTTCAATTTGCTTATTTACCTTAAAAAAAAAATTCATTATTTTAAAAACATGTCCTTTTGGTTTGGTTTTTGCCTCCATCTCTCCCTAAGAAGTTGCCTGATAGTGTACATTCTGAAAAATCATGCCAGGATTCTTTTGGATTTAGTGCATTCTAAGATAGCCGAGTATAATTTAGCAAGAAAGAAACCTGGGCGGGACAGGTCTGTAGCTGCTTTTCTTTTACAGAATGGACTCAAGGATTAATATTGCTTAAATCCTAATTGAAGGATCCAAAATATATTTCTATCCAAAACCATTTTGTTCAATTGAATTTTATCTACGGTCAGCCACCTGTGATTTTGACCAACTTTGAAGAAGTTATCGATCTTTTAAATTGAATAATGTTAGGGATGCAAACTTTTTTACAAAATATTTTACAAATTACTGATGTGGGAAATGATTATTGGTAAATGAAAAAATGATATTAATAGTGGGTCTAAATGAGAATTAATAAGAAGTTAGTCACATCAATAATTTGTAAAAATTTTGTAAAATAGTTTGTGGCTTTAACAATATCTTTTAAATTTTTTTTAACCAGTGGAATCTAAATGGTTATTTAAGGGTGGGGAGAAAAATAGTAGAAATTATTATTTACACTAGAAGAACTGCTGATGTGACCCTCTCAAGTAATGAGATAATGTTATCTATGCAAATGTATGAGTGAGTTTCCTAATCAACACAAGGATTAAAAAATAAAAATAAAAAATTACCAATGTTACATTTGCATAAATAACAACATTTTATTGGTTGGAATATAAAAAAGAACCATGTCAGCAGTTCCATCGGTGAAGCTTATAATATCTCGAAAAACAGGTCTAAGATTTGGACGTGTCTCCAGCAATCAATTTTCACGATGATGAGAAAGAGGAAAAAGGAATTTGATTAATTGGATCATTGAATTTGACTGTTATTCTGTTTTCACTCTTTACACTTAAAACAATTGCACAGAAATTACAATCACTAATTTGTTTTAAGCTTGTCAAAAAGTTAGTTCATTAAAAAAAAAAAAAAAAGGTCAAAAAGTTGGATTGATTTTTTATTTGATTTTCCACTGATTTTAGATTTGGTTTTCTTTTGAATTTGAGTTGATTTTATGATTGGATTATCATGTGGATTATCACAAACGGAGGGCTCCTGATGGCTCCACCTCATCTACCAATTACAGACCCATATTTGAAGGGAGCAGCTGAGTTGTACAAAGATGGTGTATTTGTTACTGTGGATCTCAGGTGTATCGTGGACGCTTACATCTGCATCTTTGAAAATGTCTCATCTTATTATGGACGATATATTTGCTTCAAGCACCTCATTAGTTGCAACAAAGAAGGATGACATTAAGCTCTTGTAGTTCAATTACCATAATGGCACTTTCCGGTATTTCCAAACATCCAGGTTCAAATCCCCTACACCAGTAATTAAATTGTCCAAAAAAAAAAATGTTCGAATCTTTCTTTTTCTTTTTTCTTTTGAGAATTTTTTTTTCAAGTCTTAAGTAACTTCTAGGGGTACATTAATTTGGTGCTCTTTTTTTTGTTATTGACTCCTCTTTCATAGCTTGGTACTTGCATGCTACTCCCTGGCTCTACAGCATAATATAATTTGATAACAAATTATATTTTAAACAATTAATAATTAAATAAAATTAAATGGCTTAATGAAAACCATAGGCATCTCTCATATAAGGATGTCAATGTAGTATTTCTAAGAATATCTCCAATAGGCTCTAAAAACACAAAATGCTCTCTATTATAGAGAGTAAACCTATAAAATGACTCTCCAACAGACTCTCTATATCTGAAATTTTTTTTAGCTCATAAACAATAGCTCATCAAGTCTAATGAGCTACTGTTCATTCTTTAAATATTTTTTTTCCTATTATAATAATAAGGTATTGAATAAAAAAATGTTAGAAGTTGTGTAGTTGTTAAAAAATAAATAAATAATGAATGAAGAAATAATATTTAAATGAGATAGAAAATCCGTTGGAAAGTGTATTTGAAAAAATGGGTAGCTAAAAGGTAAAAGTCACTGTTCATTCTCCAAACAGTACAAAAATTTGTCTAATCTGCTGGAGATGCTAAAAGCATCTCCAACAGGAGAGTTAAACACAAAATGCTCTCTACTTTAAAGAGTAAACCCACAAAATAAGCTACTGTTTATTCTCTAATGGATTCTCTATATTCTAAAATTTTTTTGGCTTATAAACAGTAGCTCATCAAGTCTAATGGGCTACTGTTCATTGTTCAAATATTTTTTTCTATTATAATAATAATGTGTTGAATAAAAAAATGTTGGAAGATGTGTAATTGTTAAAAAAAGAATAAATAATAAATGAAGAAATAATATTCAAATAAGATAGAGAATGAGATAGAGAATATGTTGGAAAGTATATTTGAAAAACTGGGTAACTAAAAGGTAAAAGTCACTATTCATTCTTCAAATAGTACAAAAATTTGTCTAATCTGCTGGAGATACTCTAACTATAGGCAATTACCACACACCCTTTGTGCGATAGTCACTCTACAAATATAAGTGTTTGTAGGGTGTGAGGGGTAAATGTTAGAGTTCAAGTTTCTAGGAATGAGTTTCACACATATATATACTTAGATTAGGCTAGTGTAAAATTTTTATCTTGTAGCAAAAAAAAAAAAAACAATAGACATGCTATAAGGAATGGGGGAAAATGGGTATTTGCCTTTAATTTTAAAAGTATGGAGTAAAATACTCCTATTTTGAAACTATTTAGCAAAATATTATTGTTTTTCAAACTCAATTTTAACAAAATCAAGTTTTGTGTAAAACTCATTATCTTCAAAATTGAGTTATGTGTGTATATTTGTAAGTGTAACTTGACATTAGTAATGTCGAGTTCCACTTAAATTTTCAAAAAAAAAAAATTTAAGTGATTGAACTTACTTAGAACTCAATTTTCTAAAAATTGAATTTCATAATAGGGACACAGTGTTTAATAGTTTCAAAATAGGAATATTGTGCTAGATATTTTAAAAAATAAGGGCAAAAACCCATTTTCCCCTAAGGAATGTGTAACCAAACCATCTGTATTGGTAATTGCTCAAATTCCTTAATGAAATCTTGCAGCCTAATGAGACTGTGTGTCACAGCCCAAATCCATTACTCGAATTTGTGACCATGACCGGCATGCTAATATCAACCTTAAACCTGATATTAACAAGAACCAACTTAACTTTGAAAAACTTTTACAAAAACTTCCCTCTTTCTTTTCATTCTTATTTCTATACTTTTTGAGATTTAACTTTTCACTTGATATTCAGAGCATCTACACTATACTCAAAGAATAACATAATCCACCAGTTACTCAAATTCTAAATTTCACATAATACATCTCTTAATGCTTTAAGGTACACAACTTTCATTAGATCCTAAAATACACAATACTACAAAACTAAACATCAAATTGCTAATTTGGAATCTATACATTAAAACTAAAACTAGCTCCTTCCAAAACTTGACTAAGGCTTCCCCTGCTCCAAATTAAGATTTGTTGACTGAAATAGTAGAAGGGGTGAACTACCCAGCTCAGTAAAGGTAAGATACATGAGAATTTAATAAGGATGCATGTAAATCAAATCATTTCATTTTATAAATGTTCAGATAGGAGAACATCTTTTCATGCATAGTATTTTATACTATTCATAATAATAATTTATATGATTTTCATAGGTAAATAATTGTTCTCCTTTTTCTTATCAAAATAATATTACCAAAATTTTTCGGATTGAATTTCTTTAATTTCTTACAAAGTCATCAAATATAATATTGATTGTTTAAAATCAATATATATATGTATTCTCATTACAAAATAATCATTTTAACTTAAATCAGATAATTTGTAACTTTGTCTTAAACTATAAACATCTTAACTAATAAGAAAACTTTTCTTTATAAACTTCTTCTCGTAATTCATAATTATAACTTTATATGTCATAAATTTTCATAGGTTTCATTAAAGAACAGATATTTGATAATTTTTTCAAAATAATATTACCAAAATTTTTCGGATTGAATTTCTTTAATTTCTTACAAAGTCATCAAATATAATATTGATTGTTTAAAATCAATATATATGTATTCTCATTACAAAATAATCATTTTAACTTAAATCAGATAATTTCTAACTTTGTCTTAAACTATAAACATCTTAACTAATAAGAAAACTTTTCTTTATAAATTTCTTCTTGTAAAATATTATAACTTTCATAGTCATAAAATATAACGTTTCATAAAGAACAGATATTTGATAATTTTTTAACATAAACTTTTACTTTCATCAGAAATTTTATCTTTATAGAATACTAAAACTTTTTTATCAGATTCTTTAAAGAACAGTTTTTATTTTCATCATAAACATTTTATTTTTATGAGAGCTTTCAACTTTTCATAATGCATTTTAACAAAATCATTCTCTCATGATCAATAACATAATATAACTGTTCATAACATATTGGTTAGTCCATATTTAATAAGTCTGTACTTATTTGGGAAACTTCTAGCATCATAATACATTTTAACAAAATCATTCTCTTATGATCAATAACATAATATAGTTGTTCATAACATATTGGTTAGTCTATATCTAATAAGTCTGTACTTATTTTGGATGTTTCTAGCACCACTGTGCTGGCATCCAGCATTCCTCACAATGTCAGGTATTCCTAGGATTACATCATAATACATATCTTCAACCATGGGAGTCGGTTGACTTCTTCCACAAGTTGGCCGTAACCAACAAGAGCGGGTACAGCAGAACCAGTCCCACTTTTAATGACCAATCAGATAACATTTTTCATGGAAAGTTAGTAATTAAACCCCTACTGGCAGAGTTCACATCATCAGAGGACATAACTCGAAAACATTTCATACTTATACATCATACTGAAATTCATAGTTTGCATAACATTTTATAATAAAAGCATTTCCATTATTTTCTTTAAATATCATGTTCGTGGAATTAGTAACAACATCAATATGCTTAAATCATATACATAAGATTCCGAAAGTTCACGAACATATTTTTGTTTGAAACATGCTTATATGTCATATCTCTAATCAAAAACCCTTTAATGCATACTACACTTTAAAATAACTTCATGACCTACCAAATGCCCATATAACTTATCTCTTACCTGAAAGTAGAGAAATCGAGAGCCTAAAGTTGAAGGAGCTTAGACTTGGGGTTGGTAATACCTAAACTAAATATCAAAATTTATTACTATCAATTATTCATTATCATAAACTTACGTATTCATCTCAAAACCTATCTCTTAGAATTAAGGCAATCCTAATCTCATTTCAATGAGCTTCCCACAAACATATCATGCACATCAATAAATGATGTACCAAACTAAAGAAAAATTATCATTCTCATATTTATATCATATCTCTAGAGGAGCCAACTTCATTTCAAAAAGTGTTTTGAGATTAGGCAATAATGCATGCATAAACATAAAATCCTTTAAACATGATCATATAACCACATATACTCATATGGCAACATACAACATGTTGAACAAGATAATAACATGAAAAGACGGTATAATGGTTTAGAACCCCTCCTTTGAGTACTAAACCTAAAACCAAGTTATACAAAATTTATCTATGATCCAGCCATACCAAAAGATAAACATATTAAATTATAATTCAAAACATTCACCCTAACTTTAGAATTAAATTCTCAAAATCAAAGTTAACAATTACTGTTTACTGCTTATTTCAGCAGTATATGTTTCATTTGTAAAATACAAATAGGCTATCCATACACATCCAAATGTTATGAAAGTTTACAGAACCACTCCCCTATATGTCTAGTATATACTATAAAAATTTTGGAGTCCAAGAATAAAAACATGGTTTATTAAAAATCATACAAGACAACGTGCTCAAATTTGTCCTGACAAAATTTCATGCAACTTAGAAATTAAACCATTATTTTTATGTTGATTCAAATGTTGTGAGATCACTTTCATTACAACTATATGTGTCTTAGATTTCATTGGAAATATCCCTAGTATCCAAATTCACTATATACAATTTAATACATAATTTATCATACGTAAACACAAAATCTGTTACAGTGACAGTTTTGCAATATTTTCTTGTAAATTCACAAACAATTATCAAACAATGATATTTTCATATGAAATTTAATACACACATACTAGACATATTATATAATAATCTCCAACAAACTTTTTACCCATAGCTTTCTTAGTAAAAATACAGGATTTATGACAACCAAACAGGTTAACCAATGAGTGCAACTCTTAACAAGTTCATGAACTAACTCTTAACATGCTTCAATTACTGAATCAACTACACATTCAGCACTTTAATTAGAAATTTCATAAAGTTTATCTAGCTATTTACTCATTTTAACACTTACCCAAAATAGATTTTATCTTAGCCTATTATCTAGGAGTACATGCAAGCATAGCAATGATTCAATTCGAATTAATCAACAATTTCTAGAATACAACCCATATACAAAATCATATAACCATCACTTAGGTTTAAATGAATAAATAGATAAAAGAAATAGGTTTTCCCTTTACCCTAGACGCTGATTCTTGGAGTGATAAGAGCTAGAATCACTTTAGAAGATTTGAAAGAAAATCTTGTTGCTGCTGGACCCGTAGGTGTGAGAGGGAGAGGAGAGTTGAAAGCTTTTCTTTCTTTTGGTGTTGGACCCGTGGGAATGAAAGGGAAAGTATTCTGGTCTATTCTAGTTGCTTTGAAAGAGTAGAAAGAAGAAATGAGATGAGTCTTATCTTTCTTTTAATGTGTGGACCCGTAGGTTTGACAAAAGGGACTTAAGAGAGCTTCTAACTTTATCCCTAAGAGAAAAGAGAGTAAAGTGAGGTGAGAAATTCTAATTTGTGTGTGGACCCGTGGAAAATGAGAGCAAGAGAGTTTCTTGGATGTTCTAATTGTCTTGAGAAAAGTTAAAGAAGAAATGAGATGGAACTTGGTGATTGCATGGCCAGCCAAGTCTTGGTCTCTGGGGTTTGTCAACATGCATGGTACTTTGGCATTATGTGTTGAATTTCCATTCGTTGCATGTGTGGGTAGAATTTCCACTACAACATTTCATGCATCATATGCCTGATTAAAACACCAACTATGTATCTAATAACTTAAACTACTTAATATAGTTTTGTACATACTAAGTATATATTTATAATATAAATAGCCATTTCAATTATTTATGCTATTTACAATTCTTATTCAATGGCATTATAAAATAATATGTTTATTAAATACTCTTCTATTAATTATAAAAGAAAGTGGCTTAAAATAGTAATTAACCACTTAAACATGTAGTTTAATTATAAAACTGGGTTGGGGTGTTACATTGTGGCCCTAGGAATGTGGATTTAGGGTTGATAACAGTTGAGAAACCATGTGCATATTTGGTCTATATTTTGGGTTAGCATGCAATTGCCTACATTATGATGTCTATCAGTTGACTCTCAATCCGAAGAATGGGATGTAGAAGGGAATGTAGAGGGATATGTCTAACAAATCTTTCAATGATAAATTCTCCCCCATAATTGAAGCATTATAGATTGGATATCATTTTGTCACGATTCTTCCTTTGATCACTTCAATAGCCAAAACTCCAAAGCTATAACATTGCATTTCATAGTTATTTTCATTGTATAAGCAAGCTCTACAAACAAACAAAATATTATGTTAATTTGTTCATATGTTTAATGTTCTATGTGGATTAAAAAATTGTCGTATTACATGGTGCAACATATCCATATCTACCAGCAAGTGAAGTCCAATTGGATGAGCAAGTGAAGTCCAATTGGATGATCGGGATTAAGAAGCTTAGCAATGCCAAAGTCTAAAACATGATCCTCATGTTGAGAGTCTAGCAATATATTTTTGCTTGTTGTGTCCCTATGAACAACTAGTGGTGAACAATCATGGTTGTTGATACCATATTTTGTTCGGCTCTAAATTTTGATAGACGTTTTAGCCATAAATAAAAGGATTTCATGGTTTTAATTATTAAACCCCTTTTTTTGTTGTTGATTTCGTCAAATTTTTTATGAGGTTAATTGAATTTAATTGAGATCTTCTTGACATCTAACCGCCTAATTAGATCAATTTTGGTGCTGGTTTTAAGATCATGAAATTCTCTTTAATTTTTTTATATATGGGCGATAATCGGATTTGAAAGTTTGAATTGAAGGAGATATCACTTAATTAATGAAATTACCCATTTTATATTTTAATTGTGGAAAAATTACATGCGTGCTATAACATTTGGTTCTCTTTTATTGAGCATGCCATTAAGGTTTGAACATCCAATTGACTAAGGAATTGAATTAATTTTCATAAATTACGTGTCCTATTTTTATTTGAGTTCAATTATTTTGTCGTATCTGGTTCTTTTATTTTTATCAAGTCATAGTTGGATTTATTAGGTGATCAAGTTAATTTGTTTTAATTAAGGACAAAATTTGGTTGTAGCCCACAGCTACAACTTCACTCAATATTTTTTTATTAGATGTTAATTTTGTCAAATCCACCACTGGATTACATTTTCTTCTTATGTTCTCTATACTTGCAAAATTTCTAGAAGATCATAAATCAATAGCTATATCATCAATTAAATGTTTAAATTTCAAGTTTTTTTAGTCTAAAATTATGTATAAAAAATAAGTTTTCGAGTCAAATAGTAAATAACACCTGCATGAAATTTGACAATTGTGTTAGTGAATAGAAAGAAGTAAAGAATATACAATTTAATAATTGAATTTTCAAAATATGTAGCCATATTAATTTTTACAATTTTTTTAAACTTTTTTTTTTTTGGTGAGACTTGTAGTTTTAAGTTATAATTAAGTTTGTAGTCATCAATGACCAGGGGCGGTGCTAAAGCATATTCAGGGGGTTCAAATGAACCCCCTGACTTCAAAAGAAAAAACTATATATATAATTTTTTTTTGGTTAGCTTAATACTTTAATTTATTTTTAAAAATATATTTTTTGCACACACTTAAATTTTGCACATCTTTATTACAAGTATTTTCGACTTTAAGAATAAAGAGTAAGTTTTTTTTTGAGAAACCGAATAAAGAGTAAGTGTTTGTGAATTGTAAGTGTTTGTGAATTGTAAGTGTAATTCTTTTTTATAAATTTATATTATATGTGTATGAGTGTGTTTAATATTGATTGTGTACATTACTTTTTGTTATAATGTTACCTATTTGTGTAAATTATGATGTGTGCGGATGTTTGTATGGACAATATAAATATAGTATAACTTTATATAATTTAATAATTAAAAAATAGAGAAGGTTTTTTTTACATGTGTGTGTATTGTTATCATATTATAATAACTTTTTGTAATGAAGTTAGTAAAATTCAAGAAAACAATTGTAAAGTTAATGATTGTTCAAGCATATAATTGGTTAAGTAGACATGTAGTGTATAATTTATGTATGAATAAGTGTGATTGTGTGCGTCAATAATTAATATGGAGCCAATGAGTTGAGATTAGTCATTTAGGCTACGTTTGTTTTGGCGTAAAACCATTTCAGGAAATGATTTTACAACTCATCGTGTGTTTGGTTGCGCATGGAAAATAGAATTTTCTGGAAATCAATTTCATTTGATCGTAAATATTATGCCTTTGATCCGGAAAATGGTTTACATTTTTATTTTCACTTCAAACTATTTCCAGAGATGCGCAAAGAGAGAGAGAGAGAGAGAGAGAGAGAGAGAGAGAGAGAGAGAGAGAGTACCCAACACTGGTGAGTTCGCGCCGTTGAGATTGCACCACCATCGAGATCGCACCCCAGTACTGGCGCCACCATCTAGATCGTCACCACCCAAAACCGATCTCATCGGCGCCGACATTATCGATCTCGTTCTCGTTCTCAACCCAAAGCTCATCGGCACCGCCGATCTCGCCGTCTCGATCTTGTCGCCCATGACCCATGACCGATCTCTCCCTTTCCCTCAATTTTTGATCACTCTCTCTTCCTCCCTCTCTTAGTTTGACCGAATTGTGGAGTTTAACGAATGGTGTTGTTTTGATTTTTGTTTTTTTAAGTTTATATATTGAAAATTTCTATTATAAAATTTGTTTGGTAGCTGAGAAAATGGGTGAGAAAATGTGAGAAACTAGTAGAAAAATAGCATTTTCAGAATGCAACAAAACACATGAAAACATTTTCTAGAACAATTTTCATAATGCAGCCAAACACTTGAAAATATTTTCATTTTCCGAAAATATTTTACACCTGAAAATATTTTACACTCGGAAAATATTTTACATTCAACTAAACGCAGCCTTAGTCTAAAATATTTTTATGAAAACAAAGTCAAATAGATAATAACAATTGTATAAAGATAAAAATGTTAGACAAACTTATCAAAATAAAATGATCATAGACTCATAGCTACCCATATTGGCAATAGATATTCATAATGAACTATCATTTCACATTCAAAATTTGAAAATTTGTAGAATAAAATTATAAAACTTTATGTATTATTATTATTTTTTTCAATAACTTAATATATTCAAATTCTCTTTTTATTAAAATTTTGTAATGACCCCCTTAAACCAAATTCCTAGAGCCGCCACTTTCAATGACATATCAAAGGCATATTATGATGAACCTAATGTCCTAACCGTGTGTTGCTGTGATGGTTTTGGCCAAATCGCAATATATAATGCGGTGATAAAAATAGACAAAAACCACACTGAATCACACCAAACACCCTAATTATGCTCCTTAGCCACCACCCCCCCCCCCCCCCCCCCCCCCAAAAAAAGGCATAGAACTCGAGTTTTTAAAGTTGAGTTCCATTAAAAAAGAAAAAAGAAAAAAGAAAAGAAAAAGAGAGTGTGTATTATCCCTTTCTTTGATTAATGTCCATCCGTTGGCGCCATTTCCTTCCAGCACGACTAGAAGAAGAGCAGTAGTGCAGAAGTAGAAGTAGAAGCAGAAAGCGAGTATTGGAGTCCCACCATGCTCCTCGCCGTACCTGATTGCTTCACTTCGTTCCGTCACAACAAGCCAACCACTACCACCTTTCTCTTCCAGCGAGGGCGGCGAGCCCCCCACTCAGTGAACCCAACTCGGACGCGTCGCCTCGGACTCTGCAAAGCGACTTTGATCACCAACTCCGACTCCTTCGAGGTCGGTCGATTACTCGGCAGTTATGGCTTCATGAACATCACTAGGTCTCTCTCTTTCGCCTCTTAAACCTTTTCAATTTTCGCCTTACTTTCTCTGTTTGGTTCCCAAGAAAATTAAAAAAAAAAAAAATACAAAATTTTCTCAGAGCCCTGAATTAGTCTCATTTAAAACAATAATTACTTTACTTTTGAAATTATTTTAGGAGACGCTGTGTTCATCATCATGAGCAAGAAGTAGTCTAATCTATTAATAAAATGCCATTTCTTATAAAAGAAAAGAGTACATTTTGGGTTTTGCGGTTTGAATAACTCTTTCTTTTCTCTTTGTTAGGTTACTTTTTAGAGTTATAGTTGTGAAGTCAATGTTGATCTCAATGTAATGGTAAAAGGGTATTTTTCTTGCCTCCACAGCTATTCGGGGTTCCAATCAGGTGCAGATACTGAATATCCACCCGGAGATTTGGGGCAATTAAGAGTTCAAGATGTGGGAGAAGGAAATGTAAAGATCAGGTAAATTTTAAAGGAGGATGTTATAAATGATCATACACATTTTGATTATGTAAATAGATAATGCAGCAAATATGTTATTCTTCTTGATACTGATATTGTCCATGGCAGTTATTTTGTAGTCTTTATGAAGGGAGAGTCTCTCAGGGTCCACTTAGAGGAACTTCAGTTCTTTTTAAGGTGATGTTGTTATGGTTTTTTCTCTGTGTGTGTGTGTGTGTGACATTTATTTCATACATACTCTCAAGTCTCAACCATTTCAACATGTCTTTATAATTAACAAGGATTAGTATGTTAAAATAAAGAGAATGTTGATGCACAAAAGATGTAGCCTTTAACAAACCACGATTTGTATTTATACATAAAGTCTTTGGCTAATCATTACTTAACAACTAAAAGAAAATCCCTCAAATTCTTCAAGATAAAAAAACACAATGCTAGTTGATAAATAACCTCCATAACATGTTACGCTCTTCAATTATTAGACAGTTCTTCTGTATAGCCCAAGTTAGAGTTAAAGGCATGCAAATGATTGAAAAATGAGTCATAAATAGCTTAAAATAAATAACATCAAGTGAAGGTTGTTTTGCCCCTTTTTGTTTTGTTTTGTTTTGTTTTGTTCAGATAGAAAGTTGCCTGCATTTTTGGGCTCAAATATAGTCTAGCCTTCTAATGATATATTATTGCAAATGGTCTCTTTGTTGTTTAATGAAGTATTACTTACCCCCATTCAATCAATGTATTTTCCCTTTTTATTAACATCATCCCATTTAAACACTCAGAAAACAATCTGTTTTAAGTATACTTTTTTCCTTTTTATTTTATTTTAAATTTTTAAGGAAAAAGTAAACAAGTCTTTATTTACAACTTAATCTGGTAGGCTATACTTCGATACCTCAATTTAATTCAGTTCTCTAGACTCAATATACTCTATTGAAAATAGCAATTTTACACATGAAGGTTTATCCTGGTCAACGAGCTGGTGGTATGGAGGCTGATATGATGGCTGCAAATGAGTTGAATGCTCACACTTTCCTTCAAGTAGGAAGATGCTTTTCACTTACTCTATAAATAATTGTATAAGCCTTCCCTTAATTGCACGTTGTCAGAAGCACTGAATGGTCCTATTGGCTTTTTTTTTTTTTTTTTTTTTTTTTTTGGGGGGGGGGGGGTGTGGGGGGTGATCATTTTTTGCAGAGCAGTTCAAAAGGTATCTGTCAGAATCTCCTGATACTTGTTGGTGGGTTCGAGACAAAAACTGGGGAACAGGTTTGTTATGTGATATCAATTACATGTAAAGTGTTTGGGTGTTTTTTTTTTTTGGGTAGATACATTTACAGTATAATTATCCTGCACAGTGGCTTGCTTTCCGTAATAATGGGAAATATAGTGCCGCAGACTATGCAAAAGTTATGAGTGAAAGAATATCAAAAAATCGTGCACTAGGAGAACAGATGTCTTGGAATCAATTTGAACAAGAGCTAACAATTAAACGCAGAAGATATTTTGTCCTTAAGCTTCTTCAGGGTGCCATAAGAGGTCTAGCTTTCATGCATGACCAAGATAGATTACACCAGAGTCTTGGACCATCTTCTGTTGTTCTTAAGTATGTATTATGGAAATATTCAATTTGGTTCTTCTGTATGATACTATTAGGATTGTGTTAATCCATTTATATGCTACTCAAAGTTTTGGCTTATTAATGACAGTACAATTGTAGAAAGAGATGCTGCTTACTTAGTTCCACGACTTCGGGATCTAGCCTTTTCTGTTGACATTGGGTATGTAAATGGTATAGTTTCTTTTTCTTTTATTTTAAAAAAAATTGTAATTTATGCTTCAACATTATGTTCATAAAAAAAGGACTCTGCTTTATTAATTTGGTAAGAAGAATTATACGAGTTCTATAGGTGTATCCTACACAACAGGGATATGAATCCCATAAATATGATCCACCCTCCCCCTCACCCCCAAAAAAAAAAAAAACTGCAATTTGGTCATTTACCTTTCAGAAAGAAAGTCATGTTTCCTGGTTTTGGGAATCCCAGTTATGGTATAAAGTAACCAAGACGTTCTGTTTCTTATGATATGTTCAGATGAAACTAAAATATCTTTTGGATGGAACTCATGAAAATTCTTTGGAGCTCTCTAAACTCCCCACATTTTTTGTATACAAAAAATTGAAATTAGAACCATATTTCTGCTTCTGTAGGATTTGTTCTTTTACATTTTTGTGATAACATAATCAATGTTTTAGGTACTTGGCCTTGTTGAGGGTCAGGGAATGGAAATTTCTATTCTGAAATAATTCAATTATTGTCACAATACATTTCTTGCAGAAACATCACAACTACCTCAGGAAGTAATATCTTTCTTTCCTTATTTGTTTATTTAATTTGCAAATTATTGCTTAAAATAAAATTTCGGGTACAGTATAACTTAAAATAGTTTTAATATCCAACACATTTCCTTCCCAGATATTCATCTCTAGATGAGGGTCGTGGAACACTCTCGGAGGGACTTTGGAGACGAGCATCTGCTGCTGGTGCCTTCACACCAATGGAGAAAAGAGCCTTTGGAATAGCAGATGATATGTAATTTATTGAAACATGGTTTCGCCTTAGTAATTTGGTTCAGCTACATATTCCATTTTACCATTTTCTTTCTTGTTCCCCTGCAGATATGAAGCAGGTCTTCTTTTTGCATACTTAGCTTTTGTTCCATTTTGTGAAGCAGGCATAGTGGATAGCCTTTCGTTGCAAGTAAGCTACTATTCTTTCAGTTTTTTTTGTTTTTTGTTTATTTATTTTTATATTTGGGGTTCATATTGTTCTTTCTAGAAATGTTTTTATGTTTATAAATGTGATGTTAGCAAGTCTTCTAGATCCTAATTGTTTATTTGTGAACTTGCAGAGGCTTCTGGAGAGCACTTTCAAGCTTGATGTTGAAGCTACAAGAGAGTAAGATGTCTTCTATATCCTAGAATTCAAGTACTAGTTATGATGTAAATGAACTATGGCCTTGACTTTCAGAAATGGAGAATAAACTCCTCCCCTCCCCCCTTTTTCGGGGCAACACTTGAAAATCAAAATCTAGTTGTTAACGGAAAATGTTTTTATGTTTATAAATGTGATTTGTCTTCTAGATCCTTTGCTTCTGGAGAGCACTTTCAAGCTTGATGTTGAAGCTACAAGAGAGTAAGATGTCTTCTATATCCTAGAATTCAAGTACTAGTTATGATGTAAATGAACTATGGCCTTGACTTTCAGAAATGGAGAATAAACTCCTCCCCTCCCCCCTTTTTCGGGGCAACACTTGAAAATCAAAATCTAGTTGTTAACGGAATTTCCTTTGGCTCTCTTAGACTTTTGGCTTTGTGCTTTAATGTATTTGCTTCAAAGTCTAGGTCCCCCCTCCCCCCATCCTCTCTCTCTCTCTCTCTCTCTCTCTCTCTCTCTCTCTTCTGAGCAACACTTGAAAGTCACAATCTATTTGTTTAGAGAACTTCCTTTGGCTCTCTTAGAGTTCTGGAGTTCTGCTTCATTGTTTTTGTTTCAAAGTCTATGGAGCTCTGAAATTATTATCCCTTTCCTTGAATCAATACTGCAGATCACCTACAAAACTACAGATGTTCATGAATTATTCAAAAATAACTTTCTAGTAGCATTGCCTTGAGTTGGAATGCATGTTAGAATAATTTTTCTTCAGAAGCATGAGAGTGAAATTCAATGTCTAGCCATAGTGGCAGTTAGAAATGAACGCATCACATCTAAAATAAGATATTCATCTTCTGGCGACGGACATGAATGGAGGGAGAATAATTCTCTACAGAATTAGAGTTTCGAAAGTGTTGGGAGAAACGATAGGAAAGCCTTAGTGAAAAAAATATATGATGAAACTAAAGCAAATTGTAAATAATCTTTTGAAGTTTATATTAATGCATTATTGTTCAAATATGGATGTAACATGTATACAAGTTAGTTATCCTTTTGGCTCTTCCTTTATCTACCTTTGTGTATAGCGTGGCATCCCTTTTTGCCTTTTTTTAAACGAAATTTTTACTTATTGTTATTGGGAATTGTCTTTTAGGATAACTGCATTACCTTAACTGTGGGTAATCACATTGATATCACAATATGACAATTTTACTCCTATTACATAAATGCTCATAACAATCCCCCTTAAGTTGAGCATATATATATATATATATATATATATCATATAATCTTAGCTTGTTACATAACATATTCAAACGAGTCTTGCACACAAGTTTGGTTAACATATCAGCAACTTAAGCTCCTGTAGAGACATAGGGGGTAGTAATGACACCCCTTTCCACTTGTTCATGAACTAGATGGCAATCCAATTCTATATGCTCGGTACACTTATGAAACATAGGATTAGATGCAATATGAATTGTGGCCTGATTGTTGCAATACATAGTCATAGTTAACTTAACCTCAAACTTTAATTCTTCAAGAAGTTGCATAATCTACATCAGCTTACATGATGTATTTGCCATGGCTCTGTACTCAGCTTTTGCACTAGATCAGGATACAACACTCTATTTCTTACTTTTACTACATACGCTAAATGTTAATTTAGGTCTTCTTCTACCTTTTTTTCCCTTTGACTTGAATCAACTCACTCTTCCGCTTTAGTAAATTGATCGTTCTCTTAAACACATGTCCAAGTCATCTCAAGCGACTATCCCCCATTTTTTTTTTTCAATAGGGGTACCCATTTTCTTAAGCAAAAATGACCATGTTAAATTGTTACTGTAAACATCCAATGTCATTTGTCTCATTAATATGAATATTTTGTGGTTATATGATTATTGGATTGACCCAAACTTGTCTTGGTAGATCTTTTAAGCGTTGTTCTAGTTCTTTGTGTATTTTTTCATTTAATCAGGAGAGAATTTGGAAATTTTGCTTATACCATTTACTACTCAGCTTTGTGGTATTTCTTACCTGTATGATTACAATCTTTCTTGCAGGTATGTTTTGTTTTTTCTCTTTAGCTTCTTCATTATTGTTTTATTTTTCTTTTTTCTTCTTTTGGCAGGTATTGTTTAGCAGATGATCGATTACTAGATGCTGTCAAATTCCTGGATCTTGGTGATGGTGCCGGTTGGGAGTTACTCCAGGTTTAATTGCCTTTTCTGACTATGATGAGTATATCTTGGTGCACCCATTATATTTTTTGTCCACATTCTGGATACTTGTACAAATGAAACACGTACGCGACAATAAAAATAATTAGTTAATATATGAACATCTGTAATAGATGATATATTGTTCCAAAAAAAGTTACATCAGTCACTGTGGAGGAAGACCAAACCCATAAAAGAAAAAAGAATAATAGGAACTTTTTAGATTGCTATAGATTTTGGATAGGCTAGAATATTTTAGAAGGATATAATTCCCAGTCCAGAGCAGTTTGAATGGGTAAAGCAAACTATATATGATGACACTTTCAATCAAAAAGATGATTCCATTTGCTTATAAAATTGTGGTGTGGTGGGTACCTCTCATATAGGATATTCAGTTCCACCTGTACATTTAATTTCTTCAGTCTAAACTCCATTACTCAAATGTTTCATTGATTGGTGAACCATATTTCTAATGTGTACAAAATAAGGTTTTTAATTTTTTTTTTTTTTTATACAAGGTAAGACTTAGAAAAAAAGGAACAGTGTAATAGTAATTATGTTTTGTTTCCCTAGTTTCATTTTCCCAAAGTTTAGAAGCTCCACATTTATTTTATTTTATTTTTCTTCTTAATCTTTCAGTGGACTCAGAATTTCTATGATTTGTTGCCAGGTCATTTTTACTGAAATGATGCAGAAGGTTCCCTTGTAGAATTCAAAGTTATTTCCATTGTGTTCTAAAAGATTCTTATTCTTGGCATAGGCAATGCTGAATCCCGACTTCAGAAAACGGCCAATTGCAGAGGCCGTGCTCAATCATCGGTTCATGACCAGCGCCATTCCCTGAGTTCCAAATGTCATCTCAACTCAGCTTGTTTATAACTCCGGTCGATCCAAAATATCAAGGGGACTTGGAGAAGCTATTTTATCTTAAGAATGTACAGAAGTTAACACAACAGAAGGGGAGGAAGCAAGATGCAGGAGTTGGCTGGATCAGAATCTAAACTTCACCATGCTACATGTAATAATTGTACAAATAGTGAGTCTCCATTTCCTAAACATCAAATTCTACTCTTGATTATTTATCATTTCTCTATTAAAGATTATTGTTGTGAAAATAAACCCATTTAGGCAAGATTAAAGAAAAGAGAAGAAAAATAGACACGAGAATTTTCCCTATATGCCTACGTCCATTGGCGGTGACAAAAAAAGTTTCACTATAAAATATGGAGATTACAATAGTAACACACAAGCACTCTCGACCCAAACCCCAATTTAATTCTACTTTTCCCTTAGAGCATCCGCAGCTGGAGGGCCAAATGCCAAATGTAAGGTACATTTGGCATTTAAACCCAAAATGTGCTCAGCAATTGGAAAGCTATATGGGAAATGTTAAATTTTTTTTGGCATATAAGATGGTACTGTAGTTGAATGGTATAAAAAAAATTAATTTTTTAATCCTCTCTCGTTATTTTTAACCGGGAATTTCTCTCTCCTCTCTCATTATTTCTATTCTTTTCTCTCTCTTCCTTCTTCCTTTCTCATCCACTCTCTGCTCTCTTCAGACCCAAGACACCGTGGCTTCCTCAACGGTGAAATCGGATGGGTCGGCGTGGCTCTGATGGCTCCGATGGGTTTGAATTGGAGCTCCTATGGCTCCGATAGTGATTCCGACGAGGCTAGGCTGGTGGATTTCTTTGGAGGTGTGGGTTTTGACAACGGTGGAGATTGTGGTTTTGATGACGGTGGTTCGGTGGGCGTGGGTGTTAATGGTTTTTTTTTTTTTTTTTTTTTTTTTCTTCTGGGTTTGCTGGTATATGTGATCGGCGTTGTGGTGGTTGTGGCATGGCGGAGATTGGTGGGTGGCGAGATCGGTGGAGCTGTGGTGGCTATGGCGTTGTGGTGGCTGTGGCGTGATCGGCGTGGGTGTTAATTGTTTTTTTTTTTTTTTTTTCCTTCTTCTGGGTTTGCTGGTATATGTGATCAGCATTGTGGTAGCTGTGGCGTGGCAGAGATTGGTGGGTGGCGAGATCGGTGGAGCTGTGGTGGCTGTGGCGTTGTGGTGGTTGTGGCGTTGTGATCGGCGTGGGTGTTAATGGTTTTTTGTTTTGTTTTTTTTCTGGGTTTGCTGGTATATGTGATCAGTGTTGTGGTGGCTGTGGCGTTGTTATAGGCGTGATGGTTCTTTTTTTTTTTTTCTTTTCTGTTTCGTCGATCTGGGTTGATATGGGTGATGGAGGAGTTGTGTGAAGGAGTTGGATTGATATGGATGATGGATTGGAGGAGGAGGCTGGAAGAAGGTGAAAAGTAAAGTAATGGAGGATTCTGGAAGGAGGGACGCGGGGGAGAAAATTGAGAAAAAAACAAAAAAGGAAAAAATATATTTTATTAGGAAGATATATTATTTTAATGAGTAGAAGAGAAAAATAGAGTTTTGGGATGTTGGGAGTATTGTAAATTGGTATGGTATAATTAATAAAGTAACTTTTTGGAATGGTAAAATAAGATAGGATAGCAAAACCGGCTGTGGATGCTCTTAATGAATTGCCGCAGCACTAACTTAATATATATACATACATTAAGTCAGCTAGGGTATTAACATTGCACAAGGGTTGCTATAGATGGCTATATTACAAGAAGTACTCTATGTTAGACCAAATTATAGCCACCGACTAAACAACGATGATGATGTTGTGTTGGTTATTTGATTAAATTCATTGTACTGTGTCTAGCTTTCAATAATTGCATAGCTTCAATTACAAATTAAGCTTGATAAATTACTTTGAGAATAAATGCCCTAAGGGCAATGATAAGGAGCTTTTTTTTTCAAGAAATAAAAAATCAAATTGTATACATATATTCAAAAAAGAAAAACTACACAATCACATCGTGCCTATAAATTAATGAATTATTAACAAGTACATTTCCTTCTTTAAAAAATGTGAGCTCATGAATGAGTGGAAGTATATAATTTCTTAACCTATACCTTAAGGTACTCCTTAACAGTACCTTTTTAAGAATTATCATTTCCTTTGGTAATGAGTAATTAATCAAGCTCCATCCTCATTTGCAAGCAAAAATAACAAAGTTTGATATCGTACTTACTTTTTTTTATTTGTTTGTTCATAAGTATGATATTGTACTTACTTGATAGAGTATTAGCTATTAAACACTAGGTGTATCAAAAAAAAAAAAAAAAAAAAAACACTATTAAACACTAGGGCCCCAAACAAGTTCAATGATGAATTGATGAGCATATGATGAACTTGCTTTCTTCTAGTCGACAAACTTGTCCAATTAATGGGGACCAAGCTGGCTCAATTTCCGAAGTAAAAAAAGGAATGGCATAATGGATGATCACAAAAGTAAAACTTTTCTTTCTTTTAAACAAGTGGTTGACTGATTTTTATTCTTATCATCCACTTGTCTATCATCACTTTTTTGCTATGAAAAATAATGGAAGAAAGAGAGAAATAAATGAGATTTTTTAAAGAATAAATTCCAATGCGCACACAAAAAAGAAATTCTATTTATATCTGCTATCACAATAAGAAAAAAGAGTACTTCTATTTAACTACATTCACAATAAAACAAAAAAAAAAAAAAACCTTTGATTATTCAAAATGCTATTATTTATTAGAAACACTATATATATACATAGAAGAGAATAGCCTTATCTCAAAAAAAAAAAGAGAAAAAAAAAAGAAAAAGAGAACAACCTTAATGTCGGCATCTTTTTTTGATAGTTTTTTTTATTTTCCATAAAAGTTATGTTAAAACTTTTTAAAAATGGATTGTTAATGAGTGTCCTAATAGCACTCGTTAGCATGACCCTTGTAGTAAATATTCAGTTTTTGCAAAAAGTATTACGAAAAAGCTTTTGCCCAAAATTATTTTATTATGTGCCTATTTTGGAACTCGATCGAGTTTAATATACTCGTGTTTCAAGCCCGGTTGATTGAAAATACCACATTAGACAATGTACACAAAAACCTATTCGCTCGAGTTCCAAATGGGTTATATAACAAAATAACTTCGGGTAGAGACTAAAAACTTTTAAATTATATTTTTTTGCAAAAACTGAATATTTGAAGATTAAAAAAAGCTCCTTAATGTCATAAAATGTATTTTTTTTTTGGGTTGCATAGAAGTAATTTTTTCCAATTTATAAATCGAATTTAAATAAGAAAAAGAAAAGGAGGGAAAATATGAGGGACATTTTGGTCATGAGAAAGATTAATACTTTTTTTTTCTTTTTTCTTTTTGATGGGGATTTATACTTTATTCAGCAAAAAAGAAAAAAAAGAAAAGATTTATACTTTACTGCATAGTGTTCCAAACAAAATTCTTTAGAAAATTAAAAAGACTACTAACTGTAAAAGTCGTGCATTCCTCGGAAAAGCGAAGTATAAATAAGGATTCTTTGTTTCACACAAACTCAAAAGCCCCCAACAGTTATTAAGGAAGGTTTCCTTATATTAACAGAAAAATTATACGCATAACAAACAAAGCCAAAGCCAAAACAACCCAACCCATCATTTTCCTTTATTCTTTCTCTTTGTTCTTCTTGTTTCTCTGAACGATCTCTCTCTTTCTCTGTATCTATTTCTCTCTGGGATTCCTGTTTGTGTTTTTCTGAGCCAGTTTCCAATGAGGTAAGTGGGTCTGATTCAATTTTTATAACTGAGATCTCATCTGGGTTTTTTTTTTTTTTCTTTTTTTTTTTCCATTGAATTATTGGTATTTCATGAATTAATTTTGGTTGAAATTTAATGGGTATGGAGTAATTTTGATTAAATTTTATTGGGTTTCTTGAACTTTGGATATGGTAGTAGTATGTGTAATTTTAATGGTCAATGGGTTCTACAAAATTGTGCTGTTAAATCTTAGTTCTTTTGGTGTGTGATTTGATCTCACTCTGATATTTAATGTTCTGTTTGTCTGAGAAGAGTGAGCCTTACAACTGATGTGTCATAATCACAACAACAACAAAAAAGAAAGTAATTTAAACGTTTCGTTATTATGTTGCCGTTCTAGTTAAGATGAGTTTAAGGAAAGTGAGTCTTTATTGGGAAATAATACTGTTTTTGTTATGTCTTGTACTTGATGGGTGTGAATCTTAATTATGTTATGGAATATTCATGCTTGACTGTTGTTTGACTTTTAGCCGTAGGTTTCATCAATTTTTTTAATTTTTTGCTGAATTATTTTGATTGAAATTTGAAAGTTATGATGGCTTGAATTTAGTTGCTTCGGGTTGTGAAAACCTGCATTTGTTCCTTTATTTAAAAGCTGTCTTGTAGCCAAGAGCCTTGTAAGTTGTAGCTTAACTGGTTGGTGCCTCCTGGAGTTTCCAATGGTGACATCTGGGTTCAATCCCCCCTCTCCCAACTATCAAATTATCAATAATAATAAAAAAAAGCTGTCGTGTAGGTTTACCTTTTTATTTTTATTTTTTTTAGTGGTTTGGGTTTTGGTGTGAGTTAGGTCAGGGGCGACAATATAATGTTAGTTTGGCTTAAGGAATGTATTACTGCATGGAACCATTAAGGTTAGGCTATGGCTCAACCCACACAAGGGAGTGTATTTAGACCCCTTATTTTCTAGGTCTCATAGGCATAAGTTCCTTAGTGGGTCAATGAGTTACATTGGTATTATTGTTCTTTTTCCTCTCTTTCTTGCATTATTGGGAGAAATTTGATTTTTTTGTTTCTTCTTACATCTTTTTAACTCAAATAAAATCTTTCCTTAATGACGAAACCCATCTTTTAAAAGGTTCTCAACCCTAGATTTACAATTCCTCCTAAATCATAACCCACCACAAAAACATGTAGGCAAATTCCGTAATTTTTCTTACATCAAATTTGTTATAGAGCCAAAATCCCACCACAAGTTCTTTGCTAAAATTTTCTCCATTAACCACTTGAAGGAATTTCTCATTCAAAACTGTGGTCACCTTGGAACTAAATTCAAGTTTTCAAGCTTTTTCTCAATATTTTGTAGAAACCAAGAAAAATTTGTATCACTTGAAGGAATTTCTCATTCAAAACTGTGGTCACCTTGGAACTAAATTCAAGTTTTCAAGCTTTTTCTCAATATTTTGTAGAAACCAAGAAAAATTTATATCATTTGAATAAAATTGTGTTTTCAATTGAAGTAAAGCTAGAAAATTTGTCTACTATGTGAGAAATTTGGATGAGCTAGCAGTTGCTATTTTGAAAAATCATCCTACTAGAATGATAGTTGATCAAGAACTTAGATAATTTAATCTAGAGCCAAATTTATCCTTACCCTTGTTGGCAAACATTGCACCTATTACCTCTTCAACATTTGATGGATATAGTCCTGCCAATTTGCCACCACTGCAACCTTAATTGTATGTTGGTGCAACGCGTCAAAGTGTTATATTGATGAGAGAAATCCAGCCTTACAATTCACCACACATTCAATTTCAAGAAGAGTAAAAAAAAAAAATGCATTACAAGTACAATTAAGACTGTCTAACCCACATAGGACCTGGAAAACTCACCTAACCCGGAGGTGCCTAAGTCGAAGACTGCTCAATCTGCCATTCTTTGCTCTTTGCCTCTCACTTCGGCTCAAGCTTCACTTGAGATTTGATGGAGATCATGTTTTGATGGCCCAATCTTTGCCAGATGTAGCAATATCTCCACCAAATTTGGTCAAGGCCACCAAATCATAAATGTTGATGAGACAATTGGGGTTTTGATTGATCCGACTGTTAGAGGTGGTTGAAAATCCACACAGTCGTGGTCAGTAGCAGGTTGGTTGCTACATCTAAACATTGGTTGGTTGCCTGTCACGATTGGGTTGGTTGTCGCTTTGACACCAAACCCTAGTCCGACTTACCTGAGGACACACCTAAGGACAATAGAAATCACAAAGGAGTAAGTTGAGCATAAGGTTGGTCATGGAAAATTCAAGACCAAGGAAGATATTGATGTTATTGCTATAGATCAATTCAAGAAGGGTTGTAAGCTGAAAATCCCTTTATGATTTTGAAGGTGATTGAAGAGTTGGCGAAAGTTTCAATTTCAAAGTCTTATGCTTTAACACTTCAAAACTTGAGGCCGATTTTTTTTTTTTTTTTTTTTCAATTGGAGAGAATGATGCAGCCATCAAAGATTAATTTGTTACTACTTCACAAATTCTTCTATTATTAATTAAAACCAATTCAGTTTATGATTGGTTTCATTCTAGAAAGCACGGGTGCAGCTCTAGGGCCGCTGCACCTGCATTGGACACTCGGCGACGCGCTGATTCGCGGTCTTTTTTTTTTTTTTTTTGTTCGTTTCCCAATTTGCGCCGATTCGGCTCCGATTCCGGCTGAAACCGGCAGAGACCGGCCAAAAAGGGCTGAAATTGGCCGAGAATCGGCCGAAATACATGTTAAAAAAATAAAATAAAATAAAAACTTGAGTTGATTTCTTTTTTAGTTATTAACTTATTATATATTTGTCAAATTATTTGTAGGTTAAACAACTTAAATTGAAATTATTGAATTATTTGTAGTTATTATTGCTCTTAAATTGGTATATGTTTATCATTATAGTTATTATTGCTCTTAAATTGGTATATGTTTATCATTATATGAATATATATTTAATAATTTGTAAATAAAGATATATTTAATAATTTATTAGTAAAAGTATCCTGCTGCACCTGCACCCTACTTTTTCAAAAATTGCCGAATCTCGCATCCGCACCCGCACCTACACCTGAACCTGAATCCTGTGCTTCATAGGTTTCATTGACAATTCAACTGGTTGAGAAAATCTACCCCAAAACATGATATTTTCTTATGTGTTTTAGGCAACTAAACTTAGCACCGGTAGAAATTTTTGTTTCCTTCTATTTTCTAAGCACCAAAAATGCTTTTATTAGTAAAAGTATCCTGCTGCACCTGCACCCTACTTTTTCAAAAATTGCCGAATCTCGCATCCGCACCCGCACCTGCACCTGAACCCGAATCCCGTGCTTCATAGGTTTCATTGACAATTCAACTGGTTGAGAAAATCTACCCCAAAACATGATATTTTCTTATGTGTTTTAGGCAACTAAACTTAGCACTGGTAGAAATTTTTGTTTCCTTCTATTTTCTAAGCACCAAATATGCTTTTATTTCTTTATTTTATCAATATTTTCAAAGCAACCATGGATTTTCAAAAAGGCATAAAATCCATGTCTGAATTATGAATTTTAAGACTACAACTTCATGGTATAGTGGACTTAAGAGTTTGAGAGGAAATAGGTGGTCTGGTTGGCGGAGATTGACAGTGGGAGAGACAGAGGGAGCTGGTTGATGCTATGCCAAAGATGCTGGAATGGAAACAATGTGTGGCTGTTGAGAGAGAGAGAGAGAGAGAGAGAGAGAGAGAGAGAGAGAGAGAGGAGCTTGGCTAGGGGCAGATGGAGGGGGAATTGTCTACAGTAGGGGGAGTCAACTCTGTTACTATTCTCAATTCATCTACATGGCTTCCAATATTTCTAGGCATAGTAGATAAAAATTTCTGATAAAGCTATGGCAAATATGGTTCATTTAGAATTAGGTACCTCCATATACTATCAATGGCTTTCTGCTGTAGTTTTGGAATTATTCATACTAATCTGCACCATTGCTATATAAACTCAATCATTAAACTTGTGTGGCATCAAATGGTTTTAAGGTAATACTGGCTGTCTTAGACTTCCAGAGTGTTTATTTAATACCAATTAGAACTTCGAAGGGAATATGGCTCTAGCTTGGGATTTCCTTAGGGAAATGGATTTTTTTTCCTGAACTTTGGAATATTAGAAAACAAGATTATCAAAATGAATAGAAAAGAAAAATTCTACTATCAAGTTTTTTGATCAGACAAGTAAATGCTAATAGATCTTTTTGAACCTCAGTTTTGCCTGCTATATGATGACACCATAATTTGATTATGATTTCCTGTGATTTCTGGTATCACATAGGAGCAAAGATGATGAGTGCAGGTCAAGATGTTATCAATGCAGACTTTCAATATTTTTGGGGTAAATAGAATTTAATAACTAATATAATGCAGCTTAACATTTTTTGTTTCACAAGAAACTTGGGAAAAGTTCTCTTTCTATTTGTTGACTCCTTAATAGTCTTCATCAACTCTGTTATTCTCAATATTCACTTGATAAGTCTTTTGATCAAAGTAGAGACATTAAAGCACAAATGATGATGATGGAAGAAGCATGAATACTGTAGGACTTGTCAACATGATGCATACTAGTCTAATTTTTTGAAAGTTTAATGGACTTTATGCTCCTCATATACAACCATGACATCACACTTTCTGTTCCCTCTTTCCAAGTGTGTGTACAATATGTAATATAATCATAAGTAATAAATGAAAAGCATAATGTCTTTCACAGTTTTCTTCTACTGCCTGGCCTTTGTGGCTGATCTGGCTTAAATGGAAGAAGTTCTTGGACAAATTCTGTGTGTATATCAGACCTTTGCTGAGGATTTATAGCTCAAGCTTCAATGGTAAACCCTAAATTGTCCCACCGTGCAAGTATATGCTATAGGCCTATAGAACCCTCTGATCGTGAGATTTTAGAGCAAATCCATTGTGATTTGTTTCCCATCAGGTAGATGTTCTCATCTGGTACCTTCATTGATCATAGGCTATGGTTTTTCACATAATAATGCTAACCTTCAGGTATGAGTCTGAGTTCTTTCAAAATGTTGTCAACGGACAAGATATTGTATCGTGGGCTGCTGTTGACCGCAATCGGCCAAATGGTCGAAGTGACGAACTTGTTGGATTTGTAACTGCACGAATTGTTCTTGCAAAAGAAAGTGAGGTGAGTCTTTGAACTTTGTGAGCTTGCATCATTTTCACTTTTTATGAATACTTAATCTTTTTGTCCAAGTATCTTTATTGCAAGTCACATTATAACAACATACTGGTGTTTGTAGAGGTGAAGCCCTTATTCAAGTTTTTACAAATATCAAAATGAATCGTTTTTGTTGGTGATGATGTTTTTACTTATTAAAAAGAAAAACTTTTCTTATGATTTTTTTATTGGTTCTCTTAATTCATTTCAAACAACATTGGCCTTGTAGATAGGGGATATGCTCAGATATGACCCATCAAAACCAGATCAAACTTTAGTCTACATTCTGACACTGGGAGTTGTAGATGGCTATAGAAATCTTGGCATAGGTAGGAGTTCGTTTTCCCTTTTGATAAAACTCTTGAGAGTCCTTACTACATGACCAATAAACTAATTCCTTTTGGATTTGCAGCGTCTTCATTAATTCAGAAGGTCGTAAAATATGCCTCAAGTATTCCAACTTGTCGAGCAGTTTACTTGCATGTGATTTCTTACAATGATCCTGCAATACGTTTGTACAAGAAAATGTCATTCCAGTGTGTAAGAAGGTTGCAAGGTTTTTACTTGATTGGTGGTCAGCATTATGACTCATACTTGTTTGTATACTATGTAAACGGCGGTCGTTCTCCTTGCTCACCACTGTAAGTACAATACATTCCTTATCCTTGATATAGTCTATACATCTTATGTAATGCTGGGAATAGTATAAGACTCTCTTGTACATCTTATGCAAAATTGGTTGCAAAAGTCATATTTAAAAGGTAGCATAAAACTTTCTTGAACATATTGGTCACCTGCCATAGAAAAAAAAAAGGGATAAGCCTGTAGGTTACCTGTAGCCCAACTTTTCATTCTTTGCCATTGGACTTTAATATATTGCAGATTGTTGTTCATTATCATGACTATGAGGAATAGGGCAAACACCATGATTTAGAAAAGATCTGAAAGTAATTTATTTCCACATCTAGGAATATAACTTGAAGAATTAAGACAGTACTTTTGCAAAAAGGTGCATGAAAATAATCAATTATGGACTTATAATAATATTAGCAATATATAAAAAATCTGTTGAGAATTTCACCCTTGGAAGAAAAGTGATGGGAAGTTAATTCTAACTTAAGTGAGGAAGGATTATTGTGTCTAGGAGCTCTAGTTCAAATGGAACCTTCTTTGATGGAGCGTAAGCATGTAGAAGCTAAATCTGAAACATACGGATAACACAACTCTTCTATAAACCTAGCTTTGCAAGAACTTTAGGTAAGTAGGCAAGGGAAAGAAAATCTCCATCTCAAATACTTAATAAAATTTTAACAAAAAAAAAATTCATTTTCGTTTAACAGGTTGTAGACCATTATAAATGCACCATAAAACTTGATTACCAAGTAAAAACATTTTAGAAGAGATCCTAATTGATACCTTATCATATTTGGACCCTAATTTGACCAGGGAAGCATTAAAAACACGTAAAATTGAGTAAATAATAACCTAAAATCATGAATTTTTAAAATTACATAAATATAAAAAAATTATCGTATGCTCGATCAACCAATCTGCATCATTCTCCCCGGGTTATGAGTTTTGGTGGCAATCTAGTACCTATTGATGTGGTGAGAACTTAGGTCTAGCATAGAAGAAGGGGTTAAATAGAAATTCCAGCAACAAATTACAGCAAAGAAAAAGAAAATAGGATTGAAGTTGGAACAATTAAATATCAATTTCTAGGCTTAAGGGGCTCAAGAAATATTCAAGTTTGAAATTTATAAGTAGCTTCAGCTCATGAGTTGATTTTTCACTTCCTTCGAAAACTGAGTATTCTGCTTCTACCAAATACTCCACATTAGACTTGAATATTTCTTGCAGACTTTACTTGGGTGGATAAATGCTTCCAGTGCTTTCAATTTCATTTCTTTACCTGATTTGCTTGGCAGTTGTACTTTCCATGCATCTTAGTTTTTTTTTTTTTGGATTTCCTCAGCACACTTCCTGTGTGCTTTGGCTCTTTGTAGTTGATTTTTTTTTTTTTTTTTTTCTTTCAAAGAAGTTTTATTATTATTATTATTTTTTTATAAAGGCTGCCTAGAATAATTTAAAAGAAGCTATTTATTACTGCTTTTAGTAACTGTATAATTTAGCCTTTCATCTCATATATAACAATTAAAATACTAAAAACATTTTCTCAAAAAAAAAAAAAAAAAAAAAAACTGAAAATATAATAATAAACTAGCCTCTGAGCATGCGCGAAGAGGCGCGTGCGATGAGGTTCTTCTATTTTTTTGGGAAAAATTTAATAATTTGCATCCATTATAATTTGAGATTACTACATTTTCCAATCACAAAAAGACCTAGGGGTGTGATGAAAAATTATTTCACCTGCAAATGCATATTCCTCATTACACCCCTAGGTTTTTTTGTGATTAGAAAATGTAGTAATTCTAAATTGTAATTAATGCAAATTATTAACTTTTTCCCAAAAAAATAGAAGAGTCTCTGAGCACGCACGTGAGTGTGTGCTTAGAGACTAGTTTTAATAGAAGTCTTAGAAAATAGGACCACTCTACAACATCAATTACTGCTTCAAAAAACCCAACTTCATCCACAAATGCATAAAACTCATCACTCCCCTAAGTTTTTTATGATTAGAAAATGTAGCAATCCTAAATTATAATGAAAATAAATTATTAACTTTAGGAAAATAAAAAGTTAAAAAAACTGTCTCCCACTAACCCTGCAGTTACACAGTTATGTGAATAGCACAATATTTCAATTACAGGTTAATGATAAATCTTACTTGGAAAACAGTTGGAATGGGCTACAAAACACGATGAACCATCATCATCTTTGTCACTGCCTAGTGAGTTGGGGTGGATGCAAATTTCAAAAAACATTTTGATTATCTATTTTTGATTTAATTTGGGATTTGTTATATATTGTAATTATGTAATAAAGCAGAAGTAAAAAAAAAAAAAAAACCTAAGTATATACGTCTCCTGAAGCATACCACCAATGCAATAATGCATTATTTTCTGCATCACCGGCAAGTTCCAAAAGCTTTGGCACAACTGAAGCAACAATTGTTGTTGTTGAGCCTTTGACATCAAACTGAGCGCTTAAAACAGTAATATCATCATCAACCTTAATTTCAAGCACACATGCCCCTCTATACGATCTTCCCAGTACATTTACCCGCACAGAATCGGAATCATCAGAGAAGTAAAAAATCAAAAAGATAAAAGTCCAATTCGATCTCAAAAACATTTATAAAATCTGTTTTTTTTTTTTTTTTATTTTATATATATAATTTTTATTTTGAGAATCCAATTTATAAGTAGATAAAGAAATTTGAAAATCTATAGGAAAGTGGCCCTATTTTTTAGGCAATGTTTTAGTGGGAGTTAGAGTTGTATTTTTACTGGATTGTTCTTTAGTTTTGTTTCTACTTAAACATAGGGATGTAGGGGCATTTTTGAACAAAAAAAAAAGAGAGGAATCCAAACTAGGAAAGCCCCTTAAATAGTAGCATAGATAAAACATAACATATGGAGAAATTAAAGACAATGGACTAATATGCCTTTTGTTTCCTTTGGGCTTAAATTCTCCAACATTGTCTCTCCTTTGTAAGGGCAAAGTGGAGGGTGAGGCCATGGGTTTAAGACCCACTGTGTGCGTGTGTAACTTACCAATAAATAAAAAGGGTGAGAAAGGGTGGTTGTACTTTCTTACATGGTTTTAATAATTTGTATCTTATGTCTCAAGGTATGAGATCCTTGTAAGGAAAATGCTTCCGTGAAGTACTTTTTTTCTCAGAATTTTTTTTTTTTTTTTTTCACTGATTCCTTAGTTCTAACTTTTATAGTGTGTAATTGATGGGGGGTTTTATGAGAGGAAATCATACCTTATGTTATGGGTTCCAAAGGCTGTCTCATCAACTGGTTGAAATTTTGGTGAAGTTCTGTTAGATCATGTCTATTATATAAAGAAAATCTTGCTGTTTTAAGTGTTCATATAATCATGTATGAAGGATTCATAACAAAAAGGATAAAAAAGAACAGAGAAATCAGTTTATGTGTTTTTTTTTTTTTAATATATGTTATGTATAGAGACAACTATTTTCATGAACCATAAATGATATGGGATAATGTAATTAAGAAATTCTTGAAATTTTTTAAAATGAGGAAATTTTATTTATGAGTTCATAGTAAATGATGAAACATGAGTACTATTAAAAGTAAAATGTTAATTAAGACTGATAGAATCACTGTGATTGCTCTTATTAATTAATACCAGTGCAACTAACTCCACAGTTTGTACCAAGAGGCAAGCAACCTTCTGATTTGATCTTAAATGTATATGTCGATTCTGGTATGGTCTTAAAAGTAAGAAAACCAACATTTGCAAGGCAAAATCTACTGGTATCACTGCAAGTTCCACTGATGATTATCATTTTAGCTTCTTTTTGAACCAATTTTATTTAATTTTTTATTCTTTTCTTGTTTTTCTTGACATAAAAATTGCATCAAATGCTGTATGATATCCTTGTTAATAGTTCTATTTGCTGCTTTGTGTCATATTGTCAAGGTTTTAGATTTTTGATTTAATTGTTAAATGCATCACTTTAAGAACCATAATCATTCTTTTATGTTTCAGAGAGCTAGTTACCATCATGGTGAGTTACATGAGGAGTGGTTTGAAGACGGTGGCTGCAAAGCTATACAAGAATGAAGATAGAAAGGTCCCAAAATGGCCCAAATGTAAAGAAAGCCATTCCCTTATATCAACAACGCAACACAGAAGAAGTTTGACTGCTGAATGTAATGGGTGTGAGTGTGTTTGATTTGTTACTCCTGTAGATAAACATTATACCTTACTGCTCCTTTTATGTGTAGTTATTCTTACAGCCATGAAATAATTTCTTGTTGTAATAAACTCTAATGTTTTAAGGTAATGCCAATGTATTTTTCTTCATTGAAACTCTCTACTGAAGGAACTCAGGAAATGTTATATATGGCCTCATATAGTTCCTTATATTTTAGGGTAATTTACAGTAAATTCTTTGTTTGAGCACTTACTAAGTCTGAAAATGTGCAGTTCCATGGTTTGCTAAGACAATGCATAGATGTTAGTTTTGAAAAATGCAAATACTATGTACCTCCTTTTTCTCAAAAAGAAGAAGAAGAAGGTACCCCTCTCTCTCTGTCTCTCTCAAAATAGTAGAATTCTTTGACTTGTAAGCATTCTTTATTCTTCCTCTATGCTAAGAGCTTAAGTAGAAATGCAAGATTGTTGGTTTAGATGTGGAAACTTGCCAATTTAGTGATTAGCAAAAAAAAAAAAAAAAAACTTGCCAATTTAGTGTATTTATTTATTTATTTTTAATTACTTGGTGAAGACCACGTTACTTTGATTAGGAGCATGATGAAGACTAAAAAGCTTGATTGCTTATATATGGAATTCGTGTCCTGCAATAAACTTTGGGTTTCACATGGTCTCGCTAATGGTATTTAGTGGTACTATACTACTAATTTTTTTTTTTTGAATAGATACTGAATGTTATTAACAGACTGAAGAAACGTACACCAAGGAGAAAAGACACGGATACACAGAGCCCATAAGGGTCTTAGCATTTTGACCTATCAACTAGGAGCAGATTGTGGAGCCAAGGAGGATCAACCCCTATCCAAGTCCTTGATGTCTCCGTGCTTCTTGTGACCTGGGCTACCTCATGTGCTACCTTGTTGTACTCCCTTTTCAAATGGTTCACTCTCCAACTGCTAAATGAAGTCAGCATGGTAAAGGACCCTTGAATAATGGTTCCCATCTCCCCATTGAAAGAGCTAGAATTCACTGCTTGGACAACAGTGATGGAATCTGACTCAATAATTATTTGTTGGATGTGTAATTCGCTTGCCAGCATGATCCCTTCCTCCAAGGCCAGAGCTTCAGTGACTTCTACAGAATATGTAGCAGGCAGTAGCTTGCCACTTGCTACAACAACAGCACCCCTACAGTCTCGTATCACTACTCCAACGCTAGAGAGTCGTTCATTCTCTGATGTGGCCCCATCCACGTTAATTTTGTACATACCTGGAGGAGGTGCTGCCCAGCCAACATCAGGGGGCTGTTGGCTAAGGAAGCTAGCTATTGTGGCCCCTTTGTAGTCGCAGAGAAGTCTCTGGGCATAACCCAGATTTGCAAAGAAGGAATACCATTGGACTCATGGACCACTTGATTTTGATTGTACCATACTGACCAAGCCGTGGTGAAGAGGACTTCTAGATCATGTGAGGTGCCAACTTCCAGAATATGCACAGCAATATCTATAAGGTCATGTTTTTCAGCTAGCTAGTAAACTAATAGGGCATGTCTGCCAATACCACCATACCTCCCATATCTTTTCACAAAAAAATAGAGCTTGTATTGTACTTTCCGGCTCCTTCCTACATAAAGGGCATAACACATCATTGTTGATTCCTCTTCTTCCAAGGTTTAGTAAAGTCGGGAGACCATTCACGCAAGCTCTTCAAGTAAAATTCTGACTTTAGGAGGGATCTTAAGCTGCCACATCTTTTTCCACCGTGGGGTTCTAGTATCACCAGTTGAGCTTTCACCTCCTTCTAAAATTTCAACTATAGGGAGGGCAACATAATAGGCACTTTTTACAGAGAACTCACTTTGTCTGTTTCCTATCCATTTGGCCAGTTTCTTGCCCACCTTTTCTTTAATTTCTGCAAACACTTGATTCTTGGATTTTCCAATGACAGATGGGAGACCAAGGTACTTGTTGGGCCTGGAGTCTTGCATGGGCCCTAGAATTTCCAAGATATCAGTCCTTGGTTCATGAGCTATGTTATGGCTGAAGAAGATTGAGGACTTGTTAGTGTTGACTTTTTGCCCTAATGCTGCTTCATATTGCTGTAGGATTTCGACTAGTTTGTGACACTCTTGACTCTTTGCCTCACAAAATAATAGACTATCATCTGCAAAGAAAAGGTGAGTGACCTTGGGGCAGCCCCTACAAATAGAGATACCATTGAGTACATGCTTGCTACTAGAATCAACAATTAGTGTCGAGAAAGCTTCGATGCAAAGTAGAAAAAGATAGGATGATAGTGGATCACCTTGCTGAAGCCCTCTTGAAGGAACTATGCTACCATGTGCTTCCCCATTTATCAAGACAGAATAGGAGACAGTAGAAATGTATTTCATAATCCAACCAATATATTTATCATTGAAACCCAATCTCTTCATTACCTTTTCAACAAACATCCACTCCACTCTATTATAAGCCTTACTCATATCTAGCTTAACCGCCATGAAGCTCTCCTTACCTTCCTTCTTGTGATCTAGATAATGCATTAGTTCAAATGCAACTAGAATGTTGTCAGTTATTAATCGTTCAGATAAAAAAGCACTTTGATTCTTTGAAATTATTTGGGGTAAAACAGCTTTAAGGCGATTAACAAGCACCTTTGATATCAACTTGTATGCCACATTGCTTAGGCTAATAGGATAAAAATCTTTCATCTGAGTGGGGTGTTTGGTTTTCGGCACTAGAGTTATATTGGTTTTATTTATATCAGCCATAAACATATTGGAATTAAGAGCATTGAGTACCATATTTGTAACATCAGGGCCAACACTATTCCAATATTTTTGGTAAAAGATACCTGACATACCATCTGGTCTGGGGGCTTTTGTTAGATGCATCTGAAAAAGGGCCATGCAAATTTCCTCTGCTGTAAACACTTGGGTGAGTCTATCATTCATCTCGCTAGTTACTTTAACTGGAATTAGGCTGGTGACTTCTTCAATTCGGTTAGGCAGTGTGGTAGTGTAGATATCCTTAAAATAGGATATAACTGTGGCTGCAATATTAGCTTTGTCATCACACCATTTTCCTTCCTCATTCCATAACCTAGAAATAGTGTTCTTCCTTCTACGCTCTAAGGCCCTTGAGTGAAAAAATTTTATGTTTCGATCTCCCTCTCCCAACCACTGAACTCTAGATCTTTGTAGCCACCAAAGTTCCTCCCCATCTAGTAACTCATTGATTTCCTTCCTTAGCCTATTGATTTCTACTCCATTCTGTCCCTCTTTGTCTTGTTTAGTCAACTCACTAAGAGCTTTCTTCTTTTGTTGAATCTTCTTTGGGATGTGACCAAAAACTGCATTGCTCCATGTTGTTAAGGCATTTGCACATTGTTTAAGACCATCTGCAATGTCACTGGGAGTGCTCAAGTCTAAGCTCTCATTCCAAGCTTCCTCAATAACTTCCTTACAATCAGCTCTTCTAGTCCATAATGCTTCGAAGTGGAATCTACGCCTTCTTCGTTGGCCTATAACTGATGTCTCTGTCAGCAAAAGAGGACAATGATCAGATGTTGTGTCTTCCAGATGGTGGACTTTGATACTGTGGAAATGGTTGAGCCACTTTGTTGTAGCAAAAGCTCGGTCAAGTCTCAAATACACTCTATCTTCCCTTTCTTGCTGGTTACACCATGTAAAGTCTATGCCACAATAACCCATATCCTTGAAGCCACACCTGTTGATCACATTACAGAAACTCTCCATTTGATGCTGAGGTCTTGGGGGACCTCCCAATTTTTCCTCACTTGAGAGAATTTCATTAAAGTCCCCAAAGCACATCCAAGATAGCTGGAATTGGCTATTCAAAGTATTCAGAAAATTCCATGATTCTTTCCTTCTATGAGTTTCTGGGTGCCCATAGAACCCAGTTATTCTCCACTTGAAACCGGTTCCTTCCTCTGGTACAACAGCATCAATGTGGTGCCTTGAGAAGCTTTTTATCTCTAAGTCTACCTCCCTCCAAAAAATTGCTAAGCCTTCACCTTGTCCCTCTTTCTGGACATAAAATCCATTTGCAAAATTAAGTTTCACCTTCACTCTCTTTATTCTAGAGATTTTCATTTTTGTCTCCGCTAGAAAGACAATTTTGGGATCACATTGTCGCACGTATTTGCACAACACACCAACTGTCTGGGGATTCCCAAGCCCCCGGTAGTTCCATGCTATGACACTCATGGCTCTCAGTAGTGCTGTCTAGGAGCCATCGCCGTTTCATAGAGTAACTTGTCATTGTGTGCGGGTACTTTACCTGTTTCATGTGTTTTCTTCAGAATCCTATCCTCCTCTGCCTTTAGTGTCTCTATTTTGCCCATACGCTTATCTCCAGCCCCACTCTTTTAGGCTGTCATCATAGCATCGACCTTTGGGTTTTTTTCTTTAGCTAATTTTTTCCACCGTCCCTTGCCCTTCATTTTCTTTTCTTTACTTTGGCCTAAGTCCAATAGACCAATACTCCCATCTGCCAGTGAATTTATATTGCGCTTGATTGGGCTTGTAACCTCAACCTCTTCCATTCTTCTTTGTTGTTGCTGGCCCACTGCTGAATTTGCGTCCCCTCCAACTTTTCCATTTTACTTTGATGCTTCAAAATATAGGACTTTTCACAGGCTGCGTGTGTAATCCATTTCCTCCTTATTCTGTACAAACTTTTCAGAGTTATCCCATCTAGGCAGCTGACCAGTCGCCTACTTTCTTGAATCCCCTATGTCATCTTAAGCCACCCAACTTGCAGCTTTTCCAATCCGTTGAGGTCTGCCAAATTTTTAGGTCCCTTCACTGGCTTCCACCGCTAGCACCTTTGTGCCTTCCATCGGTGTTTATGACTGTTCATTTATCCCGTACCATTGGATTGATTGCTGCTGTCATTTCTAGATTTGACCTTTTCATTACTTCCTCTATAGCTTCCATTGGCTCGGATCCAATCTCCATACTGGTGCTCCTTTTTCTACATATCAGAGGATGCTACACAATGCTTATTATCGTGGTTGATTCTTCCACAAATAAAGCAAATTGTAGGGAGCCTCTCATATTTAAATGTGACTTAAATTCTTTCACCATCTAAGCTTGTTATGTATCCACCTCGCCTAAGTGGTTTGTTGATTTGCAACTCAACCTGAATCCTCATGAATTTAGCTTGATCAGACTGCCAAGCTCTTTTATCAGTTTCGATATAGTTTCCAATCTTGCACCCAATATCTTTCCCTGTTTCTTTAGACATATGCTCAAAAGGTAGCCCCCAAACTTGAACCCAGAATGGGGAGTGTGAAAATTCCAATTTTGCTGCAGTTAGGCCTTTTTCCCATCGTCTGAGAAGGAGTAAATTATTTTCAAAGTTCCATGGGCCATTTTTCTCAACCCATTCCAGCTGATATTGTGAGCTAAACTTGAATTGGAGAATCCCATTACCTACCTCTACAATTCTTAGATCTGATCCTAGCTTCTAGGAAAATCTTAACGTACTTTTTAGAGCACGCTGATTCTGTTGCCTATCAGATAGTAGCTTCCCAAAGAGACTTAAGGAACATTCCTCCAGCAACTCTGGCTTACTATGGGCAGTAATCTGAATATCCTCTGCTTCTTCTTTAGTAAGTTGTAGATTTTGTAGTCCATCCAAGATTGCTTGTTCCATACCAGTAACTAAGTTTGACCATGGACTAACACAGGTTAGTTGATGGCCAAAAGGGAGACCCTGAGTAGAGAAACTGAGGGAGGAAAGACACTCTTACGAGAGAGAGAGAGAGAGGAGACTCCTACGACGGAGAGATATGTTGACAAGTTAATATATAGTTCTTTGCTTACTATACTACTATTTAGTGGTACTAGAGACAGTTGTCTGCATTGTTAGGGTTAGAATAATGTGGCCTAACATGATATTTATGATGTCTCTCTATTATCAATAAATGGTTATTCAAAATTTCTTGTAAAATTATGCAATATTTTTATAATGTAAAATATTGGTGTATTGAAATATGTTTATTTGATTTAGTAAACTAAGATTATGAACACATTCTAGTCCTTGACTTGACTATCTCCATTATGATGTAGCCTATTCTTATAGTCACATTGTTGGACTATAATGGAAAGAAGGTGCAAGATTTTTATTTTTATTTTTTATGAATAGAAATGAGGTGCAAGTTAAAATTGCTCAAATTATGAAATACAATAAAGGCTAGTATTTTGATGGTTAGTGCATAATAATCTTGGCATTCTTTCCATAATGAGATTCATGCACGTTGAGCATTTTCTTTTAATATAGATGAAAATGCATTTTTCATTCTTTTGTTTTGACCTTATTCTTATTTTGGTCTCTACTTTTTATTTTACCGTTTTTTAGTCTATAAAATCAAAAAGCGAACTTGTTTTGGTTCCTACCGTCATCTCACTAACGTAAATTGCTTATGTGGCAGATGGAGTACACTGTTGGCACAATAAATGTTAATGTGGTCATTAAAATAATATTTAAAAAATTTATTTAGCATCCATGTCAGCATATAATTTAAAAAATTAATTTCTCAACTAAACTTTTCTTCCATTTTCTTATGCTTTCTGAGAAACCAAACACAAACCCAGAAGATCACATGAACAAAGAAAAATCAAACCATCCACAAATATCAAACCTAGAAAACAAACCCATACATTTCAGAACTAGAAAAATTCAAAAAAAAAAAAAACAAAGATCATTAGATCAAAATCCCTTCAAACCCAAGTGATCCTTGCAACTTCCCAATACAAACAAACCCATATGAAACTGAGAAGCCAAACCCATATAAAACTAATACAATGACCGAAGATATGAGATTTCGAACCTGAGAAGCCGAGTCTTCGAGTGGATGTGTCGAAGTCAATATTGTTGCTAGGTTTTATATTTGTGGATGGTTTGATTGACAGAAGAGCGGATCATAAAGAAGAGCAGGTCATAAAGAAAATGGAGGAAATTGCTTGACAGAAGAGCAGATCATAAAGAAAATTAGTTGGGATGTTAAAGTAATAATGGGGCATAGTGCATTGGCTGACACAAGCAACAATCCTTCATGAAGTCTTATGCACCAATTGGGGATTCTTAAAGTTTGACTCTTGAATGCCTCATCTTTGTTACGTGCAGTGTGCTGGTGTCATTGTATATTAATATTGATTAATATTGTGGTTGTAAATCGGTTTGGTATTTTGTTCATATTTGGGTATTTTGAGTTTGTTAAAAATTGGAGATGTGCTGAGTTTACTAATGATATTGAACTGGGTTTGTGTTCTTTTTCAGGATAAATTCAGATCTCAATTCATGTTATTTTTTATTTTTAATTCTGTTTTTTATTTTGTTAAATTGGGAAATTAATTTTTTGAATTATATGCTGACGTGGATGCTAAATAAATTTTTTTTAATGGTCACATTAGCATTTACTGTGTCAACAGTATACTCCATCTGCTACGTAGACAATATCCATTAGTGAGATGACGGTAGGGACTAAAACAAGTTTGCTTTTTTATTTTAGAAACTAAAAGCGGTAAAAATAAAAAGTAGGGACCAAAATAGAAATATGGTCAAAATATAGGGACGAAAAATGCATTTCCGCATTTGATAAATCTATCAAGTCATTGCCAATAACTTGACCTCCTATTAGAGATGTTGTCGTTATAGTGATTCTGGATATAAACAATAAATGAATCCATGTGTTAGTATAGAATTACAAAATTAATGACACCTTAATGAACTTCTTCATTAATGAATCTAATTGTTTATTAACGAATGTAACATATATGTTACATGAATTGTTATTATGATAGGAAAGATTTTATAGCTGGTCATATTCTTTTAGAATATTATAAATATTGTCAAGGCCACATTTGTATGGGGTGTGAGAAGAGAAAGGAAAGCTCTTGTTAATCCTAACCAGTTGTGGAGAGCATCCTAATTGCTTGTAAGGTTTTTGAATAATTAAATTTAGTAAGAAATTTATCACATCTTATTGTTGATTTTTGTTACATATGCATGTGATATAATTATTAATTGATAGATATATGTATTATGTTTGTTTATCTTGAATTACTTTTTAAGTAAAGTTCCAACACTTAGTTGATCTTATTGAAGCTAACAAATTTGCAATATTAAAGGCAAGCTTCCCTCCTTTCTTGTTTTGTTTGTGGAAAGAGCCATACAGTTTGAGTCAAAGTTCAAGAATAGTCTAACCAAATTTGAATATTTATTTTTATAATCAAAATTCACTAAAACAAATTTAGAATTCAAGTTCAAATCCATGTTCTAATTAATCATCCCCAAAAGAGAGCCTTAGATCCATTGATTATTGTTGCGTGATGAAAAATTAATTGCAGGCAAGCCTAGAGATAATTTTCTAACAAATTTTTTCACAACAGTTACGGTGATAAGTTATTTATGATAGGCAATAAATTGACATCAGTAATATATTTATATAAAAATCATTAACAACTTACCAATTCATTATGAAAAATGTTTTGTTTGTAATATTATTCTAGTTTTACAGATATATCCAAGTTGATAAATGCACGAGGGCATGGTATTGTTAATTAATTAATACCTAAACTGCATGGAGGAACTTTCTCCAACTCATTATAAGTTCTTAAAACTAATTTTCACTATACTATTATCAACCACTATATCTAATTATAACATAGTTTTTCCTATTTTTTGCTAATCCAAATAATCCTCTCATCTAAGTAATGCTCACCCACAAAAATAGCTGTCATGTGGTGTCTGTTTACCTACCCCATACATACAAGAATTGCATGGCTCATGCACATATAAACGTACCCTACATGTCACAGGCCATGATGGAAAGAAGATTAGCAAAAATAAAAATGGCGTCTTCTTTCCCAATAAGTCGCCCTCTTGCTCTCGCCTTTATCCTACTGCTCGTCCTCCCTCTCGCCCTCGAAGCCAAGTTCCACGCCAAACCCGTCTTGACCTACCACCGGGGCCCTATCATCACCGGAAGGCTCAACCTTTCCCTCCTATGGTATGGTCAATTCGGCCGTTCTCAAAAGAATGCTATCAGGACTTTCATCAAATCATTAAACTACAATGGTCGTTCAAACTTTCAGCCTCAGGTATCAACCTGGTGGGAAATGGTTGGGAGCTACCAATCTATGGCTATGAAGCATTCAAGGAAAACCCCAAGAATCCAAGTGAATGTTGTGAAGCAAATTACCGATAACTCATACTCTTTGGGGAAGGTCATGACCAAAGACTTTATTAAGACTCTGGTCCAGAAGGCAACTGCTGGAAATCGTAACACTGTTGCTGTTATCTTCACATCTAGGCAAGTCACAGCGTCTGATTTGTGCTCGGGACAATGCTTTGAGCATGGAGTTATTGGTAACACCTATTTCCCCCTCTCTTCTTTCTATTTATAACATTTTCTAACAAACAATACTATTGATTATTATCTAACAAAAAGTTTAGGGACACAATTAATTAATTTTTTTTCACAATTATATAACGTTTCTTGTTGTGGTTGGTACATAATATTATTCGTAGTGGTTTATGTAAAAATGATATTTTTCTAATTACAATTTGCACAACTTATCACCCTAGCATATTATTTGTGAAAAATATATGTTTTACAACCACCTCCAATTAATATCTTTACCCTAAAAAAGTGGAATAAGACTAGTACTAAGCTACAAATGTTTACACTATTATTATTTTGCTTTACAAAGTCTAAAATTACTATGTATCACTAATGTAACAATTAAGCAATTATCTAACTCACAACAATGACAAGAATTACTTTAATTTTGTTGGCAGCACGTACATAGTAGATGTGACAGCAGGACTATCTCTTAGTTTAGTTTAATAATTTACCTTAACGTAATAAATATTAGATTCTTAATCATCTAATTAACGATTGCAAAAATTTGCAGGTAAGCAACCATACATCTTGGTGGGTAATCCAGAAACCGAGTGTCCAGGTACTTGTGCCTGGCCATTCCACAGGTCTGACTCCAGGCTACAAGCTGTAACATTGCAACCACCAAATGGTAACATTGGTGCTGATGCTATGGTGATTCATTTTGCCTCAGGCTTGGCTTCTACCGTGACCAACCCATTCAAGACTGGGTATTACCAACCCGGCCGCAGAAATGATGTGTTGACTGAGGCTACTACGGCTTGTCCTGGTATTTTTGGAAGCGGGGCATTGCCCGGGTACACTGGAAAGGTACGAGTGGACCCGGTCACTGGTGGAGGCTTCAATGCTCATGGTTATAAGGGTAGGAAATTCATGTTACCTGCTATATGGAACCCAAAAACATCATCATGCTGGACTCTCTTGTAGTTAATTGGACAAGTTAAGAGGAAGAGCACAATGTGACTTAATTGTATCATTGTACGTAAAAGAAATTGAAATGCAATACTACTTATTTTCTCTCTCTTCAGTTGGTGTGTAAATTTTTTTTTGTTGTTGTTATATTTGCAATTCTAAGGGATTAAATTGATGGGCTGAGGGCTCTCTAGCTATGATTTAGGTTTCGTAGACACTATTGTGAAACATTTTGCTATGTTAAGGATGGGCACGGGACGGTGAAGGTGTCTAATGTCTAATATTTGTATCCTTCAGCAAACCAAGGATACATGGTGTTAGGGAGTAGGGGCAATCCCGTTGATCGATTATAATTGGCTAAAAGGAGAAGTTCGTAGAACTAGAAAGAATTATTAATTAATTGCTTCTCCTCAAAAAAGAAAAAAAGGTTTATGCCTGCTAATGAAAAATACAAACGTCCAGGAAGCGAATCAAATTGGAATTTCTGAAATCACTTGAATTGGCTACCAAGAAGAGAAACAAATCTTAAACATGTCTATAATGTTTAAACTGATGGAAAAATACAAAAAGATACCCTACAAACTCTTTCAAAAAAAAAAAAAAAAAAAACCAATAAATTTTCATCCATTACATTTTGTTCATTGTTAACTTATTACTTTTATGTTTGTTAAAATAAAATGATATAGAGAGAAAACGAAAGCAAGAGAATTAACATGATTCAACTTAATAACTTACATTCACAGCAAAAAGCCCCAAATTCCTTGCTATCCTGAATTGCATATTACAATTATTTTAGCATACGATATATAGGAATACATTAAGCTTAGTATGATAATCCTAATGGTATTACAAAATAACGGTAGCTGATAATATTCTATAAAATCATAGTCTACATATTTGTGGTAGCTTATTATATTCTATCATGTCCCTTCAAACTTAAGGCTTAAGTTGGAAAATGCCTCGAGTTTGCAATGTAAGATGAAGGCACCGTGATGACGAATGACTAGATTGGATGTAGAATAGATGGGAGAAAACGCAGGCTATGCAGCAAACAACAATAGTCAAAGATGGATAAATGTTGGCAGATGGTGGCTAGGATTAAAGAATAATGACATTAATGTTCAAATTTGAATAAAAACTACTATGGCCGGAGGGTGACTACAGTCATAGGCGAAGTTAGGGGGGGTCATGGCCCCCTTAGTTTCAATTTTCCATTATATATAGTATTCAAATCATAAAAATAGTACAAATTATAGACAAAATTAGTTATCGGCCCCCCCTCCCCCTAAGATTTTAGAATTTAGGCCTTTAACTCCTCAGTCCTTTTGAATTAGTCCAGAACACAAGTTTTATATATTGTGCAATTGTTTGGTTTTTGGATAGCTCCTAAATAATTTTTTTATATTTAGCTTGGCCCCTAGAAAATTTTTCTAGTTCTACCACTAGCTACAGTAACAACTTGAGGAACATTTGGGTCTGTTTGGATTGAGTTTATTTTTACTGAAACTGAAAACACTGTAGCGAAATAATTTTTAAATATGTAAATAGTGTTGTGGGACCCATTTTTAATGAAAAAGTGGTTGAAAATTGTAATTTGTGAGGCCCGTGAACAGTGCACGGGTGCACTGTTCACAGTTGACTTGTCAACAATTGCGGGCTGAACAAAAAAAAAAGAAGAAGAGAAAAACACAGATTACAAAACGCAAATGCCAAATTAATTTGAATCCAAACGGGTACTTATAGAGAAATGATGACTCTAAGATGGCATAAGAGAGACAAAAATTGGCAATAATGGGCGGTTGATGATGAAATGTGGTTAGAGGATTATGGCATTGAAAGCCAAAGGAGAGCATCATCGTTTGGCAGAAGACATTGACATATGATAGCAATGTGGGTGACCAAATGGCAGAGGCACCAACATTTGGAATGATGATTGATGATGCTCAGATCGTCAGCCAAGGATGATCGTCCAGATTGATGTCGTCCTCAACCAACCCGATCTCTAAGAGCGAGTGAAGGGAAGAATGGATGTAAGTCACCGGCGTGATGCCTGCCAAAAAGCCTCCGATGCCAAAGTTAGAAAGATTGACAAAAGAGAAGCTGTGAAAATAATATGCTAGAGTTTTTCAATTACCACTTCCCCTTTTGGGGTTATGTATTTATATGCATGCACTCGCAGGTGGTTTCTTCTAGCCGTTGGTGGAGCCTTGATGGAGACTTTATTCTTCCCCGGTAACGCCCTTGCGGGGTGTTAATGATGAGCTGCCCCTCCCAACGGTCTAGAAGTTGATTAATGTTTTATAATGGTTCCTTGAGGAGTGGAGGTGGATTCACTCGTCCTTGAATGACGACCATTGCTTCCAGGACGAGCTTGGATATATAGGTCGTCCGTCCCTAGTCGTGAACGGATGGATGTTGAAGATATGGTCGAGCCTATCAATGATATCGATTGTAGATGGTGTTATTACAAGGTGAATGATCGGGTTGGAGGATTTAGAACAGATTAAGCCAAAAAATAAAGAATGATGGACCATTTAGTGTGATTTGAGAGCCTCAAAAGGGAAAAGGGGCCTAAAAATTGGCATTTTGTGAAAAATTAGACTGAAAATTGGCATTTTGTGAAAAATTAGAGTGGGAAAGTGCACCTGTAGCAAAAAAAAAAAAAAAAAAAAAAAAGGAGCCAAAAACAATTATACCTAAGTTCTACCTTAATTTGAAACCAATCCAATTTTTCTTTACAAAACCTATTATTAATTGAAGTATAAATTTCAAATAAAAAATTCGCAGTGTTCCAAAAAGTAACTATTCCTTTTTAATATTTTATAATGATTCAATTTCATAACTTATTTTGAAACTTAAGACTTTAAATAATTTCATTAAATTGTAATACCAAAAATTACATTAGAAAATTAGAACTAATTTTATAAATAAGTCAAGAAAAAACAACTTTTTTATATTAAAAAAAAAGAGAGAGCAGTCAAGAATGAATAATTTGCGTACTCTTTGAAATGATAACCTTCTAAGTTTTTATTTAATTTAATTTAATTTTACTTATTTATTTAAGATTTTGAATTTTTTTAAAAATTAACAAGTTAATGTGGCAATAAAGAACTCAACGCGTGTAATAATAAGCAATGCTTGAGTATTTACTATTGGGTCATGTTAAACAATGCCCGGGCAATTGTTAATATACTCAACGTGTGTAATAATAATCAATGCTTGAGTATTTGCTATTTTTTCTTTTTGATAGGAAAACTAAAACTTCATTAATTAACGAAAGATAATACATTACGATGAAGAGCTTGTTCCAAAAAATAAGAATTCTCTTCCATCCAAACTAAATAATCAACGATGCCAACAGCATATTTAGCTAAAAGATGAGTTGGTTTATTTCCTTTCCTACGCACATGAGAAAACCTTACATACCGGACCTCCTGACAAGAGTCTAAAATACCATACACAATAGGAGCTACCAGGGGTGTAGCCAGGATTTTTTACATGGGGGGGGGGGGCGATTTTTGACGACGATGATTATCATCGTTGTATGGACAATCTATATACTTAGGTTGATATGGACCTTTTTTGAGATAAGCTCGTCGGATTTCATCTTGTTTGTTAATAGGAAATTCACATATTTGTTTACGTGATCCTAGATCACGATCTATCTATTCAAATTGAATTCTTGAACATTTGGAGGGGTGTTCATTAGACATTGAAGTATCAACATTTATTTCTACAGCCGCATTTGTTTTTACAGCCACAGATGTCCTAAATTTTGAATTGCTAACATCTTTTTTCTTTAAGAATGCATCAATTATTTTTTGTTGGTTCATAACTCTTTTAGAATTAAGAATATGACTCAAAAATTAACCCGAAAAGAACTTAAAAAATAAAATCTTAATTATAAATTTTTACTTAATTATATGGATGTTATTCATACTCAAGAAAAAAAATAAAAATTTCACTATAATTTAAATAGTCAACCCATCATCATTCCTATTATTCAAATTTTCCTATATTTTAATTTTTTTTTAATTAAGAATAACAAACAAAAGCAAAAATTAAACACACAAGTACACAACATAAACCAAAAAAAATTTAACAATACCCACTGCCACATGATATCTAACTAATCAAAAATAGGTAATAAATCAAAAAAAATTTACCTTAGAAACTTTATCTTCACAAAGTGCAAACTTTATCTTCCCTTTAAGACTCATCACAAACAACCTCACTATTCCCATGCCTTCAACCAAATATTTCTTTAAAGATCTATGAAAAATTAAAGAGCATGTGACTATTTAAGTGTAGATAGTTGAGAAAAAAAAAAAAAACACTAAAAAGAGATGAAGCGGAAACTAAAAACTCACCCTCTGGTTACACCCTGCTCTGAATGATTTATTTTAAGAAAGCAAGAAGAAAGAAAATAATTGTTAGTTTTTTTTTTTTTTTTTTTTTTTTTTGGGATCATAAGGACTGAGTTTGAGAGGAGGGCTGAGGGTTTTGTTTTATTTGGAGGCTATTGAAACCAGTGGAGTGGGTGGTGGCGTGTATACATAGTAGACAAGAAGAGAGTAAAAAGAGAAACAAAATAAAGGGTTCTGAATCTTCTAATTTTGAGTTGGAGAATAGGTGATAAAGTGATGTTTTGTTGGGTAGTGCTTTGGGTATTTAAATATAAGTGGGCTGTGGGCCATGTTTTATTTTATTAGAGGATAAAAAGGCCTACACTTGAAACTAGAGTCTGTGCACTTGAAACTAGAGTCTAGGAGTGAATTGAAGTATTGAACAAAAATGGGAGGGGGGGCCGGATATAAATCATTGGGGGGGCCAATTAAAATTTGTATATATGCTGGTGGACTTTTTTTTTTTTTTTGCAGGGGCCACGGCCCCCCCAAGGGGCAACGTGGCTCCGCCCCTGGGAGCTACCACGGCAGGGGAAGAAGATAGTCCAGCAAGAGCACGATAGACATTTAGAGAGTCCCCTTCTAAAATAAATTCCTATATCCCATGTCCTTTGCAAATTGAAGGCCGACTTCAAAAGTTTTTGCCTCAATTTCCAAAGGACCAAGCGAAGCTTTTACCTTTTTGCTCATCATAGCCACCACCAAACCAGCTTCATCCCTGATAATAACTCCAATCCCCGATTCCTTCTGTGCCGAAAAGACACCATCAACATTAACCTTGTATAAACTTCCTGGAGGTGGAGACCAACACTCAATCAGATTCTGTTTAGGTTTAGCAGGAATTGAATTTGTGGAATTGTATTCCTGCAGAAAAACTCTCGCCCTATGCACCAGTTCCATTTTAGATTTCTTTCTTCCCCCATTTCAAACTCCATTCCGATTACACCAAATGCTCCATGTGACAGTGACCATCAAAGCAATATTATCTTGATCCTAATCATCAACCACCACCAATTTCCAAAGCAGATCCATGAAAGTATGGAGTACACCATTAAATCCAATTTGAAACATTCTAGAACATGTCTAAATTTTCTAGGCTCTCAGACAGGACCAGAACACATGTCCTGTTGTTTTCGAGTCTAAATTGCATTTTGCACAAATGACTATCATTTGAACTCGATCCTGAAGAGGAGACTGCTAATAACTCCAAGGATACCTTATATGCACTTTTGATATTAAACAAACCATTTGAAGATTCTGCCCGTATCAATTTATCAGCAGACAATTGTGAACTCAAGGGAATGCTCTTAATAGCATCAGCCTTAAAAGGCAAAAAAACCTGATCAAGTAACTCTGAATTCCATATTTGTTGTATCAATCAGCTCAGAAACTCGAAGATTTGAAAATGCATTGTTTCTAGAAAAAACCACCTTGTAAGTAGAAGAATTTGGTACCCACTTATCCTCCCACACTCGAATATTAGAATCATTTCCCACCTGCCATCTCATCCCTTGTTTTACTATTTTTTGAGCAGCCATTATACTTCTCCAAATGTAGGAAGGATTGTTACCAATAGATGCATGAACAAAATCACAATTTGGAAAGTATCTTGCTTTAAACACCTGATATACCAATGAATTTTAACCAACTTGCAACCTCTAACCCTGTTTAGCAAGAAGAGCCAAATTAAAATGTTTCAACTGTTTAAAACCCATACCACCACTAGATTTAGGCATACAAAGTTTCTCCTAACTCAACCAAGCCAACTTTCTTTCATCATCTTTTTGACCCCACCAGAAGTTCCTGATCATACTCTTCAATTCATCATAAAGAGTATTCGAAATCTTAAAACAACTTATAGAGTAAGTTGGGATTGCTTAAGCCATAGATTTAATCAAAATTTCCTTCCCACCTTTTGATGACAATTTTTCCTTCCATCCCGCCAACTTTTTAGCAAGTTTCTCTTTAATATCATTGAAAGTACATTGTTTGTTTCTACCAACAAGAGATGGTAAACCAAGATATTTCTCATGCTGTCTAATTACCTGTACCCCAAACCGGTTTTTAATTTCCTCCTTAACTCCAAGATTTGTGTTAGAGCTAAAAAAACAATGAAGTCTTTGCTCTATTCAATTGTTGACCCAAAGCAACCTCATAAACATGAAAAATCCATTGTAAAGAATCACACTCCAACAAAGATGCTTCGCAAAAAATTAAATTATCATCTACAAAAAATGAATGTGATAATTTTGGGTTTCGGACCCCCTTTACAAATAGTCACTCCCTCCATTGAACCTTCATTGACAGCCTTTTTCTATCATAGCTGATAAACCTTCAGCACATAAAAGAAAAAGATATGGGGAAAGTGGATCACCTTGACGCAAATCTCGAGAAGGAACAATGTGGCCATGAGGTTTCCCATTAATCCTAATGGAGTAGGTAACTGTAGAGATGCACTTCAACAAAAGACTTCTCCATTTAGCATTAAACCACAATTTCTCTATAATTTTATCAAGGCAACTCCATTCAACTCTATCATAAGCTTTGCTCATATCAAGTTTTAGTGCCATCTCCCCCTCTTGCTTGCTTTCTTCTTATTAATGTGGTGCATAGTCTCAAAAGCAACTAACACATTATCAGTAATTAATCTACCATGTATAAAAGCATTTTGAGTATCACTAATAGTGGATGGAATAACTTTTTTAAGTCTATTGGCTATAGTCTTAGAAGCAAGTTTATACACCACATTACAAAGACTAATAGGGCAATAATTAGTAATTCTTTTTAATTCCTTAACTTTTGGAATTAAGACAATGTGAGTATCATTGAAATTAGGAGGATAGATACCTGGGTTAAGAAAGTCAAGTACTGTTTTGGTAACCACATTACCAATAGTTGGCCAAAAGTGTTGAAAGAACAAGGGAGGCATACAATCTGGACCCGGAGATTTTAAGGGGTACATCTGATTCAAAGCTGTCTTCACCTCTAAACCAGTGAATTCTCTAGTCAACATGTTGTTCATATCATGTGAAACTTTAGGCTCCACTACATCTATTAATTCTAAGAAATTCGACGAGTTAGAAGAAGAAAACAACTATGTATAATAATCCACAATGGTCTCCTCAATTTTCTCATAAAATAAAAATATTTTTAAAAATAATTTATAAGGCATTCTTTAACATTTTTCTTTACTATTTAAGGAAATATTTTTTTTTTAAATTTTAATTTTTTGTTAAATATGGGCCGTTGGAGACCTGACTCGGTTTAAAATATATTCTTTTCTTCTTCACGAAAAAGGGGCTGGATGGTCCAATGGACTTGAGTTGAAGTCGAGAGTGGGACACAGATACTCGAATGACTCGACCTCCATCTTTCCATCGATGAGCTTTTTTTCTTTCTCTTCTCTTCTCTTTGTTTTCAATTCTCTCTCTTCGATTCGTTTACTTTGAATTTAGCTCCGTTAGTAATTAGGGTTTTTAGCTACTCAGTTTGCGATAAACCAAAATTATTTTGTGTTCCTTTTCGATTGCAATACAAATGCATACGTTAATTTCTTTCATTGACAATATTGGTTTATGAGCTCATACTACATTTACAAAGGTTTTGGATTTATGCAGTGTTTATTTATTTATTTTTTATTAATTGAAAAAAAATGATTTATTTTTATTTTTATTTTATTTTTAAATTTTTATAATTAATATGAAAAATGGAGAGATGAAAAAATTGGGGTAAGGCTGCCTACAATTCGCATCTCATTCAGGGGCGGCCCTAGACATTTTGGGGCCTAAGGCGAGAACTAAAAATGTATGTGTATGTGTATGTGTGTTTATGTATGTGTATGTGTATGTGTATGTGTATGTGTATGTGTATATTTATGTGTGTGTATGTTTATGTTTATGTTTATGTGTATGTGCATGTGTGTTTATGTTTATATTCATTTATGTTTATGTATGTGCATATGCATGAGTGTGTATGTGTATGTGTATGTGTATGTTTATGTGTGTGTATGTGTATGTTTATATTTATGTATATGTGCATGTGTGTTTATGTTTATGTATGTGTGTATGTTTATGTATGTTTATATTTATAAACAGAAATATAAACATGAATACACATACACATAAACATATATGAACACAAACACAAACAAACATATATAAAAACAAACAAATATAAACACACATACACATAAACATGCATAAACAAACATAAACAAAAACAAATAAACATAAACACACACACATAGACATAAACATACATAAACATAAACACACATACAGACTGAGAAAAATTAAACTCTCATATAAACTGGAAAAAATTGAAAACTGACACCAATTTTCAAATAATTTTGTTAGTTACTTTGGTGTGCTAAATCGAGTCTTTATGCGTGTTTATGTGTGTGTATGTTTACGTTTATGTGAGTTTAAACGTGTTTATGTGTATGTGTGTTTATGTTTATGTATATGTATAATGTTTATGTGTATTTGTATGTATATGTGTATGTGTATGTGTGCTTATGTATGTGTATGTGTATGTGTTTATGCGTGCTTATATTTATGTATGTTTATATGTATGTGTATGTGTTTATGCGTGCTTATGTATGCGTATGTGTATGTGTATGTGTATGTGTATGTGTATGTGTATGTGTAGGTTTCTTTGTCTTTTTCAGATTCAGGTGTAATACCCTAATGCAATTGTAATTAATGACTGAGATTAAAAGTTGAAAAAACAATTTTCAATCTTAACCATTAAATAAAATATATTAAAGGAGAGTTAAAAAATTAAAAAAAGAGAGTATACAATGTAAAAAAATACCTACGACAGTGTACCGGATCTCAGTCCGTCTTTTTTCTCTCATCATTTTTCTTTTCTTCTTTTTTACGCGGTGCTTTGTTCTTTTTCCTTTTATTTCTCTTTATACGTCACTTAGGTTGACAGGAGAAGAGCGAGTGAAAGCCACGTCAAGAAAGGAAATCGAAGATTGTGCTACCAAGCCAAAGATTATGAAAATCTCTTCATCTCAACTCAGACGATCCTCTTAGGTGAAATTGTAGCTCACGAGACTTCACCAGATTATGGTGTGTGATTTTTGGTTATTTATTTAAGATTATGAAGTAAATAGTTTTTATATTTTGTTTACCCTTTCTATTTTCTGAAAATACTTTTCTGGGAAATATCATTTTTTTTACTTTGCTTTCAGTCTATCATTCTTGCGTGTGGTATGTGTTTGATTAATTTGGATCTAAAATTAGTTCAACAAGATGATTCTTCTTCTAAAATATAATAACAAAACAAATATATGTTTTTTTAACGATGGGTCCACTTTAAGTGTTTTCATTTTGTGATTTTTGTTGTTTTGTGCTTTGATTTCGGTGGGTGTGATTTGATTTGTGATTTGGTGGGCTTCTGGGTTTTTGTTGCGATTTGATTTTGGCTGGGTTTCGACAGTGGTGCGTGGTTGGAGGTGATGAGCTTGAAAAGCTCCGGCCATGGAGGTTTAGAATGAGAGCTTGGTGGTCAGCCATGGAGCACGGTGTGACGTGAGTTGAGGCAAAAAGAGGATGAGAGGGAAACAGGGGCGACCTTAGAAATTTTGGGGCCTAAGGCGAGAACTAAAAATAGGGCATTTTTTATACTTATATATTAATTAAATTAATGTTTATCTAATATTTTTATATTATATTTTTCATCATTATTTTCATTTTCTTCTAAATTATTTTGAAGTTCATTATCAAGATTTGTTGTATTGCAAAATTGAACATCATTTTCTTCTAAATTATTTTGGTGAATTTCTTGTTCATTTGTGATATTTTCATCTAAATTTTTTGTTATATTTTGTTTATTATTAATAACAAATTTATCCATTGATCCTTTTTGAGACTCAATTAATTTTTTTTTTCTTTTTTAAAGTTTTTCATATCCAGATGCATATTTTCTAGTAGACATTTCGAATCAAAAAATATATTTATAAAGACTAAAATAAAAATAACTTTCAAGTGTAGAGCAAATGAGAAATAAAACCTGATTTATATAAAAAGTATTGTTATAATTTCATTAAACAATAACAAGTTTTTAACAATTTCAACCTGCATAAATTAAAAAAAAATTAAGCACAAGCATAATAAAAATTTAAGTACAGTCATAACACTGACACAAGACTTATTAATAAGACCCACCTACCAAAAAAAAAAAAAAAAAAAAAAAAAAAAAAAAAAAAACAAATATCCTATCTATAACCAAAAAAAAAAATGCAGGCTTTAAAAAAAAAAAAAAAAAAAAAAAAAAAAAAAACACAAAAAATCCTATCTATAACCAAAAAAAAAAATGCAAAAAAAAAAAAAAAACTTGAAGGCCCAAACTTAACGCCCTGTGCAGGGAGGGTCCAGGCAGCCATAATGATAAACTGATAAGTGATAAACAAAGTTACAAAAGCAGCCAGGGACAGGGAGGGCCCAAATAAACAAAGTTATCTTAAGTTCTTAACAAATAGAAGCCCAAATATTTATAATTTTATACCTTATTCCTGAACCTCAGAAGCTGATACGGTGAGGTGAGCAGTTGATACTCGAGAGAGGCGGAGAGCAGAGAATCAGAGAGAGGCTGAGGCGGTCCAGCTGGACCAGCCGTCCAGGCGGAGGAGCTTCAAGCTTGCTGCCTTGAGCTGTTGTCTGTTGAGCAGATGAGAACAGACTGAACAGTGGAGACTGGAGACTAGAGAGAAAGGTAAAATTTTTAGGGTTTCGATTTGTGATTGTTTTGTGGTTAATCTCTTTGTAGTTTATCTGGTTGATTTTTGGTCAATGATTTTGTTTAGAACCAGGATTTACCAAAATTTTTGTTTTTTTGGTTAAAAGGATGTGCCAGATTATTTTTGTAATTCATTTGAAACTACCCGGTTCTTTTCTAAAATTTTGGGGGCCTTAGGCAATTGCCTAACTCGCCTAAGGGAAGGGCCGGCCCAGATCACATTCACCGGAAAAGTGGGTGCTTTGTGTTTAGGACTGATAATGTGATGAACACATGTTTCGAAAAATATGCATATTTAGTTATACATGTTTCAGATGCAGATTGTGGCATACACCTGAATGTGTTTTGAAAACTTGTAATGTAGTGTGAGTAAAAAGTCACTGTGATCAAATGCTAAAAGGAAGGAAAGTTTCTGGTAGGGGAGAAGCGGTAACAGCAAATTATGCTTTTAGCCCGCTTGACGATGACATTATTATAAAACATAGGCTTCTCACCCGTACCACGACCACAAGGGGTGAGCCTCCGTTGAAGAAACTTCAGAAGAAGTTCACCTCTTTTGTGGTTGAGGTTGAGAAGGATACGGATAATTATGGTGACTGTGAGAAGCTTGCAAAAGCTTTCTTACAGGAGATGTCGACGTTTGAAATTCCACTCCTCAAGAGCAAAGCGGTTGTTGATGCAAATGTGAGAGAGAAGGAGAACTTCAACGAGTTGAAAGATGACATAAATAGGCAGATTGTGCAAGCGCAGGCTGACATAGAAGATCTTAAGAGGCTGCTTGAAGAGAGTAAGATTGAGAGGCAGCACAAAGAGGAGTGTGAGGCAATCAGGAAATTGATTGCTGCACAGCCACCAAGATCAGAGACACAGAAGATGATAACGGAATTAGAGAAAGAGATTGCAGCGTTGGATGCAGAGAACACTGCTGGTTCAAGGATGCTGGAGCTTCGCAAGAAACAGTTTACCCTTTTGTTGCACGTGGTATGTGGCCATTTTCTAATGATTTGTTTGCTTTTGCATTTCCATTTTACTGACACAAGTGGGTCTTGAATTCATGACATTACAATCCTCCCTGTTCTTAAAGAGGGAGGAAGTAGCATTTGAGCAGGAGCTGACGTCTGTTCCCATTTCATTATGGTTAACTGTGCACTTGGTTTTATTTGCTTGTAGCTTGTGATTGTTTATAACAAAGATAATATATTTGTCATTTTTACTAGAAATTTTGAGCTCCTCTAGTCTATGCCTATGCCAATTATCGCTGTTGCTGCAGCTTGAAAGTTCCTGTCTCATCACTAACTCCCATGGTGCCAATTCTGGTGCCTGTTTGAGAGGCCTGAAAATTTAATTTTAGGGTATTTTCCCTAATATCTTGGGACTTTGTCCTTAATTTCAGCACCGCATCAATATCCCACATCTCTATCATAAGAGTATATTTCTACCCCTCTTGAAAAATTACGTGGGATTTGAAAATTGGGGCTTTGTTGAGTCACATTGAAAAATCTCTTTAAATACACTCATTGGACCTGGTAGCTGCATAATGTCCTCAGTCTCTGAATTTGACTCAAAACATTTATATTGGTGCTTGGGGTTTTGTTGGGATTATGAAATATTGGTTTTGGAGTTCATAACCATCTTACGAAGTTTTTTTGAGCTTGTTAGAGTTGCCTTTGGTTTGTATGAGTGCAGAAGGGCATGGTTTTTTTCTTTCTTTCTGGTAGTTAGGGCATGAGTGAATTCAATATAGAAATTAAAATGTTAGAAATCTCTTAAGGTTTCCAAGGAAGTATGTATTAAATTATGTTACGGTGGGGTCTTCCTATTTTGTTGTGGTTTTTTTTAGAGGAAGGGAGGATAGGGTTTGGTAGGTAGGGGTTAGTGGTCTTGAAATTAACTTTATGTTCATTGTCCTTAGGTGAGCATGGTCATATTAGCCCCTCATATCACCCCTCTAATGGGTTCTTTATTTGTTTGGTCTTACTTCAGAATAACTTTTCCTTTAAGCAATGTATCGATTTTCAGAATATGAGCTTATCCTCTGGAAAATAAATTGCATGATAACGTTTACTTATGAATTGAGAGAGGGGCTGTAGCTCTATATGGTGGCCATTATAAAAAAATAGTATCAGAATTGGAACGTCATCTCTTTTTGGAATACTAAAGATTGTCTTATCTGATGTTTTTTCCCCTTATACATTTTTGTTTTGTTGTTTCTAAAGGTTTTACTGGCTAACTGTTTTCCTGTTTGTCATTCTCTATTTCCATTTAAAAAAAAAAAAAAAAAATTCAGTGGTTTTTATGGGGGTGGGGGTATTTGAATCCTGAATGTCTCCGTTGGAAATAGCAATAGGTGTTAGTTGAGTTACAAGGCTCTTGGCGTATTCTTTATTTCAAATTGAAACTGTTTTACGGCCTTTGTTTTGCATGGAGAAGAAAAAAATTGAGTTCTAGCTGTGTAATTTTTTTTTAACCATGTAAATACTCACGTACCTGAGGGGATTCAGACCCCCACTCACCCACCACTTGTGTAATTCAAATGTTAACCTTTCTTATTCCATTGTATATTATGATCCCATATGCATTATATTTTTTTCTTAAGTATTTCTTGTCAACTTTTTCGACATCTATTCTTCATTTTATCATTAATCACTTGTGTTTTGCATTTGGATAGCAAGGTCTTAATCTCATGAACTAAGCATTTCATGGTATTCTAGCTTTTACTTCTAAATAATAAATGGTCATTCATACATGTCTTATATTTCATATATTGTAGGATGCTGGTTCTGCAGTTGACTACTTAATATGATAGATCCACTCTATCTGAAGATTATGCTGTTAATTTTTTTTATAATGTTTTTTAACCTTTCTGCAGGTGGATGAGTTGCAGAATACCATAGAGGAAGAGCAGAAAAGTTTGGTTGAAGAGATGAGACTTGCAACTGAAGAGCTGAAGAATGGAATTGAGGATGCTAGTGGGGGCTCAGATGCCATGGCTGTTGATTAGTAACTATTCTGAATCTCAGTAGGCAGTTGTAAGATTGTGTTCTCTTTTAATGTGTTACTATTTATGCATAGAGTTTTCTTGATGATCAGAATTGGAAAATGTAATGGAATGTCAGAACATATCTGTCCTGTTGTAGCATTAGTTATTGAACAAAGACATTCATTCTTGTTTAGAAATTAGACAATTCTCCTAAAATGTTTTTATGAGTCTTAGTAGTGTTTATACATACCATCAAAGTGGATTAGAAGTGCATCATGTTTTTGCACTGCAGTAGTATTATTGCCGATAGGAGTTGATAAGATTTTTGTTCTGAAACTTGGGAGATGATGATGGCCAAGTGCAGTTTTGGCTAGTTCTGTCAGTTACATTTGGCAAATGAATTACTTTAAATCTTACTTTTTCTTTTTACTATTAGAAACTCTATTCCTTACTATTTTCTAGCCTTTTCCCCACCAAACTCTAACCCAAATTCCTCAAAATCCTAGCTGTCCAGGAATTCCAAATTTGATTTTTCTGTTCATTTTGTCGTACGTAACAAAGGGTGCGTTTGTTTTGGAGGAAAATGATTTCAGGAAATCATTTTTCCCCAAACCCGCGTGTTTGGTAGCAACGGAAAATGAAATTTTCCGGAAAATCATTTCCTATTGACCAACATTTACTCCTTTGACCCGGAAATGATTTTACACCCTCATTTTCACTTCAAATCATTTTCGGAAAAAGAGAGAGAGGGCCCAGATTGGAGAGAGAGAGAGAAGAGAGAGCCCAGATCGGAGAGCACCGATCGTTGATCGTGCCGCTTGTCGGACGATTGAACCGTGTCGATCGTCGATCGCCCCGCTCGTCGATTGGAGAGCACCGATTGTCGATCGCGTCGCTCGTCGGACGATTGCACCGCGTCGATCGTTGATCGACGAGCGGCGCGATTGATGAGCGGTGCGATCGTCCGACGAGTACGCTCGTCGATCGCGCCGATCGTCCGATCCACAAGCGGCGCGATTGATGAGCGGTGCAATCGTCCGATGAGCGCGCTCGTCGATTGCGTTGCTCGTCGATCGCGATTGTCGATCGCGCCGCTCGTCGGACGATTGCATCGATCTCGCCTTCGCTCGATCTCGCCTTCATCGTGCGATCTCATCTTCTCCTCCGCCGCGCGATCTCAATTTCACTTACATGAGTGTGTATGGAAAATTGGGTATGTAAAGCATTTTCTGTAAAAATGTTTGAATGAACCAAACACGGGAATTGATTTTCCGTAAAACGAATTTTGTGGCAGCCAAACACATGAAAATATTTTCCTTTCCGGAAAATAGCATTTCCGGAAAATAGAATATTTTCTGGAAATGCTTTTACACGAATCAAACACAGCCTTTAAAGTTTCAAATTTGTGATGAATAAGGGCTCACCTTTAAAGAAAAGTGAGATTCTTTTTGACTATTACTCACGTGGATAAATTCTTTTTGACTTATTCAGGATAGTTGTAGGCCATTTAGAAAATGCTATGAATCAAGTGCCTAACTAGGATTAAAGTTTTCAGTCAGGTTTCAATCTAAATTAGTGGCCATTTGCCGTATATTAACAAGATCATGCTAGATTGTTTGTTAGTTCAATTGATTTGGTGAAGAAGGTTTTGGTTTGATTAAGAGTTTTGCTGATTAGGAGAGAAGATTTGCTCTAGAAGTTTTTTAGTCTTTTGCTGATTCCCATATAAGGGTTTATATGTTACATTACTAAGATTGTTTACCGTAAAGAGGCTTCATATCTTGTTGCTTATCGCGAGAGAGATGCTTAACGTCTTGTTAAATAAATTAGTACTACTGTACGAGTGCTTAAATGTTCCTCAGCCAGCCATGGAAGAATGACTTCAATGATTGTTAAGGTATTTTTAGTTCTTCTAGCATTTGAAAGACATTCTAGGACTTCTGGTTATCCCTTGGTATTTCAATTATTATTATTATTATTATTATTTTATTTTTTTGTTTTGTGTGTGTGGGTTCGTGAGTGTATTTTTATGAACAAATCCATATCTGTAGCTGAGTCAATCAGTGCAAGCTTTCATCTTTAACTCTGATGATGATACGAAATTATTTCCTAATGAGTTCCTAACATAATTGCTCCGATACAGTAAGCTATAACAGATTATACTCTGTTTAGAGTAGTGCATTTAATTTCAAAATTGCTGACAAATGATTTTATGGAACAAACTAATCCGCAATTTTCTTTTGCTTTCTTCGTTCCTCATTAGATGTGTAAAATCATTAGGTTCTTGAGACGACATATAATTTCAGATGCATTGAAATCCATAGAAATAGGAAAAGTTATATGTACAATTGTACACACACACACACCCACACCCACACCCACACATAAATATTGCATATTTATAGGTTTCTCTTGCTTTTTCAATTTTTAATTTATTGCAAAACTCAGGTACAATCAACATCTCCAAATCTGTTAATCATTTTATTTCAGGACAAGGATCGAAGTTGGTATTTCACTGATAAGATTACAAATTTGAGATTTACTTTTCATCTTTAGCAGTCTTATTCTTTAGGAGATGATTTTTGGCAAGTTCAGCAACGTTTGCCAATGGCTCAATACTGACAAGCGAGGCATTGGCAGCAGCATCTTCCTTGAGCTCATACTCAATTGTGCTTCTTATTATGCATGAATCGTTGCCCTTCTCGATTACTTCAAAGCGATCACGATACAGAGTAAATCCCAGCTCAAGAAATCCTCCTTCAATCACTTCTGTTTCTTTCACACGACTCTCATTGTCTACTTTTGTGAACTTCTCTTTGCATCCGGTAAACCCAGTGCCTATTTCAACAGAAAGAAGTTGCAGTATTAATTCGAAGCATAACTTTACAGTACCTTAATCGATCATTCATTTTTAACTAGTTTGGATTATGCAACGGATGGTCATTAAATCTTGGGCCAAAAAACAAGGCAATTTTGTTAAAGACACTACATAGATTGCTTGGGAAATTCGAGAGACGTTGTTCTCTTTGCTCTCATGCAAATTTCATAACTTTCTGCAAAGATCTTAGTTGTTGGAATTATGAGTTCACCGATTGATTATGACTGTATTAAGGATGAGATAGACGAGAACTTTTCTCCAAAAAAAAAAAAAAGAAAAAGAAAAAAAAAAGAGAAAAAGAAAAAGAAAAAAAAAGATAGACAAGAGAACATTTGTGATACATACCTGGTGCAAATGTTAGCTTGATAATAGTACCAACTCCTCCATCACCTTCAATGACTTCAATTTTCTCAATGAAATTCGAAAGCACTTCTTCAACTAATTTTGAAAACTGAAGTGTCCCATAGAGCTCCCAAGCTTCACTAGCTGACACGTTTACCTCTACCTCATGTGAAACTTGCCCAACCATCTTTCTTCCTTTGCTGGCAAGCTATAGAGTATTTGTGTGATTCAGGGTGTGTTGTTTATGGTAACATATAATTAATTCCCAAAATATGATCAAGACCAAGGTCTATGTACATATGTTATTAGTCAAAGTTGGCGTGCAAAGATTCCTATGCCGCCCGTGATGGCATACTGTCACATTAGCCAATAAGATAAAATGAACAAGATAAATACAGACAAGGGTGGGACCAAAAAAACCTAATCTTGTAGGCCATGGTTGGTCATCTATTTATTGTTGGATGAGCAATGTTATGTACACAAAAATTTCACAATATTTTTATAATTATGTGAACAAACTTTTACTTGTTTTTATTTGGATTAACTATTAATATCATTTTTTTTTTTATTTACCATTAACAATCTGCAACATCAACAAGTATAAAAAATTGTCAATTTTTTTTGTGTAGCTTTCCCTTGTTGTATAGCTATTCATATTCAAGCCCGGTGGCTGACAAGCCACCCACCCTACTTCACTTGGGGTGGCTACATTGCCACCCACCTCAGCTTTAAGTCTCTCTCCTGCTGTATATGCGTATAATCCTTTGTTACAAAACACACGAGAGACGGAGAGAAGAAAGAGATGTGTATTTGGTATTATAAATAATATGGTGTGGTTGATGACATTCAAATACAATATCATTCTCATAAATCTCTCTTTTCTTTCTATTTTCTATACTTTAGGACAGTATTATATTAGTTTCATAGAATTGTATACGATGAAAATTTCGGTATAGAACAAAAAGGTAAAAAGAACATATACATCATTTGGAGGACTCACATTGAAGAACAGTGTAATCTTAAGACTTAAGTAGCCATTTAAATGCACTCTTGAAAATGTTCTTATTGATTATGAGGTCTATAGGAGATTTTATTTTTTTTATTTATTTTTTTTATAGAATTAGTGTCTGTTTGGCAACAACTTATTTCCAGTAACTTATTTGCATAATGTTTATTAAAAAATTTAATTTTTGATAACTTTAAAATTAAATGTGACAAAAAGTTAAAAGCTGACTTATTTGAATATTAATAAAAGTTAGATTATTTGTTTCTCTAAAAGAAAAAAAGGTTAGATTATTTGTAAAAAAAGCAAAGAAAAAAAAGAGGCAAAAAGGTTTCTAAGCCCTCCGCTAGCACTGCTCCAATAGCACTGATGGGAAGATTTTAGTAGGCAAGTCTAGTTTTTATTAAACAAATATTGAAGTTGCTATTCTTTAATTTTCTGTGGGACTTTTTTCTTTTTTGGTCAACTTTTCAAAATTTCTCCAAGCCGGTATAAACGTTTTCGTTTTGTGCTGCTAAATCTTGGTCAATAATTTATGCCCTAGAAAGAAAAGGTTGGCGGCTTGTCCTAATTAGTCATTAGATTAGTTTTTTGGTTTTTTGATAAGCATTAGATTAGTTCTGATGTAGAAGAAGACAGCAAAGGACATATAATAAGGATCGGAAATGAGTTGAGTCGTGTTCGAGCTGAATATTAAAAGTTTGAGATTGGTTCATTAAAGAGTTGGGTTTGAATTCATCAATAAGTTAGATTATACACTTGCTTATTAAAAAAAAGTTAAATTATATTTCAAATTTGGTTCTTTTTTTTTTTTTTTTCCAAACATTTTATGCAAAACTTACCCTCTAAGTTTCACCACTTTTCATTTTAGTTTGGTAAGTTTGCATTTTGTCATTTCAGTCCTTCAAATTTCAATCTTCTTCAATTTAATCTTCCATTAACATTCCAGGCGAAAATGGGTAACTACCCATAAAAAACAAACTATTGAGTTAATAGGATCCGTTTACAAACTATATATTTTTTTAGCAACTCGAGTCTTAAAGACTCGATTTTGGGCCCCTAAATCGAGCGTCTAAGACTCGATTTTCATGCGTTGTTCCTGTCTGATGTGGCATTTTTTCCACGTGGCGTCTACATGAAAATCGAGTTTCTAAGACTCAATTTACATTCAAAACAAAAACAAAAAAACCACAAGGGCAGCAGGAAAACCACAACAACGCGTTCATCAGAAAAGAAAGGAAAAAAAAAAAAAAAAAACCAGAGAAGAATGAGAACATCAGAGAAGAAGAAAAAAAAAAAAAAAAAAAAACCCAGATCGCCCCGCGAAGAGAAGAAGGAAAAAAAAAAAAAAAAAACCAGATCGCACCACGAGCTGGGTCGCGGTGCGACCTGGATCGCCGGCCTGGATCTGTCGCGCGCTGCCTGTGTCGCCATTCCTTCTTCTTCTTCCTCTCTTTCTTTTTTTTTTCTTTCTTTCTGCCTTTTTCTCCGCTGTTTCTGCATTTTGGGTTGCATTTAGTATTTTATTTTTGGGTTGGGTTGGAAATCGAGTCTCTAAGACTCGATTTCCATGTAGACGCCATCTGGACAAACTGCCACATCAGATATGAACAACGCATGAAAATCGAGCCTTAGAGTGTCGATTTAGGGGCTCAAAATCGAGTCTTTAAGACTCGAGTTGCTAAAAAAATATATAGTTTGTAAACGGATCCTATTAACTAAATAGTTTGTTTTTTATGGGTAGTTACCCATTTTCGCCTTCCATTCATATGCCGTTAATCATATTTAATTTTTATTTAATTATTTTATGAAATCAAAAATATTAGACTACTAGTATTAAAGGGCTCCGCTGCTCCAATCAATAGTGCATCCTTTAACCTTTTCCATCAGCATCAGGTCTCTTCACTACCCTTCAAAATCTCAAGAATGGAACCATAGCTGCAAAAAACCAAGGCAAACAACAATTAATAAATGCCGACACCAGATCCTTTAAAACCAATGAAACCTTAATTTTAAGTTTTAAGAGAGCAATCAACCTACACAAACCAACCGGTATTGCTGAATATGTGGAAAACCAAGCAGCGTTCTCTATCATCCTCTTCCTTATTTGAAACCTAGGATACAAGCTCGTTGGCCAACACCGCGATTCGCTGCTCAATTCTTTGGCCTAAATCAAACCACAGCAGCTTGCCGACATCAACGACGAAAGTGAAGGCATGAAAGCCCCTAGAATTGTACCACTCCACGTATTTCTTGAGGTGCTTGGTCTTGGAACCGAGCCAACCCAACAACACCAATGTCACTAGTTGCTCTTTGTCGTTAAAGTATGTTTTGACAACTGAAAAAAGTTGGGTTCTATTTTGTGTTCTTCAGGTGTGGGGATGGAGTATGGACGACATGGGTGGGGGTTAATTTTTGGGTTTTTTTTTTTAATGTTAAATTAACATTTTTTAATTTAAGAAATATATAATTAAAAAAAATTAAATATGGTTAATGGCAAACTTGGATGGATGTTAATGGAAGACTAAATTGAGGAGAATTGAAACTTAGAGGACTGAAATGACAGAATTGAAACTTATAGGATTGAAATGAAAAGTGGTGAAACTTAGAGGGTAAATTTTGTATTTTAGCCTAAAAAAAAGTTAAATTATATGTCAAACTTGGTTCATTTTTTTTTTTCAAACATACATAAGCTTCTTTATGAGGTACTTAATTAATTTTTTTTTAATGTATAATAAACACTAAAATTATTTTTAAAAAAATAGTAAACACCACCACTAAACGTTTTTATCCTTTAACAAATCTATAATAATAATCAATAACTAAATTATAGTTAAAGTTATGTTAATTAAATTAATTAAATAAAGTGATTTTCATATAAATATTTTATATAAACTAGATGATGTCCTGTATGATGCACATATGTTTTTAGTTTTGTTTTCAGAATTTTAATAAGAAGTTATTTTTATGGTTCATGTAAAATACCCATTATTTGTTATAATATTCAAAAATTAATTTTTATTATATTACATATCATCGATTATATTTGATAAGTATATATTATATGTTACTAAATAAGTTAAAAAAAAGTAAATTGTTGCTCAAATATTATATTGTTTCTTTATATTCACCTTTTTTTTTTTTATAAAAAAAAGTTTAATTAGATGATAAGAGATCAATAACTATTTTATTTGTAAAATAGTTGATCAAATCATGAATAATATTCGATAATATAAAATTCGGCAATATAATTTGGAATATATCTAACCAATAAAAAAATATTGACTAGTGTAACATTAACAAAAAGTTACACATGTACTTGATCATGTTCCTATACACACACATATAACCTTAGCTATAGACTACCGCATACCCTTGGTGCCATGGTTACTTCACAAGTATAAGTACTTATGGGGTGTGGGGGGCAAGGGTCGGGGTTCAAGTCTCTAGGAGGGAGCTTCACACACATATACACTTAGATTAAGTTAGAGTAGAAATTCTATCTTGTATCAAAAAAACCTTAGCTATAGTGGTCTAATGTTCTGCCAAGTGTCACATTTCTTGATAATTCTCTTCATTTGGCCCTCTGCATCATCAAACATTCGCATTTATATCAAAGTATTAGTTCATTATCTTGTGTTAATGGGTAGATTCATTATCTTGTGTTTATGGATAGATGCATTTATACTTTGACAAATCCACTCAATAAATTTTTATTGGTGGCAAATTTTGGCAAATCTACTATTGGTGTAAAATATTCTTTTTATGTCCTCCATGATTGCAAATTTTCAAAATGATCTGATCCTAATAACTATATCATCTATAAAATGTTTAAATTTTAAGTTTTTGTACTTTAAAATTATGTTTAAAAAATAGGCTTATGAATTGAATGGTAAATATCATTTGATTGGCACAAAATTTGGCATGTATGTTATAGAAAACATATAATCCAATAGTGGCATTTAAAAAAAAAAAAAAAATTAGGTGGTGTAAGTAATATTGCTTAAGAGTAATGCTAGAGATACAAAATTTTTTACAAAAGTTTTTACAAACTACTAACATGGTGAGTGATTATTGGTAAATAAAAAAGCGATGTTAATGGTGTGCCTAGATGAAAACCAAAAGAAATTGGCCACATCAATAGTTTGTAAAAATGTTGTAAAATAGTTTGTGGCTGTAGCATTACTCTATTACTTAAAGTTACACTAGGTGTGAGGTGATCATGATCCACATACATAGGTTGTAAGATTCAACTATTTATTGGTTCACAGGTTGTATTCAATATAAATGAGAATTATAACTATTTATTCACAAATATATATATATATATATATATATGTATATATTGAGAAACAAACATACACACATACACACATACACAAGGGAGAGGGAAAGGGGTTCTAACACAAAGACATACCACAAACTCCACTCAAAAGTCATGGTAACTTTTAAGAGAGGGTAGAGTAAGTTATACTACAAAAAAAAAAAAGACCATGCACATAAATATTATACTTATTAAATATTGGGAGTTAGAATATAAGCCATTAACTCTTAATTAAAAAATTTGAAACTCCCATACATATAAGGTTCTGCAATGAACTCGGTTGGGCCGATCTGACTTGTTTTTACTTGGCCCATGAGCCTAGTGGGCTATTGACCACTCAACTAGCCGGCTTAGTTCGACACAGCCCAAAAGAGAAAATTTCAATCCATGGCCATCATTGGACAATGCTAACCAAATCAATTTAAGTATCCTAAATCCTAATAGTTATGATATATCAACAAAAAAAATCAGTCCATGACTTATTTCATAGGGCTAGTGGTATACCCATGGTCCTCCTCAATAGCACTAGGCTGAGGCTGTGGGCTATTTGGTGATACATATACATTTGCCAACTCTTTTTAATCCAAATCAATAGCATAATTATAAGAAATTTTACATTTTACTAATTAATTAATAATAAAATCCACCAATAGAAACACAATGTACATTTTTTTTATTAAATTTATTTGGAGAAGAAGTCATTCATATTTCTTTCTTGAAACTTTGGAAGATACGTCAAAATGCAAGTGGTGTTGGATGAAAGATGGAACTTCTTCCTTCCAAATTACCATCTTCGAAAACTTCATCACACACTTAAGTACATATAATAAAGCTAAGCAATACCATGAATTTATTATTTTATTCCAGAGCGTGGTATATTATTATTGTTCATAATTAAGCTACATTTTTAGTTACTTTGTTTTTAGGAAAAAACATTGTTTTGATCTCTACATTTTGGATTCATAGTCAATTTAATCCCCTACATTTTGATAACAGTTAATTTGGTCTCTGTTATTTTCAACTTGTAATCAATTTGATCCATACCATTAACTCACTCATGGAAACTGCCTACATGGCAAACGGTGTACTTAGTTGGCACACTTGAGGCTGACATGGCTACTAAAATTACAATAAAAAATGCCATATCAGTATCTAAATAAAATAATAATAATTCATCAATTTTTTTTTTATTTAAAAAAAAGGAAAAAAACCAGATGATATTGAACACGAACCCACATCTCCATAAATTAAAATCAAAATCCAGCAAACTCAAATCCAATTCTAATCAATCTCAACAAATTCCAATCAACTTTAATCAAACCCAAATCAACTTCCACAATTCTCGGTTCTTCAGTTCCTTGCCTATATCAACAAAACCCATTGACAACAAACTCATCAAACTAGCAACCTGTGTCCCATTCTTCGAACCTAGTGATTTCAGATATGGCATCGTGTTCAAGATCAGATGGGTTCATGATAGAACCATTCCTTATTTGAGAGAGAGAGAGAGAGAGAGAGCTTGTTTACTATCGGGGGCGATTTTTTGCGCGTAGCCACGTGTCTCCTATTGGAAGTGTAACTTGGCTAAGCCACGGATTTGTTTTAGGGAGTCCTACCCGAAACTTGACATTGGGCCGCATAGACCGATGGCTTTCGGTATATTTTTAATCTTACAAAATAGATGAAACCCAAAGTCTTAGAATCATGATAATGGTTGAAATAAATAAATAATATACTTAGCGTGATAGCTTTGATTAAATGGGGAGTTGATATGTTATTATTATGTTTATTAAGTGATGTCCAATATTAGAAAATAATTAATTAGGTATCAAATGTCCAATAATGGGGTGAGTCCAATAGTCCATATCCAGTCCCAGTTCATGGTTTATGTTCAACATAATAAGCTATGTTCGGCCATGTCCAAATAATATATGTCCGATGGTAGTTCATTTCCAAAAAATATGTGTCCAATGGTGGTTCATGTCCAAATAATATATGTGCGATGGTGGTAGATCGATTTATTAATATGTATGTTCATTAATGAAGTACTAGTGAGATCATGTTCATTAAATAGTGAGATGATATTAAAATAACTTGCATCCAGTGGTAAAATAATAATGAGTTAACATATACTTAATAATGTAATTTCAATGATGAAGAAAGTATTGACTTATCTATTGATTTATTAATATATATGTTCATTAATGAAGTATTAGTGTGATCATGTTTATTAAATAGTGAGATGATATTAAAATAACTTGCATCCAGCTGTAAAATAATAATGAATTAACATGTACTTAATAATGTAATCTTGAAAATAGAGAAAGATTGACTTATCTTCACAATTTGTAGCTCCAGCCGTAGAACAGCAGTGGACTTATGACGTTTCAGTAGCGTGATAAAATGAATCCAGCGGTACAATATGATATTATGAGTCATTCGATGGTGACTTCATGATTGAAGGGGAAAAATGGGTGCAATTAGAGGGAGAGAGAATATGTCTAGACGTGTGCATAGGTTGGTTAAGTTCATCCTCTTTATCGTGCATCTAAATAATTTTCTCTATGTAATGCTCTTTTAGTTTTTTAGTCAAGTATGAGTGATATTGCCTTCCATAAGAAGGGTTTTTAATTTTATAAGTTTTTGCCTTTCAAAAGAAGGGCTTTTAGCATTATAAATATATGTCTTCCATAAGAAAGGGCTTTTAATTTTATAAGTTTTTGCCTTTCATAAGAAGGGCTTTTAGTATTATAAATATATATCTTCCATAAGAAAGGGCTTTTAGTAATAAGTTCTTGGAAGAGTGTTTGATATGTTTTAAGATGTGTGGAGATGATAAGAAATATATATATATATATATATATATATTTTTTTTTTGTGAGACATGGTGTTTGTAATACGTATAAGAATTATATGTAGATACTTTGTTGGACATGGATCTTGTATATGTATACTTTGTGAGACATGGAGTTTAAAGATATATGAGAAGTATGTATGGGTATTTTGTGAGGAATGTTTTTGTAAAATATATGGAAGTGTGAGATAGATAATATGAAGGTTAATTATAGTAAATACGTGAGATTAAAACTGCTGCTAGAGTAGTTTTTATGTTATGTCCTAGGTTATGTTGCTTTCTAAGAAGGGAGATTTTGTATGAGAAATAAAGAATGAGATGGAGATGTGTTTTTGGGTAGCAAAATGATGAAGTTTCAGAATATTAAAGTGTGAGAGAGATGGATAGTGTGTAATGGTGTGGTGTAATAGGTGTAATGTAATGGTGTTATATAAGAAGAGATATCTTTGTAAGGGAGATGGAGAAGTATGGAGGAGTTTAGAGATATATGCAGCAAAGTGAAGTTTCAGAATATTGGGGATGAGAGAGGGGATCCTCACTGGTGTGTGGCTTGGTCCTCTTTATATAGAGCCAAGCATGTAACTAGATTAGAACTAGTTGAAGGGAAATTTAGCAAATAAGGAAACGTCTTTGACAAAGTAAGTGGTTTCATTAGTGGGATTTTGTTTTTTAGCCAAAAGAAGCAAAGTTAGAGACTTAAAGGTGTTGTCATAGCTGTTAGCTATCAAATGATGCCATATGAAATGAGATCTTTTGCTTGGAGGGAAAATATTTGGCATTAAATTTATGGTTTGGCTAAAAATGTTAAGATAATCTTTATGAGATCCTTCTATTTTTGGTACCACAGCTGGAGCCATTGTAGAATGTGCTGGAGCTGTTGCAGCTTCTGCTGGAGCTGTTGTTGGTATTTTTGGCTAAGTTTCTTCTTTTGGAAAATTATATGCTTAGTTCATATATAATTTTGGTAAGTAATAGACTAGTTGGTTGATATTTGATGAAGTTTTAGGGATGTAATTATGGTCTTTTTATATTTTAACCAAATCTTGGAGAGTAAGGAGAGCATTTTAATGCTAGAAATGAGATATTAATATATATTTAGCCATGTGCTTGGAATTGATTTAGATGATAATAATATAATCTACATGAAATACTATAATTACATTTTTAAATTTATATTATATGATGAACATTAATTTTTATGTAAAGTGCTTGGAGAGTTTTATCATTTTAAGTGTTATGTGATATGAAAGGCTTACCAAATGTTACCTATTGCACATTGACCCGTCAAAATTCAGGGAATTGGGGAAGACATGCCAAGCAACATGCTTTTCTTTATCAACTTTGAACCACTGAAACTTTACTGAACATACTTCTTGGCCCTCCAAACCACGACTCCCAAAATTCCCTCGATGAGACTCATGAGCTTGGATCATGAGTAAAAAATAAGATGATGTGCTATGAGCTTGAACCATGGGCTTTGGCGCTTTTTGTGTAAATATGGGCTCTTTTGGGCTTTAAGAGAGGTTTTCCCAAAATCCATGCTAATGTTGATGTGGTACGGGTCGCCAATGGAATGAAGCTATGTGGTGTGAAAAATTTGTCCTCAACATTCAGCCCCCCGAGTGCATGGGCTTGCTTTGCAAGGGCGTGCACGAGTGAAGATGTTTCTTGAAGGCTTTGTGAATGAGCGAATATAATGTTGTTGGCTGCTAGAGATGATGGCTGATAGTACTGTTAGAGTAGTAAAATAGGCATTGTTGGACATGTGGGCTGCATTGGCTATCTCATAGGTACAACGATAATAGATTGATGTAGCTGAAACTTCCATAGATGGAGTAGTAGCTTCATTGAACTTAAAAAGCTTCATTTTCTTTTTGGTAGATTGATTGATCTTTATCTAGATCCATGTGTAGCTTTCTTGAATGAGCTACTGTAATAGTGAAAGACCAAGCCCCTAAGTGTAATATCACCGCAACTTTGGTGATGTATGAGATTTTAAAGATTCTAGCGGGGTGATGGATATGATTATCATGACTTCGAATATGTGTGGGGGCTGCCACGGCTTGATATAATAGGACTCCAACATAAATCTTTGTTGATAAATAGAGCTTTATTTGGTGCTTGTAACTTTGTGATGAATGCCAATTAAAATGTTCTTGAAAGAGATTGGCCATTGCTGGACCAATAGAGTTTTGTAGTGGAAGTGTCTCTATTGACATATTTAATACTTTTTTGATCAATACCCAATTGTAGCCCCCAGAAATGTAACCATTGAATCAATGAATCAAGCCCTCAAGTGTGTAGAGGCATTGGATAAGCATAGATGCGTGATGTGAGAAGCACCTTGACAAGTTTAACAGTGGAATCTTGGCACTTTGATGTTTGAAACAGCTCTAACACTTGTGGTAATGATCTTGTATAATGATGTTTTGCTTGAATATGCTTGATTAGTAGAAGTCTAACTGCTAGAGGTGCTGTATAGACTGCAATACTGTTGGTATTCTGAACATGAGCAGCTAGAGTTCTGATTTGGATGTAACCACTAGATTCCTTTGTGAACTAGGACATGGCGTACCCAGCAGTTGAGATGATCAATTTTTGTAGCAAAGAGATAGTTGAGACCTTCCAGCCATAAGGAGCTTGTTTTGTTTGTCTAGGCAGGCTGCTGGATATGTGTTCAGTTACTGCTGGAGTAATCTTTTCTTGATTTGAATAAATGGTTCCTCATTCCTTGGCGGTTTTGTGACTTGCTGAATGTATTAATGGTTGTCGAGTAGATGATGATAATTGAGAGCATCGGATCTCCATCTCTTTGTTGGAAGCTCTTAGGAAGGTATGGTTGGTATGAGTTCCAGTGGTAAAATAGTATGAGCTAGATTTGCTGCAGGTATCACTGCTGAACCGCTAGCTATTTCTTCTTAACTGCACGAGCTTTGTTAATTAATTTGCCATGGGTTTGAACCATGGGTTTTGATTATGAGATTGAATTCCATTGATAAAATAACTTTGCCATAGACTTGAATCGTGGGCTTTTCAAAATATTGCCAAGTTGTATTGGGCTTGGGCTTTGATGAATAATTTGCCACGGGGTTTTGATAAGATATTGCCGAGAATTACCTACAAAAACTTGTATTTGTGAAGTGATTATCACACCAAGGGTGTACGGTGGTATTTTATATATCTAATAGATGCTAATGGTGCACAACAGAGAATTAGTTTGAAGACATGAACTTAGAAGAGAGGAAAAATAGGTGAAACAATACTTTCAATATTTATGAATCACAAATACAACAGAATGAGGAAAATAAAGAAAATGGTGGAGAGAGAGAGAGAGAGAGAGAGAGAGAGAGAGAGAGAGAGCATTGTGTTGCTACTCATATGGAATATATACACTTAAGCTACTACTTCAGATGGTTTTAACTTTTAATTGTTGCTCATGGGCCTCAATAGTATTAGGCCCAGTTGTGGGTCATGGTTATTTGTTGATGCATATAAATTTACCAACCCTTTTTATTTTAAATGAATTGCATAATTATAAGACATTTTATATTTTATTTATTAATTAATATTATAATGCATCGGTAGAAACACATCACACACTTTTATTTTAATTTTAATTTTTTTTTTTAATAAAGAGAAGTCATTCATATTTATTGCTTTAAAATTAGGAAGATACATCAAGATGCAACTGGTGTTGTATCACAATCTACCATCTCCAAAAACTTCATTACACACTTAAGTACATATAAAGATAAGCAATACCACAAATTTATTATTTTATTCCAGAACGTGGTATATTATTGTTCATAATCAAGCTGCATTTTCAGTAGCTTTGTTTTTTATGAGATAATTTTTGGCGACTTCTGCAATTTTTGCTACTAGGTCATTATTGGCATACGAGGTATTTGCAACAGCCTCTTCCTTGACATCATACTCAATTGTACTTTTGATTATGCATGAATCATTGTTCTTCTCTATGATTTCGAAGTGAACACGAAAAATAGTAAAGCCTAAATCATGATATCCTCCTTCAATCACCTTTAGCTCTTTCATGCATTTCTCATTGTCAAGCTTTGTGAACTTCTCTTTGTGCACAATAAACCCATGTGAGCCTAATTCAATGAAAAGGAAGTTTAATTTTTTTTTTTTTGATGGGAAAAAGGAAGTTTAATTAATAATAATAATAAAAAAGAGATGGAAGCAACTATTCAAATTGAAACTTTAAAGAAAACATAGTAGCTAGTACGTGTGTAATAAAATTTTCCATAATGGAATTAGCAGCATTGACACTGCCTATTTGTAAAGAAGATCGCTTACTAAAAACTTTTATATATATACTTGATGGGACTGACGAACTCAATTTACCTGGACGATCTCATCAAATACACTTGTCCACTTCGGTGCGACACGGACGAGGACAGAGAAACCATTAATGGGAGCATTCAATCCCTTGAGCAGTTACCAAACAGTTGTCTGACCGTTGGAACCTCATCAGAACCCATATTCATGAGTCTTGAGGCGTTACAAAGAAGGCACTAAAGCCACAATCAAGGCCCCTAACGGCTAAGGACCACAAAGCTGTATATATACACTTCAAACAACTACAAACCAGGTACATAGATACACACATCCAAAAGTACTCATAAGTAAATCTGATATTCTTTGTATTCTTCAAAAAGCTTTCTAATACTGACTTTGGCATCGGAGACGTTGTGGCAAACACCACACCCATGACCACCTTGAGGGAGCAATCTTACTGTATTCACAGGGTCCCAGATGAAGACCCAGCTTCATCTGAACGCACTCATAAGGACTGACAATTTTGGCATCATCAATACTAGCTACACACTTCATGTGTGTGTATATATATAATTATTTAAAAAAAAAAATTAAAACATTGACAAGCTTGTAACGTGGCATAAATGTTTTCTTGAGAATAGTCCCACTCACTCCATCGCCTTCTAAGACCTCAATTTTCTCAAAGGCCCTTCCATCTTCTACAAGAAGTTTTGATATCCCAAGCGTGCCATAAATCTCCCATGCTTCACTAGCTGGCATGTTTACCTCCAGCTCGTGTGAGAGTTGCCCAAACATCTTCTTTATTTATTTATTTATTTATTTTATGTTCTCTTGCTTCAGAACACTAAGGGTCTGTTTGGGAACCGCTTATTTTGCTGAAACTGAAAACTTTTTGCTGAAAGTACTATAGATAAATGTAAAAGTTAGTTGAAATAGTATAGTAAATTTCATGAATAGTACTGATGATCCCGATTATCCCTTCATCTATAAGCCAACACAATGACGATCACATAAATCATCCAGCCCGTGATCGTCATCATACGAGAGCAGACTCGTCCTCCCTTATTCCGTTAATGAAGCGTTACGAAGCAATAATTAACTTCTATACCGTTGGGGAGAATAACCCGCCATCAATGTTCTGTGGAAGCGTTACTGACGCCAGAGTAAAATCACCATTAAAGCAACCCCAACGGCTAGAACGAAGAGGAAAACACTTGTATAAATACCTACCCATAGGTCCAAAAGAAGGTACACACAAACATTAAAAATACACTACGTTTGTCATTTTTGTTGTTCTAGCCATTCTAACTTTGGCATCGGAGACCTTGTGACAGGCGCCACACCGGTGACCTTACTTTGACTTCAACTTGTCTCAGGATCAAGATTATCTGTGGACAACTCTAGTCTGGACGAACACCTCTACAGACGATTCAGGCATCATCAAGTACCAAAAAGTGCAGTGAGACCTATGAATAGTAGGAAAAATAAGTTAAATAATAAAATAAGTTGGCAAAATTCATTTATCCAAACGCACACTAATAATATATGCTGGAATGTTCTTGACTTCTTTACTTGTGATATATAGTGCCCGTTTGGGTAGACTTTAAGGGGGCCAAAACACGCGTTTTCTAGCCTAAAACTCAAAACGCGTGTTTGGTAAATTTTTTCAAAAGTGCGTTATACAAAAGTGCATTTTTCAGCTCAAAGCATTTCCATGTTTTGGCACAGTAGCTTTGAGCTGCAGTTGCAAAACGTACAAACGCGTTTTCTCAAAACAAAAATATTACCGTTTGTGGGTTTCTCTTTTTCCTAAATTTTCCATAGTTTTTTTTTTTTTTTTTTTTGCTCCTCTATGCTACTGTGCTGCGGCATCTCATCATCTTCTTCTTCTTCTTTTTCTGTGCTGCTTCTTCCTCTTCTCTTCTCTATTTTATTTATTTATTTACATCTTACATATCTAATCTCAAAAAAACCTTTTGAATTCGGTAGAGTTTTTGATAAATGGAACATATGGAGTAGAGAGAGAGAGAGAGCTCAGACTTGTGTGTGCATGGAGGGGGGGGGGTTCATTTGGAGGAAAGTAAAAGAAAAGGAAGATAAGAAGATGAGGACAAAGTGAACGAGTGGATGAGAAAAAAGTGAAAGAAAAAAAAAAGATTTTGGGTTTGGGTAAAGCAACGTGGAAGAAAATATAGAGAGTAAGAACACAAATTATTTCACAATTTCTTTTTCACAATTGTGATGTTATAGAGTATGTGGTGGAGAAAAAATTGTGGGTACATGTATAATCCTAGAACAACTCATTTAAAAGATAAGTGTTAATAAAATTTTATTTTACAAAGATTAATTTTAAATTAGTATTGTGAAAATATTGTGACATTTTATTATATCTCTAAACTTTTTAAATTAGTACTATTTTTCTTTAAAAAAAAATGGTACTATTGACAGAATATTTTAATAACAATTTCATAATAAAGTTTACATAGTAAGTTGTTATTAGTTCTCATCTAGACCTACTAGTGACATTTTTTTTTTCCTACCATTAACAACTTGTTATATAGACTTTATTGTGAAATTTTTGTGAAAATATTGTGTCCATAACTTGCATTAAGAGAGATAATTAAAACAAAGAATTCTCTTTATATAGATATTGTCCTTTTTGGTAATTTATCTCTCAAACTGTCACTTTTATAAATGCTAGTCAAACACCCTACTTTTTCAAAAAGCACTTTTTAACAGTTTTTACTAAACACTCAACTTTTATAAAAAACCCAATTCATACCGCACTTTTTTAAACCCCGTTTTTTCAAAAAGCATAATATCAAAAAGCTGAATCAAACTCACCCATACTCTAAATTTATATATCTCGTAAAGTCTTTTATGATTGGGTGCATTGCGCACAACGTACGTTCCAGCCGACACTTGATGTAATAAACTAATAATAGCTTATATATATTGAACTTGTCCCTCGTCTTCTTATTTCCCCTTACAGAGCTGTCCCCTTGGAAGCATTGTCCCTCTTGCAACCAATGTCCCTCGTCTTCTCAGGCCACGAAGTCAGCATTTGGTTTAATGCAAAGCCAACCAAAGTGTGTCCTACACAGTTACGTACACGCTGGAGAAAAAGAATTGAAGAAGAGTTGAAAGAATATCTTAGAGATTGAGAGCTCCACAAAAGCCATTCGGCCATTGTGTGACGGAAATACACAGTGATAGACAGCTCTACAACCACAGAATGTTTTTTTTTTTTTGACAAACTACAACCACAGAATGTTAGTTTTTAAAAGAAGATATTAATTATTACTGGGTTTTGTGGTGAAAGGCATGTGGTCTGTCTGGATTTGCTGTTTTCACTTACTCATAATTCAAAACTCAAAACTCATTATTCATCACTTAAAATGGGTGGATCCCACGCATGAGAAGCTTGTTTGGATGTGTTTTTATTTTTTGTTTCCATCACTTAAAACTCATTAAATTGAGTTATGAGTTTGTGAGAATGAAAAAAAAATGGTGTTTTTAATTTATGAAAATAGAGTTATGGTGCCAAATTCGTAAATTCCCTCGTATAATTAACGGGCCTCATGGACAGAGTCTTGTCACCCCCCCCCCCCCCCTCGGCGCTCTCTTCACTTTTCAGACCAAACCTATTTCAACTATACTCTTTCCTTTACTTTTCAACCTTAACAGAGTCGGGGTATAAGTTAGGGATTTTTAAGTGATAAAAAATAAGTTATAGGGTGATGAGTTTCGGGTGATGAGTGATGGGATATCACTTACTCACCATCCAAACAAGCCCTTATATTCTAATAGTATTCTAACAATCCCTTTAAACTCATGTTAGGTAAAGTGATATCAACTTGAAGTACAAAAAACGTCCACCTAGAAGAGTTCTAATAGTATTCCAACGCAAGACACCAGCAACGTTTTACAAGATTAGAGCATTAACATAGGTAAAGCTATAACATAAAAAAGTAAAGCCAAACTTAAGATATCTTCCCTCATCAATCACCTCTACTTGTTTCATGCGTTTCTCATTGTTATGCTTTGTGAACTTCTCTACATGCTCAGAAATCCCAGGTGTACCTAATTCAATGAAAAGAAAGTACTTGAATGAAAGAAAGATGAAGTAATGATTAAAATTCAAACTTTAAAGAAATATTATTATGATTTTTAAATAGAGTTTGTAGTGTGCCTTATATTAGAATCATATTCTCTCTTCCTTGTGCATGCACATGTGTTTCTAAAATAATGAAAGTCTCCAAATCAACTGTGGAGACTATTTCGAGTAATAGCATATTTACATGCTTATATATGAAAAATTATTAATGTGGTATAAATTTTACTAAAAAGCAGTTTATAAATTGATGTAGATTAGCGTTACTTTAATAATATAATAATTAAATATTCAAATAGTTTTTTTGTTTTTTATGATTGATGATACATTTTCTTTTTGATACAATGATTGATGATATTAATTTATAAAATTTGTAGCATTCCTAACATATTAAAATAGACCATCACTAATATAAAAAAGACAAAAGAACTTATAAAAAAAAAAAGACAGAAGAAAACAAATACGCTCTAACTACTAGTTAAATTCAAAACTACCATCTCCTAAACAAAGAAGCCATTCATCTTTATTGCTTTAAAATTAGGAAGATACATCAAGATGCAACTGGTGTTGGATGAAAGATGGAATTTCTTCCATCCAAACTACCATCTCCTAAATACATTATTTATATCTATCATCTTTGAAAACTTCATCACACACTTAAGTACATATAAAGATAAGAAATACCACGAATTTGTTATTTTATTCCATAACATGGTATATTATTGTTCATAATCACTCTGCATTTTTAGTAGCTTTGTTTTTGATGAGATAATTTTTGGCGGTTTCTCCAATTTTTGCTACTAGGTCAGTAGTGACGTACGAGGTATTTGCAATAGCTTCTTCCTTGATATCATACTCAATTGTGCTTTTGATTATGCATGAATCATTGTCCTTCTCTATGATTTCAAAGCGAACACGAAAAAGAGTAAGGCCTAAATCAAGATATCCTCCTTCCAGCACCTCTAGTTCTTTCATGCGTTTCTCATTGTCATACTTTGTGAACTTCTCTCTTTGCACAGAAAACCCATGTGAGCCTAATTCATTAGAAAGGAAGTTTAATTAATGAAAAAAAAAATGGAAGTAACTATTCAAATTGAAACTTTAAAGAGAACATAGAAGCAAATAAAGCAGTCATTCATTTCTGACTAAAGAGAGGGGGGAGCTATTTCTCCAAAGTCAATTCTTAGATTGATTGGTATCATTCTTCTCAAAAAAAAAGAAAAAGAAAAAGATTGCTTGGTATCATTGGTTGGGTTCAAGATTACTTCTATGTTTATCAGTTTGTATTGCTTTATCAATTATCATACCTGGTGTATATGTTTTCTTCAGAATAGTCCCAATCCCTCCATCACCTTCTATGACCTCAATCTTCTCAACGATACTTCCATCTTCTACAAGAAGTTTGGCTAACCCAAGCCTGCCATAAAGCTCCCATGCTTCACTAGCGGGCACATTTACCTCCAGCTCGTGTGAGAGTTGCCCAGACATCTTTTTTTAAATGCACTTGCAGAAGCAAATATGTTGGGATGTGTTAGGCATGTTCTTTCCTTGTGATATATATAGGCTCCAAATTTGTGTGAAGATTAGTAAAGTGTCTTATCATCGAATAGGGTTCGAATATTGCCTACACCAAAAATTGATTGGTGTCTTAGCCTAATGATAAGAGCAATCATTATGGAATATAATGGACTTCATATGTTGAAATTCTAACCTATTTATTAAAAAGTTTATGTTTGGACTAAAGAAAAGAGGGTGAAAATTTAGGTACAGTACATTAAATGTTGTACATTAGGTTTCTCATTTGAATGAACACTTGGTCGTTACTTTTACATTTAATTTTCTTTGAAAGGAAGAACACTATTTGGATGTAGCCCAACCAGGTTGTACTCATCAAGCCTTTATTAAAAAAATTTTACCTTAATATTTTTATGATTTGTTTTCTATGTAGGTTTGTATACCAAGTAGTGGTGGCTACAAGATTTTTTGTCCAAGGGGGTCAATAAGAAATATAAATTATATAAAATCTAAAATCAAGAGAAATTGAATATATCGACCTCACAAAATGAGATATTTTCTCGTTGCCTCGGTCCGAAGGAAGATTGTTCATGTCAACAAGACTATGCTTAGAAGATGAATTTTGAGTAGGAGATGAATCTTGCAGTCTGCATGATTTCCTTATTATGAATATATTCATAGTACCAGTAAAAGAATAAATGATAAACTATAAGTTGATTTAACATTTTTTTTCTTCTAATACAATAAACATATTAATTATTGTTGTTAAATAAAACTTTAATTATTATTACTTAGAATATTTTAATTTATTAGTTTATGTCTTTTAGTCTTTACCGTTCTTTTATTGAACTCAAAAGACATTTTAAGCCTAAATGTTTACAATTATTTAATTTTTTATTAGTTTACAATTCTTCAATTCGTTTTCAATTCTTTAATTCGTTAGTTTACTATGTTTTGCTAATATTAATTTATTAGTTTACAATTCTTTAATTGTTTCATTTTCTTAGTGTTAATGCTCCTACTGTATTGATTGATCCACTCAACTAGCCAACAACCACCCCTACTCACAAGTCACAAATTTGGTCAGAGACTCAAAAGTACAAAAACTCAAAAATTTTACAGTGTGGAAAAATTTTAATTTATCAAAATCACTGTTGCAAATTCACTTAACAATGTAATTGCCCATTGACCTCAACTTGCAAAAACAAAAACAAATTCATCACATAACTCAATGAATCGATATTAACCAAACCAGAATCAATTTTATTTAGAGAACCAAATATTGTGATTCAAGTGTAAGATTTAACAAAATCAGTGGCGGCTCCAGGATTTTTTTCTAGGGAGGTCAATAGTGGTGGAGTTAGGAATTTGTCATGGGGCAATTAAAAAATAAAATGATTATTTTTTATATATATATACAACTTCCATATTATATGCAATAATCCAAAATAAATACTGTAGGGACTCAATTCGTGACGATCCCAAGATGGCATTGGACTCGTACGTAAAGAGGGTCCAAACAATATCATTTGTAGAGCGTGGGTTTGAAGGGCTAGGTCTTGGTCATTGGTCGGTGGGTGATCATGGTGTTTATACAAAAGTAAGCCATGTTCGCTTCGTGGAGTCTTTCTCCTCGAAACGGTCTGGGAGGCTCTGGTTCTTGGCCTTTTTTCCCAGCCCCCTTTTTTGGCACATCAACCTTCACATTATATAGCCCTTCTTGGTTGATCCTAGCCCTCCACTTGTTGATCAAGCAGGTGCCTACTTAACTACCCGTCCCATCAGCTGCCTCCCCTTACTTTTTGTTAGTTGCGATGTTCGAAGTTACCCTGTTCAGGCGTCTTTTCTCATTAATATGGTTAGGACGTTTGCGGGTGCATTTAATGCGGAGGGGATGTATTTACCTTGAACTAGTTTCGCACCGTACCTCCACGTGGGTCCCATTCTACTCGCCTCTTCTTCAGGGGGCTTTTTTAGGGGCAGCCTTCAATGAGATATTACTCTTCCCTTTGAAGTCTTGGAATGCCGAGGACAGGGTCATCTTCGGCTGTGCCCCCAGGCATTTCGACCTTTCCCTATTCTTCCTCGACAAATACCTTCCTCGGCATGGGCCCTGGGCCCTAGTAGAGTGTGGGCCGGATCATAAGTTCTCTGGCCCCACAAATACAATTTAATATACAATACAGCTATATCGTATAATAGTCTAAAAAATTTATTAATAGTTTAAAGATTAGTAAGACAACAACCATTAAATGCATAATAACTTATTATATTTATATGTAACATTAATTAAATAAAAATATAAGATAAAGAAGAATAAATTTTTTTTGGGATACATAATAGAAGTTCTACTCTAATTTAATGTAAGTGTATATGTGTGTGGATGAAGAAGAATAATAACAAACCTAGGAGTAGGACTAGGAGTATGTGAAACTAAGAAAAAAAAACTGATATAAATTTTTACTTTTGAAGTGTATGACTTTTTAACCATACATGTGGTCACTCTCTTGGAATTGGAGCAAACAGAGATAAAAATTAAGAAAACTACTTGATCAAACAAAGATAAAAGCTAAGTAAACAAAGAACGGAGAAAGAGAGATAGAGAAAATGAGGAAATAATCACAGATATAAATATAGATATGATGGTTGGAACGAAAGTGTAATTTTTTGCCGATGAGGAAGAAAAGCGTAAGGAAAAACAACTTCATTTTGCTGTTAATGGAAAAGTAAGCCAAAGTCCTAGATAGGATGTTTATTTATTTATTTATTTTTTAACGAATAAGCAAAATTTTGAAACATTTTTTATTATAAAATTAAATAATTAAGAGTAGTGCTGTTAACATAACACTTACACAAAAATTTCACAACAAAATATAGGTGACAAGTTGTTAAAGGTAGGTAAAAAAAAGGTGATATATTAGCAAAAAAAGAAAGGTAAAAAAGTGATGTCAGTTGTGAGTCAAAGTAAAAGCTAGTTACAATTTGTCACTTAACTTCCATTATGAAGTTAATTATATATTGTGAAAATACTGTGAAAGTAGTATTAAAATGATTATATTCAAGTTTATTTTAGCTGAATTTAAACAAAATTTAAGGTGAGGGTGAGTTCAAATATTTATTTTAGGGGGAGTCAAAACAATTTTTATTTATTTATTTTTTAAATGTTTGAAAATTAATTAATAATTTTAAATGTTTTAATTCACCTCTGGTACCATATATAAGGTGATGCATGATGAGAGAGAGAGAAAAATAGAGAGTTTAGCATGTGAGTGTGAGAGATAGAATGATTAATGGTCACAATATATTGCGTGGAAGACATTCCTAAGAGATTTTTTTTTGGTGTATTTTTCCTCGTGTAAAACATTTTAATTGAGTTGGATTCTCATTCACCCACAAAATTTTGGGGCCTTTTTCTATGGGTTCCACTCATTTTTTGGGACAGTGAGTTCAATTATTGTCTTCACAATTTTTATTTTTATTTCTATTTCAAATGGGCCCCAGGTCATGGCCTAAATTGCTTAGGCCTAGGCCGGTCCTAACAACTTTTCTTTTCTCCCCATAAGAAACAATGCATGATTTTATCAAATCAAGCAAGGATCTGGTAGTTTTTATTTTTTTTATTTTTATTTTTATTTTTAATTTTTCAGAGAAGATAGAAAAACTTTACTAATAAAAGAAGATAATTACAAAGTGATAATAAAAAAAGGGGTGGATCCCCTATCTAGAATTGAAAAACTCAGTACAAAAAGAGCTAGAAGAGGACCTAAACCTATGAATATATTATCACATGTTAAAGGAACTCAATGATGAGGACAATAATGATCCGTAACCTTCAACATTTATCTTGACAATATAAACAAAGAAAAATTCTAGTACCACAAAAGTTTTCATAACTTCTTGCCATAATTGTGATATGGCAAAGTATAATTGGTGAAGAAAAAATTATGGGTTTATGTATAAGTGATGATTAATCACTCACAATTTAGCTCGTCACAATTGTGATAAAAAGTTGTGGAATAATTTATAGTCCTAGAACTACTCATAAATAAAACTTCAGGTACTTCAAGACCGGGTGTAAGTACCATTAGGTGATACTATTGGAAATATAATAGTAAATAAACAAGTTTGATTCAACAAATACCATCCCAAAGAATTAACAAGAATAGAAAATAAGGAGAAAAATTGAAGAGCAGACTTGTAGTGCTATAGAATTATGCATAGAGCGTTTCTTTAAAAGCAAACTTTTTTCATCCAGAGTAAAACTCAATGTGACTAGTTCTCTTAGCTAAATAATCCCTCATGATTAGACTAGTGTCAACTTTCGTGATGGGTGCACTTCCACTCACAGAGGTTCAAGAACAATCTTCTAATGCCTTTATGTAGAACAAGTATAAATTGTCAAAAAATATGTGATATAGAATGAAAACCATGTCTGATGGAGAATAAGAGCAAAAGAAAAAAAGAAAAAAGTTAGGGGAAAAAGCATTCCCCCCCCCCCCTCTTTGCGGTAACTCTCAATTTCCCTCATTATATTTGAAACCAACCAATTTCCCCTTCTATGTTTGGAAAATGAGCAAATACTTTAAATTCGTTACTTTTTTCAATTAAATCTAGTGAAATTATAATTATTACAAATGCAATCTATGAAAACAATAGTACAATTTTCAATCTTTTCTCTTCCTTATGGTGTACAACTAATAGTTTCTTTAAAATTTTTTGTTAGATTTAACTAAGAAAATAACAAGTTGGGGGTATTTGCTCATTTCCTAAACATTTGGGGGGGGGGGGGGGAGGGAATTGGTTGATTGTGAACTACCTCAAATATAAAGAGGGAAAACAAGGAAAATATTTTTTTCCCTTAAAAGTTGGATTAAGATCTTTTAGAGTTCCTAAGGTACTCTACTAAATAAATTTCTTTTAATCTTGACTCTTCAATTTATAATAAATGGTTTTGATACTAAATAAATTTCTTTTAATCTTGACTCTTCAATTTATAATAAATGGTTTTGATAATGCCACCTCATTAATTTAATAACAAAACCTTAAAATAATGATGTCATATCAGCTAATTAAAATAAAAAAATTGACATGTCAGATCTTAAGCACTATGTTTGTGACAATATACTATGTTGTGGGAGATTATCCTATATCATTAATTTGTTTGTTTGTTTGTTGTTGTTTTTTTTTTTTTTTGGTGAAATAATATAGGATATTATTTGAGTTGGATTCTGATTGACCCACATCCACAATAATTGGGGCCTTTTTCTAATGGGGTTCACCTAACTTGTTTTGTGTTTTTTGATAAAATCAATTTTTGTCTTCACTATTTTGGGCGGTTCCACTGGTCCTTGTTAGAAGTCCTATTGACAATTCATGTTTTTTAATTTTTTTCAAAAGCAACAATGTAAAAGAGTTGGTGGTATTTTAAAGGACCTAAACTTATGTCTGTGTTGTCAAAGCTTGAATCACATATATATATTAGAAGAACTCATTGATGAGGACAACGATGATATGTAAATTAAAATAAATAATTAGACAAAACCATGAATTGTTTGCTTACAAAAAATGAATCATTCGAATCTAATAGCTTGTTTGGATGGAGGGAGAGTAGATGGGAGTAGAGTAGAGAGAGGAAGAGTAAATTAAATTACCTTGTTTGGATGTTTTTTAAAGGAGGAGAGGGAGAGATTTTAAAGGGGTTTTGAGGTGTTCGAACTATTTCTAACCCCTTATTTTTTATTCCCCCAAATTGAAGAGATTTGGAGAGAGAGTAGAGTATAGAAATACTTGACTAAATGAATTACCAAATTTACTTTTACCATATTAACAAAATTACAAACTATGAAAAGACTAATTATTTTCCTCCCTCTTACTTAATTTTAAAAACATTTAAATAAGGTGGGGGATAATCATTCCCTTCTACTGTCCTTCCCATTACTTTTCTTCTCTTTACTCCCCTCTACTCTTCTCTCCCTCCAAACTTCCAAACATAGCATAAGGTGGTGTGAACTTTGTGATCAATACAATCAAGGCGCAATGCCAAGGTCCATTGTATTATATTAGAACAACCATTATATTAGACATATAGGTTACCATTTCAAGTAATATTACCCTTGCACTCTAATACAGAAAAGCTAACCAATAGGCTAAGCTCTATGATGTGTCATTTCTCTTGGATTCAATATTTTATTTATTTTGAGTTTAAATTATACTTTTTCAATTTATCGTATTATCCTTCTCAATCTATTATTATTATTTGATAATTTTATTAGTGGTTTGAAAATTTTGCTTTTTACACGTGAATATACGATTTATTAATTTATGTTGAAAATAATTTTATTTTAGACTAAAATTTTGTTTATTTGAAAGAATACTAAACACAAATAGTTACACTTGTTTATGCTTTATTATTTTCTATTAACCTTATAAAAATGGTGAAAATTCATTTGAAAGTTGTTTAAATGTTTTTAGACACGTTTTTAGTAAAATTTTGTTAATGTTTGTTAGGACATGTGAATCATATTAGGAACATATGTTAATATTTTATGTAATTGACTAATCCTTTGACAAAACGCACTTTACTTGTAATTGGGTAGATCTAAGATGTGTTTAATGCTTCAAGGAACAAGGTTTCAATATTAAGTGTTGAAGCCATGCAAGTCTGTCCAAGAAACAAGTGAAGAAGTGCTGTATTTTAAAGCTCGACAGCTAGCATCTATCGAGATTTAAAAAGTTGCTGAAACCTGAAACTCGACAGTTAGCTCGATAGATACCCGATCTGTCGCAGTTTGTGGAATTTAGATTTTCAGAGCTGATTTTCATCCAATCGTGGGTATATATTTGGGCTTTTTTTTCTCACAACCCTAATAATATATAAGGATTATTTTAAGGGCCGTCAAAGGTTGTGCAAGTGTGAAGCAAAGTTTTGTTCATGCAAATTGTGACCGGAGACATAATTTTCCCTAGTTCATCTTTTTTTTGAAGAAGCTGCTGTGTTTGTACACCTTAGGGTTTTGTGAGCAAGGAGCTTTGTGATTTTCATTGTGTGATGAACTGAAGAACTTTGCAGCCAACATTTTTCTCAAGTTGGTGATTAAGTCGCGTATTGGGATCCGCGCGTCTATTGGTTAGTCACATATTAGGAGCCGTGTATTGAAAAAGAGAGATTATCACAACAGAATAAGTCCAATTGGGTATTGGGGTAAGGGTTCAACTGTAGGTTGGTATAAGGTACTGAGATTTCTTTACTTGTAACCGCTTGTTTTAATAATAGTGGATTCTTGGAAGTGGTGACCTTAAAATCACCGGTTGAGTTTTTGTCATGTAGGTTTTCCCTATTCGTAAACAAATCATCGTGTCAATTTAATTTTCGTTGCACTTTAGTTAATTGGTGATTTGTTTGTGCTACCACGCACTTTTTATGTTAATTGAATTGATTAATTAACTTGGCTAAATCAATTGGTTAATATATCGTAAGGGGTCAATACATTCTTGGTCTATCAAGTGGTATCAGAGTAGACACACTCTGATTTTTAAATTTTGCTTTGTGATCCATTGACCCCTGTTTTGTCATGGATAGAGGACAATCTCTTATTATTCCTCCTTTATTTGATGACACTAACTATGCATACTGGAAAGTACACATGAGAGTTTTCTTACAGTTATTAGATGAAAAAGTGTGGCAAGCTGTGGAGATAGGTTGGACTAAGCCTACGGAAGCATCGACTAATTGGGATGATGCTAAGATCAAGGCGGTAAATTTCAACAGCAGGGCATTGAATGCTCTATTTAGTGCAGTCACGAATAAGGAATTCAAGAAGATATCCTCTACTGAAACTGCTAAGGAAGCATGGACCATTCTCTAGACAACCTATGAAGGAACCAAGGTTGTCAAGGATTCAAAACTTTAGAGGCTTACTACGAGCTTTGAATAGTTTAAGATGGAAGAGGATGAGTCATTCGATGAGTTCTATGCCAAGCTCCAGGACATAGTGAACTTAGCCTTTAATCTTGAGGAAACTATTCATGAACCCAAGATTGTGAGAAAGGTGCTCAGATCTCTACTTGAGAGATTTCATGCCAAGATCACCGCGATTGAGGAATTAAAGGATATTGATAAAATTCCTTTAACAGAGTTGGTTGGAAATCTACAGACCTATGAGCTGGGTTTTATGAGGATAGGGAAATCAAGCAAGAGCAAGAGCATGGCATTGAAGGCCAAGAGCAGTGACATGGATGAGTCTTCAAATGATGAAGATTCCAAAATAAAGTCCTACATTACAAGGCAATTCAAGAAGTTCTTGAAGAATGCCAATAGGAAGGGCTTCGACAAGGACTGTAGGCAGTCCAATTCTTCACAGTTCAAAAGCCAAGATAAAGGGAAGAAGGATGTTAGGGATGGCGGTTAGTACACTATTCCCTCAGGACCAAAATGCTTTGGGTGTGAAGGCTTTGGTCACATGAAACAAGAGTGCCCTACGTATCTCAAGACTATTAGGAAGTGCAAGGCACTTGCTGCTACATTGAGCGACACTAAGCCTGAGGATGATTCTGATAATGAGGATGATGAAATCCTAAATGCCTTCACTGCCATTGTAAATCCTACTGAGGGGATTGTTGAAGATGTGGATTAAGAAGAGGAATTGGTGGAGTCTAAGTTTGAAAAGATGGATGAACACGATGACATCCACACAACCTATGCAAAGTTATACAAGGTCTCGGAAAAGTATGAGAAGTTGTATAGGTTGGCAACTAAGCAGCTTAGTGAAGTGGAGCTTGAACGAGAAGAAATCTCCACAAAGTTTGATGAAGTAAATTAGACCATTGGAGTATTGAGATTTGAGAATAATTTCTTGGCTGAGAAGACCAAGAAGCTTGAGGCAGAACTGTTCCAAGTCAGAGCCCAATTGGAAAGAACTTCAAGTGCAAAGTTTGATGAGATGTTCAGTCTTCAGAAATCTACTTCCGATCGAACTGGTTTAGGGTATAATTTCTTTTCTCCTAGTATTGCTACTTCTAGTTCTACTATTTTTGTTCCTCCAGCTAATAATGTTGAAACTGAGAACAATAATGTTAAAAATGAATTAGCTAGTGAGAACATAGACAATGGTAAATCTATCTTGGGAGCACCCCTCAAGCTTGATAAGAAAGAGATTAAGAACCCTAAGGCTAAGAAGGGAAATACTCAAAAGCCGAAATAGAAAAAGCAGCATTTCTGTCATCACTGTGGCGCAACTGGACATACACGACCTAATTGCTAGAAGTGGTTAGCCACTCAATAGAGCAACAGCCTGATCACGTCGGGAAATCAGAATCAGTTTCCATCCTCCTTTGCTCCTCTTGGAGATCTTCTCAAAGCTCTTATGTTCTTTTCGAACTTGAACTGTTTAAATTCTTCCCCCTCATTGCCGGATCAAGGGTTTGCTAAACGGAAAGGTTCTTCCAAGGTGTGGAAGGAAAACGGCTCCAAGTGATTTTGTCACTTTCTCTCTCTCGCTTTCTCTCTCTCCCCTTCTTGTTTTTGTTTTTGCATTACTTGTGTGTTTTGCTTTCATGTTTTGAGTCAGTCTAGTTTTATGTATTACTTTGTTTAACATGTTTTTGTTTGTTTACTCTTTAGTTTTGCTTTATTTTTTTTTTCATCTAAAATAAAATAAAATAAAATAAAAAAATCAGAAAAATACAAAAGCAGTGTGTGGTCATGTACATTGGTACTTTTGTACCTTGGATGGCCATTGAAACAAAGTGTTCTCAACTTTGTATCTCTTGTAACTTAGATGAGCATCTCTATGCACAACTAAGTAAGTGAGTTTTGTGGCTCGTGTTTGTGATGAGTAAGATTAAGTAATTTCTTATACTTAACACTCGTATCACTCTTTTTGACGGGAAGGACTAGAAAATCTTAAGAGAAATGCATAAATAACCATCTCACCATTGTTGCTCGCCAATCATGAAATGACATTTGTATGTTTTGACATAGCAAAAGTGGAATATCAAATGCTTAATATCATCAGGTATTTCTTTTCTCTCTTATATATGCCCATGCGTGGTTTGCTTAAAAAGAAAAAGATGCAAAGAAAGATAAAAAGCAAAAAGAATCAAAATACTTTATATATGATTGCAAGCGTGTCTTCTAGGAGATGTGTGAGTTATAAGATGTACCTCGAATGTGATAGTCCCCATCAAATAGTTATGATTGTGTGTAAGTTAAAGTGATTTTCTCATATCTCAAATTGTCATAACATGAAGACATTTATGCAATCTTGCGATATTTTTCACACACAACACGTAAAATTCTTTGCTACTTTTGATACGTGTGCAAGTACAACATGATTTGGCCATCACAAGGAATACATGTGTTAATGTATGCTCACTAAATTGTCTTAACTTGTTTTTGAAATATGAAATTGGTTAGACTTGTTTAGTGTGTGTGTGTGTATTTTGGATCTATGTGCTTAACAATATTTCTTGTTGAGAAATGATTGTGAGAGCTTAAAATGTTGTTTGGATCTTTGGTTGTGTAGCATGCTTGCTTGCATTCATATTTATGTTTTTCTCTTCTTGAAAAACTGTTTTTAAGCAATCTCGATACCTCTCGACAACTATGCTATCTATCGAGACCTTTTCGCTGCTTGTTATCACATTCTCGATAGGTCTCGAAAGCTAGTTCGATCCATCGAGAAACCTTCTGGATGCTTGATAACTTCTCGATAGCAACCTCAATCCATCAAGAATCTTTGCTGTGGACACCTCTCGTTAGATCCTCGATAGATCTTCGACAGCTAAAAAACGCGTTTTTAATTCTCAATAGCTCTCGATCCATCGAGAATTATGAACTTCTATTTAAAGTGAAAGCTCGAAATGTGTGAAAACACAAGAGCTTTTTTAGACCCCCAATTCAAATTACGGCTTGATTGATTTTACACTAACTTAATACTAAGTGCGGAATAGTGTAAATGCAAGCAAACAAACAAGAGAGCTACTCTACTTCATAATTAAAGCAACACAGCAATAAAATGAAATAAACAAGAGTAAGGAAGAGAGATGCAAACACAGATAACATCGAGACATGTTATCGAAGAGGAAATCGAAGAACTCGGCGAAAAACCTCTCCACCACCCTTCAAGCGGAAATCGATCCACTAGACAATCAGTTGGGATACATGGGTAAGCAAGAGACCCTCCAAGCCTAATCTACCCTTTGTACCTAAGCCCTCCAAGCTCCTACTCCAACAAGGCTTCTTGGAATTGTGTCTTGTTTAGCTCTTTGGATCCTGTAACAAGCTCCATGTTGCATCTACCATCCTTGGCTTCTTCCAATGTTTCCCAGCAGCACCAAAACCTCACTGGACACTCTCAAAAGGTGTGGTAAGTGTTTGGGCTATTGACCTCAAAATGGTATGGAAATGGAGAGGTAGGAGATGAGGAAATCCCACAAACAAAGGTGTAGAGAATTGTTGGTATAACAATTTCTAACTCTCAAGTGTTTTAGCTAGGGTTTTCTCTCAGAAGCTCTCTATCACATTTGTGGGTAATATGGGTATATATAATGAGGGTACAGAAAGTGTGTATCAGGCAGTACAGATTGGCAAAACAGAATGTCTCGTGGGTGTCTCGCAGGAAGGCCTTACCTGCGAGATACTCGCAAGACACAGTTGTCTCCATCTGTACAGACTCTTCGCATTCCGGTCATGTGCAAGGCACATGCTTCACTTTGCGGGAAGCTTAGTCGTGAGACATCGACGAGAATTCTTCTGGCTTCACTTGCTTGAGTCTTTACACACACTCTCTAACACACAATCCTTACAATCACGTTCCACAATAAATACAGGGTACACAAGATTGAATAAAATTATAATCAAATTTGGCACGGAATAAAAGCCAACAAAATACATATTTGTAAATCACAACTTTACATAAAGGGTCAGCGCGATTTCAGCTTCACTTTTCTCGATCTCTCTCGATCCATTCTAACTCTTCATCTCCCAAAACACCTCTCATTCACTCCAAACCTCTTCCTCACTCAATCTTCGTTCTCAAGATCATCTTCTTCATCTGGTATGATGCTTTCTCACTCATTAATCATACATTTCATATCTTTTGACCTAACTTTTGGGGTTTTTGAAAATTTTTGGGATTTTTCAAAATTATTAAGGTTTTTGCGAAATTTTTAGGATGGGTTTTATTTAAATGGTTTTAAAACATCATGCATTGCATCACATTTGCATTATAACAATGTTTCATGCATTTAGATTTATGTTTACTTTGTTGCGATGTTGTGTGCTGGTAGGTTTGGATTGGGCTGAGCCATGAAGTATTTTAGTTTGCATGTCACATGCTTATGCATTTTCATGCATACGTACCTTCAAGTTCTTATATTCTTATATATATTGTCTTATTGGTGCTTTTCTGATTGTCTCTCTCTCTCTGTTTCCCTCCCTCTCTTTCTTGTGTTAGTCTGCACTATGACACCCAAACGCAAATCCACTCCGTCCCAAAACCCTCTTCGTTTTGGGGCATCCACTTCTTCTTCCACTGACCCCACTCAATGTCACGTTTGGTTCTGTGACGAGAAGGTCTGTAAGGACTTCTTAGAGAACTTTTGTAGACGAGGCATTCATTCGGAACGCCAAGTCATCCTATCGGACTTTTCTGATATTGACTTACCCACTGTCATCTACAGTAGGGGTTGGCAGTCACTATTTGGCACCTAGGTCACTTGTCCCTCCGTGATCATACAGGAGTTTTACTCCAATATGCACGGAATCGACATTTTTGTACCTTATTTCTTCTCTCGTGTTCGAGGTACGTGCATTGTAGTTACTTTGGAGATTGTCTCCGAGGTACTGCATGCTCCTAGGGTAGCGCATCCTGACTACCCTAGTTGTGATCATCTGAGGACAGTGTCCAAAGACGAACTCTCGTCTCTCTTCTATGAGACACCTTCTTTTTGTGGTGACCGTCAAAACACCCATTGCTTAGCCTTTGCAAAAGGTCCGAGATTCTTTAACATGATGATGACATTCATTCTTCATCCTTTGTCTCACTATAACACTATTACAGATTCTCGTGCTCGATTTTTGCTATATCTCTTAGAGGATATCTCTATCAACTTCCCTTTTTACTTCATTCTATCACTTATAGATGTTTTTAGGGATACGACAACCCGTGATAAGCTCATTTTTCCTTTCAGTTATCACACGGCTTCTTTGCCACTTTTCTATCTCTTTTCCCGAGTCTCCTCATTTTTCGGTGATGTGTGCCATAGATGCAGCTTTCGTTCGATAGAACGAGGCACAACTCAAACTGAGGCGGCCCCGGACAGAGATGGAAACTCCTCCAACTTCCATCGCTCCATCCACCTCCGCTCCTTCGTCTTCTACGGGTGAAGTGACACTTGAGGCCATCATGGCATAGCTTGTGTGCATGGATGCTCACCTTGACACTCTTAGTAATGAGTTGTGTCAAGTGAACACCCGTGTTGGTCATATCACACGATGACAGGTTGAAGTGGGTGGTTTCACTGTTGCTTCTTCTTTATCTCCACTAGCGTCTGAGGATGAGAGTGACGATGGCTTCTGCAGTGATGATGTTGATGAGGATGATGGTGCTGGCTCACCCAATGATGATCAGATGTCTACTTGATGTACTTGCCCTTTGTCACTCATGACAAAAATGGGGAGTAGTTTTGAGATGAAAGTAGTCATACTCATAGGGGGAGGGTTAGTATAGGATTTTGTGATAGGGGGAGTGTATATGAAAGATGTAGTGAGGATTTTGTTGTATCTTTTCTTTTCTTTCTATTTTAGATACATTATCTTTTGTACATTGGTCTTGTGATCACTTAGTGATAGCAAACATTGTACTTATCTTTGATATATATTTGATGATGTTGTTATCACATTTCACCTAAATTTCCATGTGTTGTTTCTTTTCTCTCTTTATACACATGTTTCTTATTTACTGTATACAATCTATTATTTCCATTTCACACTAAGATCCCGTCATGAGTTTTGTTTAAAGTGTTTTAGAAATACAGGTTGTCAAAGTATTCTTGCCATAAACTCTCTTCTTGCAAAGTTTTTCAAGAGTTTGTGTTAGGATGAATTTTATTGTATTCAACAAGTGTTTATGAGTTGAGTGATTTATGACTTCTTTCATATGTTCATTTGTTTGTTGTGGTTTTATCATGGATTGCCAAAGGGGGAGATTGTTAGGACATATGTGAATCATGTTAGGAACATATGTCAATATTTTATGTAATTGGCTAATCTTTTGATAAAATGCACTTTACTTGTAATTGGGTAGATCTAGGATGTGTTTAATGCTTTAAGGAGCAAGGTTTCAAGATTAAGTGTTAAAGTCATGCAAGTCTGTCCAAGAAATAAGTAAAAAAGTGTTGGATTTTAAAACTCGACAGCTAGCATCTATCGAGGTTTAAAAAGCTGTTGAAGCCCGAAGCTCGATAGCTAGTTGGATAGATACCCTATTTGTCGAAGTTTATAAAATTCAGTTTTTCAGAGCTGATTTTCATCCAATCCGTGGGTATATGTTTGAGTTTTCTTTTCTCACAACCCTAAACATATATAAGGATTATTTTAAGGGCCGTCAAATGTTGCGCAAGTGTGAAGCAAAGTTTTGTTCAAGCAAAGTTTTTTTCATGCAAATTGTGACCGGAGACAAAATTTGTCCTAGTTCATCTTTCTCTTGAAGAAGCTGTTGTGTTTGTACATCTTAAGGTTTTGTGACCAAGGGGCTTCGTGATTTTCATCGTGTGATGAACTAAAGAACTTTGCAACCAACATTTTTCTCAAGTTGGTGATTAAGTTGCATACTAGGATCCGCGCATCTATTGGTAAGTCACGTACTGGGAGCCGTGTATTGAAAATGAGAGATTGTTACTATAGAACAAGTCCAATTGGATATTGGGGTAAGGTTTCAACTGTAGGTTGGTATAAAGTATTGGGATTCCTTTATTTATAACCACTTGTTTTGATAATAGTGGATTCTCAGAAGTGGTAACCTTAAAATCACCTGGTTGGGTTTTTACCGTGTAGGTTTTCCCCATTCTTAAATAAATCACCGTGTCAATTTAATTTTCGCTGCACTTTAGTTAATTGGTTATTTGTTTGTGCTACCACGCATTTTGCATGTTAATTGAATTAATTAATTAACTTGGCTAAATCAATTGGTTAATAAATCCCAAGGGCTCAATACATTTTTGGCCTATCAATATTTACCATTTTAGTACCTTTATTTTGTTAATCTCTTATTTGACGACAAAAGACTTTACTAGTTGAGCTAACTGGAACTCACAACACCAAAAATTTTTATTTGTTGTATTCTTAATAGGATGGAAAACTTTATATTTTTTTCTTTTTTGCTTAGATATTAGGGTGGGCTAATTTATATATATCTAAAAGCTGAAGCGTTGCATTTATTGTTGCTACACTCCTATTAAGCCACCTCATTCTCCACGTCATTGCCACATCATTATTTTTTCTATATTTATTTTTTACTTTTCATTTTTTTGACATTATTAAATATGTAAATATATTGGTTTTACAAATTCATCTTAGGCGGTTTTAACTTTACATATTTATCTACTTTAATTTTAATGATATAACTAAGTATTGTCTATACATATTTCTCTTAGACGGTTTTAACTTTATGTATAATTTTGTCCCTTTATCTTCCTTTATTTTGTCTCTTCTTATTCTCATCTTCTTACTATAAATTTGTCACTCTCTCCCATTTTATGCATATTTTATTTTCCCACACAAAAAGGTTCTCTCTCTCTCTCTCTCTCTCACACTCACACACATACACATACACACACATACACACGTTATTTATTTATTTATTTATAAATTTTTTTTAACATTTTTTGTTGGATTTTTTATGAAATTGAATTTTGGACATGCTTCCCTGAGGTTTGATGGATTTGAATTTGGACGTGCGTTTTTGAAAACACAACTATAGGCTAAGACCTATAGTTGCATTTTAAAAAATGCGGCTATAGACTATGTTTTTTGGCGCATTTTAAAAACGCCGTTGTAGGGTATCTATAGGTCTGAAATGGAAATTTCTGAAGTTCATTGCCAAAATTTTGCAAGTTACCAACAAAAAATATATCAGCTTGTAAGCCCAAATCTTCAAGTTCATTGCCAGAATATATGTGCTACGAAAAATATATCACCAAAGGACAAAAAGATCCTATACTATTGCAAGCCCAAAGTAGCATTGATTCTTGAACTTGTTGAGTTGCAACCAAAGACCAACCACAAGAATTGGTATTAGCAGAGTACTTTTCAAAAATAGAAAAGCAAACAATTGGCAAAGCATAATCTAATTGAGTTAATAATCAAACTTATCAGCTCTTTAGGTAGGAAACTGCTTCTCTTTGTAATGTCTCAGAAAAAAAGTTTTGTTTTCCCAATTTGATAAGTGAAAGGAGATAGATATTGTTGCAACTAGAAAAAACAATACCTAGTACTAAACACAACTAAAAAATGTATCTTCAAATGTTAGTTGATTGTTTAGACATGAGATATTGCCTCTCAAATTACTATTTTCAACACACCCATCATGAGTGCTTCTAGTCCACTTACTAAGACATTATTTTATGCTTCCTCATTCTTGCAAAGGTCTTATCAATTCCTGCAGTTTCACTTGCCTACTAACTATGGTTTGCTTGTTGTTAAGACCCCGATAACTTGATCAAATGGGTGTAAAAGTGAATTAGAAAAGCTAAAACATTCACAGCCTTGAGTGAGCATGCACCAACTCTGAATGAGGATGTCAAAAACTCTTACAACTGGGAATCTTTGAGTTCAATTATTTCCTACTTGACAGAAAGATATCACTTAATTTCACACATATGGGTAACATCATCTCAACTTTACATTGATATGAGTAAAGGACAGCAATATGTTCTCAAGATGGTTTTTCTACCCCTTTAAGAAATGCCCACAGTTGAATTCAAAATAGTATTCTTAAGAAAAACACACCACTTGGAGGGCACCATTTTTGGTTCCACCCATGCCAATTGACCATCGAAAATCGTCCCCGTTTTCTTCTCCTCACTGGTTCCTTGACTGGTCTCACCTTGCCTAAAAAGAACACAAACAAATACTAATATGCAAATCATTTAACTATAAAGAGATGTATATGTAATCGGTATTGAATCATAGTACCATGTCCAGTCCCACAGTCAGGAGGATGTGTCCGTGTCTGTTGTGGCTTTCGCAGTCAATCCTTACTGTGTGAATCCTCAATGTGCTAAGCAAGCGACACATGATAGGTGCGTAGGACGTGCATTGGATGTTTAGTTGTGCACTTAGCCCTTTTCCATCTAGCAAACAACACAGACATAACCTTCATATTAGTTACTTACATAATTCCCACGCGAAAAAGTTAATGCGGAAATGTATAACGGTAATTATCTAAGATCCTACATACCTGATAGCAAGTGGACTTGGGGGCAGTGCCTGGTGTGGATGCCTCATCATAGGACATATGTGTGCAAACCTCGCCCACGCCCACAACTGCACCAATAGCATTGCACTGCCAATCTGCTTAGCTGTCTTCTCTGATGTCTTACAAAGGTGTCTATATAGCCAATTTAGTGCTGCACTACCCCAACTATAATTCTTTCCGTTGCTGATTGGATTGAAAAATTGCAGATACATAATTGAGAGTCGTTCGCCAGACTTGTCCATAAATAACATACCACCCAACATCCCTTGTACGTAAAACCGAGCATATTTCTACATAAGCACCTCAGTGGCGTCAGAGGGGAAAGGGTTGCTAAACCGCTCCTCGAGCCAACGCGCTTTTACCCTTGGCCCTTCCATCGCTGCAATGTTCTTACCAGGATCAGCTTGTCTGTTCGGCAGCCTATGCCCTAGCAATTCGGCGCAGAGGTCGCCCTAATCTTGCATATGGGTAAATCCCACCACTGACAAGCCATCTACAGGTACCCCCATTATAACCTCCATGTCTTGTAGCGTGATGGTCATCTCACTGTGGGGTAAGTGGAATGAGTGCGTCTCCGACCGCCATCTCTCCACCAACGCCGTGATCAATGCATGGTCAAGGTCTATATTTGGGACCCAAAGTAGCCCTTCTAACCCCGCATCTGCGATATAAGTGGCAATTCGTGGATCTAACCCACCTTTTGGCACACTTATAAATCTGTGACGACAAGTTAGTATACCTGGCACTTCCTGTAAACGGAGCAGCATTGTATTAATAATAGCATTCACTAAGCATGTAATAAATATGCTTCAAACTTAAATGCCAATGCTAGGGACAAGTGCATAGTAAGGAAAATCTTTCTACTACACTACGATTTTGGACAAGTGCATACCTCGCCTGCCAAAAGAGTATCCCAAAGCAAACTTGAATGATGCACAGGCTGCCTCGTCAACAAAGGTTGGACAGAGGGTCCCGCTCCATGTGGGTCCATATTTGGCATAAATTAAAGGTGATTAATGACCCATTGTACTTAAAAAGCAATCAAATACAACAATATGCATCCTAGAAGCCAACCCAAACATAGGATAAACATGGAAACCAAAAGGATTAAAAGGAGACACTGATGCATATTTAAAAATCTAAAATCCCAACAAATTTCCCAAATTATAATTTTTTTTCTTCTAAATATATGAAATTGGCCATTCCCTCACTTTCCCTAGCAGTGGACAATGAATTTTACCAACAAAATTTCTATTAACAAACAAATTAGAGCAACCATCACTGAAGAAAGTGCAAACCTATCATGTTATCAAAATCACAACAGTTGAATAAAATATAGCATCAATGTGATGAAGCCCTAACAAGTTTTCATACCCACAAATTAATCCCAATCCCAATTACCGGCATATACCCACAAATAACCCTAACCCCCAAATGCTCAAACAAATATTGAGATAAGGAGAATGTAACTTTGGATTCCAAACTAAAGATGTAGCTCGAGAGTGAGAGTACAGAGTGTGAGCGAGAGGGAGAGTACAGAGCGAGAGCGAGAACGAGATTGAAAGGGAGACTGAGAGCGAGAGGGAGAGTGAGAGTGAGAGCGAGAGCGAGACTTAGAGGGATATTGAGAGCATGTGAGAGAGTGAGAGTGAGATGATAGCGAGATTAAGAGCGTGTGGGAGAGTGAGAGCGAGATTGAGAAAGTGAGAGTGATGAGAGAGTAAGTCTGAGTGTGAGTAAGATTGAAAAAGTGTTTTAAGTAGTACTGGGTTGAACCCAGCCATACTCGAGTTCAGTGAACTTGAGTATGAGTTTGCATTGTGGAAGTAATCAACCTGAGCCATACTCAAGTTTGGAGGACTCGGGTACCACAGTAACACAGTACTCGAGTTTAATAAGCTCGATTAATAGGTGGCATTTTTTAATGCCCAGATGCCAGCTCAGCCAGGGCCACGGTGGAATGCTCACTAGGAACTCGAGTTTACTAAACTTGAGTACCATTTAGAACTTGAGTTTAGTAAACTCGAGTACCTGAAAAGTGGTACATTGCTAATTAGTTCTGAAACAGTGCTAGATTGTCAAAAATTTTGCCAAAACGTGGTATTTGGCTATTTTCACCCTAAATTTATATATCTCGTAAAGTCTTTTATGATTGGGTGCATTGCACACAGACTTGTGGCACAACTTCTGGCACCGGCAGAGCTTGTTTCAGCTGACACTTAATGTAATAAATTAATTTTAGTACTACAATTTTGTCACAACTTTGCCATATGGTGACTCGTGAATGGTAAAATCATGGACCTATCGTTTTATTTTCATTATTTACTACTCGTTACATAAGTAAGTTGTAGCAAAAGTAGTGAAAATTGATGTGGTACTAAACTTACTCAACTAATAATAGCTCATTTATTGAGTTTGTCCCTCTTGTCTTCTTATTTCCACTTTGGAGCTGTCCTCTTGCAAGCATTATCTTTCTTGTCTTCTCACCACAAAAATCAGCTTTTGGTTTAATGCAAAGCCAGCCAAAGTGTGTCCTACATAGTTACAAGCTGAAGAAAAAGAAAAGAAGAGTTGAAAGAACTATTTGTTACACTGTTTGGTACTGTTGTTTGTCCCACACTGTTTAGTTAGAGATCTAGATTGTCACAAATTTTTCCAAAACGTAGTATTTAGCTATATTCACCCTAAAGGCAAAAATAGCCAAATACCATTATTTTTCAAAATTATTAGTGTTTTACCACTGTTTAAGAAATATTTAGTAATGTACCACTTTTAGGGTAAAAATAGCTAAATACCACTATTTTTTGAAATTATTAGTGCTTTACCACTGTTTAAGAAATATTTAGCAATGTACCACTTTTTGAAACTCGATTTTGACATGGAACTAGAGTTTACAAAAATCGGAAACTCGAGTTCCTTGTGGTATAATACTTACTGCCTCTGTTTCAACTCTTTCACTACCTATTGATAGTCAGTCATGATGGAGCTGACATTCACTAATGCATGACTAACACGTAACAATCTTGATGATTAGGTTGAAAATTGAAGTCCCTCACAATTAAAGTCATCACCTAATTTGAACAGTTTGGAAGTGAAGTGGATAATTTGAAAGTTTGTTGGTGGCTTAATTGGGTGATGCTGATGTAATAAATAAAATAAAACAAAAGTATTCAACTATATGTCTATATGTCATTGAATTGTAATGTAAAGAGAATATGTGGTAAAATATGTAGTATTAATTAGTGAAAGTGTTGAAATAGAGGCAATAAGTATTATATCACAAGCAACTCGAGTTTCATAAACTCGAGTTCCAAGTGGACTTTTTTAAGATACTTGATTTTTGTAAACTTGAGTTCTATGTCAAAATCGAGTTTCACAAACTCGAATTTCAAAAAGTGTTACATTGCTAAATATTTCTCAAACAGTGGTAAAACACTAATAATTTTGAAAAATAGTGGTATTTGGCTATTTTTGCCGATTGAGAGCTCCACAAAAGCCATTCGGCCATTGTGTGATGGAAATACACACAGAGAACTCGACAAACACAGAATGTTGGTGTTTAGAAGAAGATATTAATTATTACTGGGTTTTGTGGTGAGAGGCTTATATTCTGACAGTATTCTAACGATCCCTTCAAACTCAACTTGAGTTTAGAAGTCAAAATACAAAAAAAGGTCCTCGTAGAAGAGTTCTAATAGTATTCTAACACAAGACACCAACAACGTTTTACAAGACTAGAGCATTCACATAGGTAAAGCTATAACATAAAAAAGTAAAGCCAAACTTAAGACATCTTCCTTCATCAATCACCTCTACTTGTTTCATGCGTTTCTCATTGTTATGCTCTGAACTTCTCTAGATGCTCAGTAATCCCAGGTGTGCCTAATTCAATGAAAAAAAGTTGAATGAAAGAAAGATGAAATAATGATTAAAGTTTAAACTATAAAGAAATATTATCATGATTTTTAAATAGAGTTTGTGGTGTGCCTTATATTAGAATCATATGTATTCTTTCTCCCTTGTGCATGTACATGTGTTTCTAAAATAATGAAAGTCTTCAAATCCATTGCGGAGACTATTTCGAGTAATAGCATATTTACATGCTTATTGTAGTTATGTAACTTAATGTCCAAATTATATATGAAAAATTATTAATGTGCTATAAATTTTACTAAAAAGTTGTTTATAAATTGATGTAGTGTTGAATGTGATTAGTGTTACTTTAATAATATAATAAATAAATATTGAAATAGTTTTATTTATTTATTTATTTATTTTTATGATTGATGATACTTTTTTTTTTTTTGGATACAATGATTGATGATATTAATTTATAAAATTTGTAGCCTTCCTATATTAAAATAGACTATAACTAATATTTGAAAAAAAAGACAAAAGAAAATAAATACACTAACTAATTTCAATTTTACACATTTAATCTGTCAACATTAAGGGTAATTCTTACATGCTTTAAGAGCAATGTTCTGTCCTCTCATATGAGGGATGAGCCCCACTTGTAGGTCTCATCATGAAACCCACTCCTTATGTGAGAGGAGATAGCATTACTCCCAAAATATCTAAGTTTTTTCCCAACATTAATCGAAGCACATGCCACTTATGTCTTAGAAAGCATATGCACGTGCTACACGAGAATTGCCTTTTCCTTAACTCTCTCTCTCTATTTATTTTATTTTTTTTGCTAATTAATACCATGTGAACTTGGGTCAGGACTCAGGAGTAACTTTTGACCACATGCTCCTGTGTTGCATTGAAGTCCAAATCGTTGCATTTTCACATCATCGTGTCATGGAACATGACATGAAACGTGACAGCCTAAAAGGCATAGTGATGTGGCCTTAAAGTGATGACATTCTTATGTGGCATAGATGAGATCAATTGAAGCTAGCATGTGGCCGAAGTTGTTATTATCGCTCCATGGCCGAATTTAGCTTGTGCTTTTTTGGCATTGGAGCTCCAGGTCTATTGGAAAAAGTTTCTCTCAAGCTTGACGGAAGTTTGGAGAGAAACCTTCTTAACCCGGATGATATCATTTTATTGAATATAAATTTTGAAAATTTAGTTGTTGAATTATATGTTTCAATTATATTTTTTATACTTACAAAATTTTAAGAAAATTAAATATTAATAGCTATGTTATCAATCAAAGAATTTAAATTTCAAGTCTTTGTGATTCAAAATTATGCATAAAAATTAAGTTTAATGGTTGAATAGTAAAGACCATCTAATTTGAACGAAATTTGAAATGTGTGTTAAGAACATAAATAATATGCAATCCAACAGTTAGATTTTCAAAATTCACATCCAATAATAAATATATAGAAAGAGTTTGATAGGGTTTTCTCCAAATAAATTTGGAGAGAAACCTTGTCCATAGTTGATTATAGCAAGTGCTTGATTTGAATAAAGATTTCCTTAACACCTCTCTCTCTCTCTCTCTCTCCAACACAAACTGAAATTAAGATAATAGCAATGCTATGACAACTTTTTACTCAATTATAGGCTATGTTTTGGTTTGATAATAAAGAACAATCATCAGGATTAAACAACATAAGTTGAAATTCTCTAAAATAAGTACATAAGATAATTATGTGATATATTGTGATAAGAGGATTAAAAAAAAAAAAAAAAAGAAGTTAAACTTAAAAAATTACTTTTACATGTACCCATTACTGATACTATTTTTATTTTGTGCCAATCACCACAATTATGAAAAAAATTGTTAAAATTTTTGTGTCCCTAAACTTAAATTCTCACTAGTTTATCTTTTTGCAGACTTCTCTGGGGGATTGATCACTTAAATCATCATTTGTTGAGTAGCCCATTTAAATTCAAACTACCATCTCCTAAATAAAGAAGCCATTCATCTTTATTGCTTTGAAATTAGGAAGATACATCAAGATGCAACTGGTGTTGGATGAAAGATGGAATTTCTTCCATCCAAACTACCATCCCCTAAATACATTATTTATATCTACCATATTCGAAAACTTCATCACACACTTACGTACATATAAAGATAAGAAATACCACAAATTTGTTATTTTATTCCATAACGTGGTATATTATTGTTCATAATCACTGTGCATTTTTAGTAGCTTTGTTTTTGATGAGATAATTTTTGGCGATTTCTCCAATTTTTGCTACTAGGTCAGTAGTGACGTCCGAGGTATTTGCAACAGCTTCTTCCTTGATATCATACTCAATTGTGCTTTTGATTATGCATGAATCATTGTCCTTCTCTATGATCTCAAAGCGAACACGAAAAAGAGTAAGGCCTAAATCAAGATATCCTCCTTCCATCACCTCTAGTTCTTTCATGCGTTTCTCATTGTCATACTTTGTGAACTTCTCTCTTTGCACAGAAAACCCATGTGAGCCTAATTCAATAGAAAGGAAGTTTAATTAATGAAAAAAAAAATGGAAGTAACTATTCAAATTGAAACTTTAAAGAGAACATGGAAGCAAATAAAGCAGTCATTCATTTCTAACTAAAGAGAGGGGGGAGCTATTTCTCCAAAGTCAATTCTTAGATTGCTTGGAATCATTGGTTGGGTTCAAGATTACTTCTATGTTTATCAGTTTGTATTGCTTTATCAATTATCATACCTGGTGTATATGTTTTCTTCAGAATAGTCCCAATCCCTCCATCACCTTCTATGACCTCAATCTTCTCAACGATACTTCCATCTTCTACAAGAAGTTTGGCTAACCCAAGCCTGCCATAAAGCTCCCATGCTTCACTAGCGGGCACATTTACCTCCAGCTCGTGTGAGAGTTGCCTAGACATCTTTTTTTAAATGCACTTGCGGAAGTAAATATGTTGGGATGTGTTAGGCATGTTCTTTCCTTGTGATATATATAGGCTCCAAATTTGTGTGAAGGTTAGTAAAGTGTCCTATCATCGAATAGGGTTCGAATATTGCCTACACCAAAAATCGATTGGTGTCTTAGCCTAATGATAAGAGCAATCATTATGGAATATGATGGACTTCATATGTTGAAATTCTAACCTATTTATTAAAAAGTTCCTGTTTGGACTAGAGAAAAGAGGGTGAAGATTTAGATACAGTACATTAGATGTTATACATTACGTTTCTCATTTGAATGAACACTTGGTTATTACTTTCAAATTTAATTTTCTTTGAAAGGAAGAACACTATTTGGATGTAGCCCAACTAGGTTGAACTCATCAAGCCTTTATTAAAAAAAAATTTAACTTAATGTTTTTATGATCCGTTTTCTATGTAGGTTTGTATACCAAGCAGTGGTGGCTACAACATTTTTTGCCCAAGGGGGTTAATAAAAAATATAAATTATAAAAAAAATCTAAAATCAAATAGAAATTGAATATATTGACCTCACAAAATGAGATTTTTTCTCATTGCCTCGAGTTCGAAGGAAGATTGTTCATGTTAACACAACTGTGCTTAGAAGATAAATTTTGAGTAGGAAATGAATCTTGCGGTCTATATGATTTCCTTATTATGAATATATTCATAGTACTAGCAAAAGAATAAAAGATAAACTATAAGTTGATTTAGCATTTTTTTTTCTAATACAATAAACATGTTAATTATTGTTGTTAAATAAAACTTTAATAATTATTACTTAGAATATTTTAATTTATTAGTTTATGTCTTTTAGTCTTTACCGTTCTTTTATTGAACTCAAAAGACATTTTAAGCCAAAATGTTTACAATTATCTAATTTTTTATTAGTTTACAATTCTTCAATTCGTTTTCAATTCTTTAATTCGTTAGTTTACTATTTTTTGCTAATATTAATTTATTAGTTCACAATTCTTTAATTGTTTCATTTTCTTAGTGTTAATGCTCCTACTGTACTGATTGATCCACTCAATTAGCCAACAACCACCCCCCACTCACAAGTCACAAATTTAGTAAAAAATTTACAGTGTGGAAATATTTTAATTTATCAAAATCACTATTGCAAATTCACTTAACAATGTAATTGCCCATTGACCTCAACTTGCAAAAACAAAAACAAAAACAAATTCAACACATAACTCAATGAATTGATATTAAACAAACCAGCATCAATTTTATATAGAGAACCAAATATCGTGATTCAAGTGTAAGATTTAACAAAATAGATGAAAATTAATTAATAATTTTAAATGTTTTAATTTACCTCTGGTACCATATGGTGATGCATGATGAGAGAGAGAGATTGTTTAGTATTTGAGTGTGACCGATAGAATGATTGATAGTGACAGTACACTGTGTGGGAGACATTCCCAAGAGATTTTTGTGTGTGTATTTTTCCGTGTAAAACGTTTTAATTGAGTCGGATTCTCATTCACCCACAAATTTTTGGTTCCTTTTTCTATTGGTTCCACTAATTTTTTTCGGGCGGTGAGTTCAATTTTTGTCTTCACAATTTCTGGAGTCTTTTTCTATTGGTTCCACTCATTTTTTTTGGGTGGTGAGTTCAATTAATGTTTATTGGTTCTACTCATGTAAAACGTTTTAATTGAGTCGGATTCTCATTCACCCACAAATTTTTGGTTCCTTTTTCTATTGGTTCCACTAATTTTTTTTGGGCGGTGAGTTCAGTTCTTGTCTTCACAATTTCTGGGGTCTTTTTCTATTGGTTCCACTCATTTTTTTGGGTGGTGAGTTCAATTAATGTTTATTGGTTCTACTCATTTTTTTGGGTGATGAGTTTAATTCTTGTCTTCACAATTTTTGAGGCCTTTTTCTATTGGTCCCACTCATTTTTTTGGGTGGTGAGTTCAATTAATGTCTTCCCAATTTTTATTTTTATTTCTATTTCAAATGGGCCCTAGGTCATGGCCTAAATTGCTTCGGCCTCGGCCGGTCCTAACAACCTTTTTTTTTTTTCTTCGCATAAGAAACAATGCATGATTTTATCAAATCAAGTAAGGATCTGGCAGTTTTCTTTTCTCCGCTTTTTATTTATTTATTTATTTATTTTTCTAAGAGAAGATAGAAAAACTTTACTAATAAAAGAAGATAATTACAGAGTGATAATAAAAAAAAGGGTGGATCCCCTGTCCATAATTGAAAAACTTAGTACAAAAAGAGCTAGAAGAGGACCTAAAACTATGAATATATTATCACATGTTAGAGGAACTCAACGACGAGGACAATAATGATACGTAACCTTCATCATTGATCTTTACAATATAAACAAAGAACAATTCTAGTGCTATAAAAGTTTTCACAATTTCTTGCCACAACTATGATGTGGCAGAGTGTGATTAATGAAAAAAAAATTGTGAATTCATGTATAAGTGATGATTAATCACTCACAGTCTGACACGTCACAGTTGTGAAAAAAAAATTGTGAAATAATTTATGGTCCTAGAACTACTCATAAATAAAATTTTAGGTACTTCAAGACAAGGTGTAAGTACCATTTGGTGACACTGTTGGAAATATAATAGTAAATAAACAAGTTTGATTCAACCAATACCATCCCAAAGAATTAGCAAGAATAGAAAATAAGGAGAAAAATTGAAGAACAGACTTGTAGTGCTATAGAATCATGCATAGAGCATTGCTCTTAAAAGTAAAATTTTTTCATTCAAAGTAAAACTTAGAGCGACTAGTTCTCTTGGCCAAACAATCCCTCTTGATTAGACTATAATGTCAACTTTCGTGATTGGTGCACTTCCACTCACGAGGTTCAAGAATAATCTTCTAATGCCTTTATGTAGAGCAAATATAAATTGTCGAAAAAAAAATATGTGAGAGAGAAAGAAAACCATGTCTGATGGAGAATAAGAGCAAAAGAAAAAAAAAAAAGGTTAGGGGAAAAAGCATTCCCCCCCCCCCCTCTATGTTTGGGGTAATTCACAATTTCCCTCATTATATTTGAAACCAACCACCCTCTATGTTTGGAAAATGAGCAAATACTTCAAATCTATTACTTTTTGAGTTAAATCTAATGAAATTACAATTATTACAAATGCAATTTAAGAAAAAGCAATGCAATCTTCAACTTTTTATCTTCCTTGTGGTGTACAACTAATAATTTCTTTAAAAATTTTTGTTAGATTTAACTGAGAAAATAACAAGTTGGGGGTATTTGCTTATTTCCCAAAATTGGGGGGGGGGGGGGTTGATTTCAAAAATATAATGGGGAATTGTGAATTATCCCAAACATAAAGAGGGGAAACAAGAAAAATGCTTTTTCCCTTTAAAGTTGGATTAAGATTTTTTAGAGCTCCTAGAGTACTCTACTAAATAAATTTATTTTAATCTTGATTCTTCATTTTATAATAAATGGTTCTGATAATGCCAGATTATTAATTTAATAACAAAACCTTAAAATAATGATCTCATATCAACTAATTAAAATAAACAAATTGACATGTCAGATCTTAAGCACTGTGTTTGTGACAGTAGACTATGTTGTGGGAGATTATCCTATAAACACTCATGTTTGTTTGTTTGTTTTTTTTTTTTTGGGTAAAATAATATAGGATATTATTTGAGTTGGTGAAGACAATAATTGATTTTATCACCATCAGAAAAAGGCCCCAATAATTGTGGATGTGGGTCAATGAGAATAAATAATATCCTATGGTCTCTCAAAAAAAAAAAAAAAAAAAAATCAATTATTGTCTTCACTATTTTGGGGGGTTCCACCGGTCCTTGTTCTTAGTCCTATTGACAATTCATGTTTTTAATTTTTTTCATAAGCGACAATGTAAAAGAGTTGGTGGTATTTTAAAGGACCTAAACTTATGTCTGTGTTCTCAAAGCTTGAATTACATGTTAGAAGAACTCATCGATGAGGACAACGATGATATGTAAATAAAAAAAAAAAAAAAAATTAGATAAAACCATGAATCGTTTGCTTATCAAAAAATGAAGCATTCGAACCTATGATGGTGTGAACTTTGTGATCAATTAATTTAAGTAGTAGTGAATGACGTGATGAATACAATCAAGGCGCAAGGCCAAGGTCCATTGTATTATATTAGACATATAGGTTGCCATTTCAAGTAATATTACCCTTGCACTCTAATACAGAAAAGCTGATCACTAGGCTAAGCACTTTGATGTGTCATTCTTGGATTTTATATTCTATTTATTTTGAGTTTAAATTATACCTTTTCAATTTCTCATATTACCCCTTCTCAATCTATTATTATTATTTGATAATTTTATTAGTGGTTCAAGAATTTTTCTTTTTACACGTGAATATACAATTTATTAATTTATGTTGAAAATGATTTTATTTTAGACTAAAATTTTGTTTATTTGAAAGAATACTAAACACAAATAGTTACACTTGTTTATGCTTTATTATTTTCTATTAACCTTATAAAAATGGTGAAAATTCATTTGAAAGTTGTTTAAATGTTTTTATACATGTTTTTACTAAAATTTTGTTAATGTTTACCATTTTAATACCTTTATTTTGTCAATCTCTTATTCGACGATAAGAGATTTTATCAATTGAACTAACTGGAACCCACAACACCCAAACTTTTTAATAGGCCTAAGATCCTCCTAAGATCGATCTTTGAATATGTATGAGAGCTTTTATCTGTTGTGCTCCTAATAGGATGGAAAACTTTAGATTTTTTCTTTTTTGCTTAGATATTAGGGTGAGCTAATTTAATCATAATTTGGGTAATTTGTTGATTAATCCTGATTTACTAAACCTTTTTGGGCCAAAACGACAACTAGGGATTCTACTAAATTTGCCAAAGTTCGTTAACGAGCATTAAATGAAGTTGGCATGCTTCTTATGGGTAAATGTGGTCAGGCTAAATTTTTAGTCACATAGAGCAGCTCAGGTATCCTTTTGGGTGTACTAGCCAGCACTATTTAGGGTCAAACAAAAGTATCTTGGTGGTTAGGATTTATATTTAACAGAAAAACTAGCTCACAAATCACAACCTATTTCACTTGACTAGTGGACTACTAATGGGTCTCAATAGTACCAGGTCAGGCTGTGTGTCATGAGTAATTTGGTGATGCATATAAATTTACTAACCCTTTTTAATCGAAATGAATTGCATAAATATAAGACATTTATATTTTATTTATTAATTAATATTAAAATGCATCGGTAAAAACACATCACACACTTTTTTTTTCCTGAATTGAAACTTCGGCTGTGTTTGGTTCGTGTAAAAGCATTTTCGGAAAGGAAAATGTTTTCATGTGTTTGGTTGCATTTCAAAAAATTATCCGAAAAATATTTTCTGGTGTTTGGAAAAGAAGAAGGAAAAGACAAACCCAGAAAACACGGACAAAACCCAGAAAAAAAATCATCAATGATCGACGCTCGACTGGGTTCGACGGCGCGGTGCTTCGCTCTAGTCCAGTTCGACGACCGCGCTGTCGATTGCGATTGGATCGCGATCTCGGATCGCGATCGACGACGTGGTCGGACTGGACTGGAGCTCAGGGTTCATCGGCGATCGTCGAACTGGACTGGACTGGAGCTCGGTCTCTTCCTCTCGCGTGCGCTCTCTCTCTCTCTCTCCGGAATTCATTTGAAGTGAAAATAGGAACGGAAATTCATTTCCGTAGTCAAAGCCTTTTTTTTTTTAGTCAACGGAAATCAATTTCCGGAAAATTCTATTTTCCAGACCAACCAAACACCCGCATTTTTGGAAAAGCATTTCCGAAAATGATTTTCACCCAAAACAAACACACCCTTCTTCACACTTTTATTTTTTTATTTTTTTATGTTTATTTATTTTTTATGCTTTTGATTATGCATGAATCATTGTCCTTCTCTATGATTTCAAAGCGAACACGAAAAAGAGTAAGGCCTAAATCAAGATAACCTCCTTCCAGCACCTCTAGTTCTTTCATGCGTTTCTCATTGTCATACTTTGTGAACTTCTCTCTTTGCACAGAAAACCCATGTGAGCCTAATTCATTAGAAAGGAAGTTTAATTAATGAAAAAAAAAGATGGAAGTAACTATTCAAATTGAAACTTTAAAGAGAACATAGAAGCATAAAGCAATCTACAACTACTCCCACTCAGTGACTGACCCGACCCACACACTTAGCCTACAACCACTCCCACTCACAAGTCACAAATTTGGTCAAAGACTCAAAAGTGTAAAAAGACAAAAACTGAAAACTCGAAAACACTACAAACAATAAACACAGAGAGAGAGAGAGACGATCAAAGACTCAAAACTCGAAAAAAATTAAAAATTTATATCAAAAGACTGTAATCACACACACAGTAAAATAGAGTTTATCGAAAGACTATAAAACACACTGAGAGAGAGAGAGAGAGAGAGAGAGAGAGAGAGAGCTGAAATCCCAGATCAAGCAGCGGTGGTGGTTATGCAACCTTACTTTTTTTTTTTTTTTTTGAGAAATTATGCAACCTTACTTGGTTAGACTTGGTCTTGCTAATTTTTTTTTTCCTAAAGTTTAGAAGTTAAATTTAGCTTTGCTTAAAAAAATTAGGTTCCAGGACAAGTTGTGCAAATTTTTATTGTAGGAGGGTCAATTTTTTTTTTTTTTAAAAGATATTATATAATTTTTTTTCCAAGGGGTTCATTTGAATCTCTTGCCTTCAACGTAGCACCACCCTTGAATCCTTGATACCAAGGTCATATTAAATTTTCTACATTGTAGATAAAAATATTAATGACACTATTCATTATTTTTTTTTGGTTGTTGATAATTTGATAGTTGGGAGAGAAGATGTTTGAACCTTATACATTTTGGTTGAAAACTTCTGGGAGAGCTAATTGAGTTTGAAGGCTCTCAGAAACGTTACTCATTGACTTGCAAAGCTAGTTTCAAATATAAATGTTTTCAATGTCAGTTATAGCTAACATTGAGTGGTTTATTTCATAAATGCATTATAGATTTTCTTATGAGTTATTCACTTTATTCTGTAACATGCTTTATTTTATTTTTATTAAAATTGTATATATTGTATGAGTTTAAATTGACTCATTTATTTTGTTTTTTAAGTTTATTTGCTTATGTACAACTTTTTACAAGTATACATTTTTTATGCTAATGTAATCTTTTTTGAAAGCCTCATTTTTTTCAAAGTACAAATATACTTTTGCAAACTTTTAACATGTTGTTAAGCGTCATTTTTTTTTGTTATTTACTTTTTTCTTTAGCATATTATATATATATATATATATATATTTGGTTAAAATTGTATATATTGTATGAGTTTAAATTTACTCATTTCTTTCTGCTTTTTAGTTTATTTGCTTATGTACAACTTTTTACAAGTCTCAATTTTTATGCTAATGTAAACCGTTTTGTAAGTCTCTCTTCTTCTTCTTCTTCTTCTTTTTTTTTTTTTTTTTTTTTTTTTTTTTTTTTTTTAATTTTTAAAATTTTTAATTTTATAAAAAAAATACAAATATACTTTTGAAAACTCTCAATAAATAACTTTCAGAAAAAAAAAAAAAAATCCAGAAACTTACTTAGTTTATGAGTGAGTTAACTTTATTTCATGTAATTTTGTCTATAGCATGTATACATATTTTTTCTTCTTCTTCTTTTATAGATTATTTAAACTAGTAGATTATTAAAATTAATGATTGGATTATAAGTTAAGGATTTATGTATTATTAAACTTTTATCTTTGAAATTTTTCGTTGTATATATTGAAATAAATACGAAAAAGAGGTTAGATAGTATATTAAATGTTTTTATCAAGAGCCTTATAGTTCAACTAACATTTTTTTTTTCTTTTTTAACTCCAAGTTTCAAATCCCTTCGCCCCTAATTATTTAATTTTTTTTTATAAAGTAGGCTAAAATGTAAAATACACTTTTGAAGTTTGGATATTATTTTGATTTCATTCCCTAATTTTATATACTGTTCTGATCGTTAGCCCACCTGTCCATTTTTTGCGGATTAACTTGCCATGTGTGTATATTTCGTCCAATGAAAAGATGCCAAGTCAATTAGTGATGCCACATCACTTAAATAATATCAAAATTATTATAAAATTATTATCTAAATATAACAAACCCACATAAATTAAAATATAAAATAAAATAAACAACTTTTTCTTGCCACCAAAGCATCAGCCCAAGATCTAACAAACACAAAAAAAATCCCAAGCCAATTCGGCTCACAACAACAACCCAACCAACCGCATGAACCATCGTTACAACTTACAACCATCAAACCCAAGCCCAAACTTCAAACAAACCCAGCCACCATTTCTTTCACGCACACGTGCAGCCATACCAATTTCACTCATCCTCGGTTTATGACCTTTTGGAACTCCACTTTTCATGCGCCCTTTAAAGTCTCGTTCGTTAAGCTTTGATCAAAGAGAGACAATTGAATTGAGAGCTTAGGCTTTAGGATTTTAGAGAGAGAAGGAATCAAAAAGAGAGTAAGATTGATTCAGTCTGAGATGGTTGGGTTGAGATGGGGAGAATCGGCCATGGTCAGATCGGGTTAGAGAGAGAGGTTGCAAAGTCTCTTTCAATAATAATAATGTTACTTACAATTTGAATAAAGTCTCTTTCAATAATATTAATATTTTCTAATAGCTATTTATAATTCAAAATTACATAAAAGTACTATTTACAATATAAAATTATGGTACAACAAGAATAAAAATAAATATTACGGTGTGGAATTTTTTTTTAATTTATCGAAATCACTATTGCAAATTCACTTAACAATATAATTGCCCATTGACCTTAACTTGCAAAAACAAGAACAAAAACAAATTCAAATTCAACTCATAACTCAATGAATTGATTTTAAACATACCATGATCAATTTTATTTAGAGAATCAAATTTTGTATATCAATTGTAAGATTTATCAAAATACATGAAAATTAATTAATAATTTTAAATATTTTAATTTAAGGTGATGCATGATGAGTGATGACGGATAGTTGAAATCTAATTTCAATTTTATATTGGTTGAGAGAGAGAGGGAGAGAGAGATTGTTTAGTGTGTGAATGTGACAGATTGAGTGGTTGATGGTGACAATATACTGTGTGGGAGACAATCCTATAAACACACAGTTTTTTTTTTTTTTTTTTTTTGTGTTTTTATTTTCCTCATGTAAAATATTTTAATTGAGTTTGATTCTCATTCACCCACAAATTTTTGCGACCTTTTTCTATTGGGCTCATTCAAATTTTTGGGGTGAGTTCAATTATTGCCTTCGCAATTTTTATTTTTATTTCTATCTCTAATGGCCCCTAAGTCATGGCCTAAATTACTTAGGCCTAGGCCGGTCCTAACAACCTTTTTTCCCCATAAGAAACAATGCATGATTTTTGTAAAGATCTGGTGGTTTTTTTTTTTTTTTTTTTCTCCTCTTTTTTGGTTGAAGAGAAGATAGAAAAAACTTTACTAAAAAAAAAGAAAAAGAAAAGATAATTACAAAGTGATAATAAACAAGGGGTGGATTCCCTGTCCATAATTGACAAACTCAGTACAAAAAGAGCTGGAGAAGGACCTAAACCTATCAATCTTGAATTAGGAACTCATCGATGAGGACAACAATGATATGAAACCTTCAAGATTGATCTTGACAATATAAACAAAGCTTCAGGTACCTTCAAGATTGATCTTGACAATATTAAAAAAAAACTTCAGGTACTTGAAGATAGGGCCGACTCTAGGCTTAGGTTGCATAAAGTTACACATTAGTAAAAATAAATTTTAAAGCGTGAAACAATTTTAATTTGTCAAAATTACTCTTGCAACTTCACTTAACAATATAATTTCCCATTCACCTCAACTTGCAAAATCAAAGATGGATTCAACACATACCTCAATAAATTGATATTAACCAAACCAAGATCAATTTCATTTAGAGAATTTTGAATATCATGATTTAGGTTTAATATTAAAAAAATGAAAATATAATTATTAATTTTAAATGTTTTAATTAACCTTTGGTAAAGGCCATTAGGTGATATTGTTGGAAATATAATAGTAAATAAACAAGTTTGAGTCAACAAATATCATCCCAAATAATTAACAAGAATATAAATTAGCAAGAATGTAAATTAGTGAGAACAGAAAATAAAGACAAAAATTGAAGGACGGTCTCATAGTGCTATAGAATCATGTATAGAGTGTTGTTTTTAAAGGTTGTTTATACTTTATTATTTTCAATTAACCTTATAAAAATGGTGAAAATTCATTTGAAAGTTGTTTAAATGTTTTTAGACATGTTTTTAGTAATATTTTGTTAATGTTTACCATTTGAATACATTTATTTGTATTTTATTACTATTAAATTAATAATAACGTCATTACAGTTCGATCTCGGGTTGAACCTAGGTTCAATCTTAAAAATTTTGAATCTCTCACTTTTTCGGTTCTTTGAATGGTCCGCATTGAAAACCATGGACCCAATTAAGTTACAAGACTCTTGGAAAATTTCATGACTCAATAAGTAACTTGTAACTGACATCCTCAAAAAAAAAAAAAAAAAAAAAAAAAGAAAGTAAATTGTAAATTTATATATGTAAAGCTTTCTTCTGAAGACTTGAACCTCAACCCTATAGAATCATGTATAGAGTGTTGCTTTTTAAAGGTTATTTATACTTTATTATTTTCTATTAACATTATAAAACTTGTGAAAATTCATGTGAAAGTTGTTTAAATGTTTTTAGTAAAATTTTGTTAATGTTTACCATTTTAATACATTTATTTGTATTTTATTACTATTGAATTAATTATAAAATCATTACGATTTGACCTCAGTTAAACCTTGGTTCAACCTTAAAAATCTTGAACCTCTCATTTTTTCAGTTCTTTGAACGGTTTGCATTGAAAACCATGGAGCCAATCAAGTTACAGGGCTCTTGGCAAATTTTCGGACTCAAGTAACTTGTAACTGACATCCTCAAAAAAAAAAAAAAGTAACTTGTAAATGTATATATGTGTAAAGCTCTCTCCTGAAAGCTTGAACCCCAACCCACAAGAATTTATATTTGTAAAAGTGACCATTATGCTAAGGGTGTGCGGTGGTACTCTATATGTCTAATAAAGGCTAATGGTACACAACAAAGAATTAGTCCGAAGACATGAACTCGCAAGAGGAAAAATAGGTGAAATAATACTTTCAATATTGAGAGAGAGAGAGAGAGAGAGAGAGAGAGAGAGAGAGAGAGAGAGAGAGAGAGAGAGAGGGCACTACTGGGTATATACCCTTAGACATGGACCGAGCCATTCATGGAGCCCCCCCTATTTTTTAAAAAAATAATATAATTATATAACTATATATTTAGGTACTAATTTTAGCAACTTCTCTCTTATTGATCATTATAAGAGAAATGCTACAATTACAAACTTTTTTGCAACATTTTTAGAGGTAGCAAATTTTTACTGGTTTGCATTTGGGTCCACCTTTTACATCACTTTTTTACTTATTAATATCCACTAATCACAACAAAAATTTGTAGATCTAGTATTTTCCTCCTTTTAAAGTCCATAAAAAAAATGTATAGATCTAAAATCTTAAAAAAAAAAAAAAAAAAGAGACTAATCAACCAATTTTACCAAAAACAAACAACTTAGCCATTTAAAAAACTTTAAACAAAATAATTTTGTCCTTACCAACAAAAAACACACTCTACACACACATAAAAAAAAATAAAAATAAAAGAAAACCTTTGCTGGCTAAGCAATAGAACCAAAAGCCGAAACCACTGCATATAACTAGCAATAAAACCGCCACCCAAATCAGTGGCGACTCCAGGAAATTTTTTCAGGGTGTTCCTCTATAAACATAAATTACACAATCTAATAAAAAAAAATTTTTATATATTGACAACAACAACAATCAAAAAATTATAAGTTTATTTGAAAAAATTATTAATAAAATTATAAGTTTATTATACCCTCAAAAAATTCTAGCAAAAGAATAAACAATAAACTATAAGTTTATTTGAAATATTAATAAAATTATTAATTATTGTTATTTAGTTGTTTCATTAATTTGTTTGTCTTTTATAAACTATAATTTGTTACATTATTGTTTCATTAATTATAAAATTATTAATTATTATTTGGCCTAACATAATTTAATTTATTTGTCTTTTATAATGTATTAGTTAATTATACTGCTTTAATTATTGTTATTTAGTGTAACAATAAACTATATTACTTTAATTTGTTTGTTATTAATTATATTGCTTTAATTTGTTATATTGTTTATTTCTTTGTGCACATTACACTAAAAGAGCTAAACATTATACATCCCATATGCAGCATAATAAAAACAGTGTAATGTGCAACACATTACACTGCTTTAATTATTATTTAGTGCCCACTGCCCATCAGCCCATCTATCCCTACGCCACTCAACAGACAAGCACAAACCATCCCCAATCATAACCTGCCAATCAGAAAATTTCACAATCACAATATTACTAATCAATATTTTACCAACACCAACACCAACACCAACACCAACACACACTGAGTCACTGACCAACAAGCAAAAGCAACGAATAAGATAAAACTAAGATAAAGCCAAAAAACAGACAAAAAGAAAAATAAAGTAAAGAGTAAAGATTGGTTCAAAAAAAAAAAAAAAAAGTGAGTAGAGATTCGGCAGCCCAGCCAATCAGAATCTTACAGTTCAAAAGAGAGAAAGAGAGATATTGAGTTAGAGAATAAAATAAATAGAGAGAGAGACATCAGACATTTTAATTTCATACTTTTCATTTCAGTTTGAGAGAGAGCAGAGAGAGAGAGAGAGAGACTGAGAGACTGAGAGAGAGTCACTGAGTCAGAGAGAAAAAGAGAGAGAAATACCTTGAGGCCGACTGGCCGAGCATCGGAGCAGTTGAGACGGTGAGACCGATCTGCGATCTGCGACGACGGGCAAGCGACGGCGGCGGGAAAGCGACGAGCGACGACGACGGGTGAGCGAGCGACAACGACTAGATGAGGACGACAAGCGACGGAGGTCACGGAGCGAGCTGCGCCTGCGAGCAGAGGCGGCGCCACTGTGGGTTTGGTCTGCTTTGGGTTTGGGGTTTGGTTTGCTCTGTATTTGGTTTCTTTTTTGCTCTGTATTTGGTTTCTTTTTTTTTTTTTTTTGATAAACACCTCTGTATTGCAGTGTTGGGTAATGGGGTTTGGTTTGCTTTTGCTTTGTATAGAGTATAGACTGTATTGATCTCTGCCAACGACGTGACCGCAGTTTGATTTCTGATTTGCTCTGTAATTTTTTTTTTTTTTTTTTGGGTGAGAATCCATGGGTTTGCTACCTCCGTATTACGTTGGGCTTTCCGGGCTTGTCGTGGGCTTGGCTTGCCGTGGGCAGTGGGCTTAGCTCTGTCACCATTTTTTTTTTTTTTTTTTTTTTTTTTTTTTTTTTTTTTTTCAGATTTTAGTTCAATTTTTTTTTTTGGGTTTTTTTTTTTTTTTTTTGGCTTGAAAGTAGAATAGATAATTTTTTTTATTATTATTTAATTTGAGAGTATTCCTAATTTTGTGATTGAGGGTGTTCCTAATTTTGGATTGAGGGTGTTCCTAACATGGATTAAATATAATTTTTTTTTTAATTTTTTTCAGGTCAGGGTGTTCCTGGGAACACCCTGACCTGTACGTGGCGCCGCCACTGCCCCAAATTCCAAATCCTGGCTCCATCCCTGACCTTTGAGCTACTACTTCAAATGGTTTTAATTGTTGCAGTAAGATATGTGTGTTTGGTAAGATGGGCTTTAATGGCTGATTAATGCAGGGCTTGGCACCAAGGTTTTTTTTTTTTTTTTTTTTTTTTAAAGAGAGTTTCAACTTATAGTGTCCACTCCTAATGATTGCTCTTTATTATCAAACCAAGACACCAATTAGTTTTTGATATATGTGAGGATTGAATCTCTGATATTTTATTTGATGATAAAAAACTTTACTAGTTGAGCTAACTAGAATCTACAACAACAAAACTTTTTAGTAGGTCTAAGATGCTCCTAGGATCCATCTTTGAATATGTATTAGAGCTTTTATCTGTTGTATTCCTTATGGGATGGAAAACTTTAGATTTTTTTTTTCTTTTTTGCGTAGATATTAGGGTGAATTGATTTAATTATAATTTGGGTAATTTGTTGATTACTCCTGATTTACTAAAACCCTTTTGGGCCAAAACGGCAACTAGGGATCCTACTAAATTTGCCGAAGTTCGTTAGCGAGCATTAAATGAAGTTGGCATGCTTCTTATGGGTACTTTAACAGGGTACATATGGTCAGGCTAAATTTTTAGTCACATAGCTGCTCAGGTATCCTTTTGGGTGTAACTTGCTAGCACTTGGGCTTATTCATGGGCCTTTTGATTTTGCAAGTAAAACTAACCAAGTTTGCAAACTTTGTATCTTGTGCCCATGTTAAACCAAAAAAAAGTTGTAACACCCCCATAATTTTATTACTAATTTCTTTCTTATACATAAATTAAAAAGGAGGCGCATAATTAAATGAATTTAATTGATTTGGGCTTAAAATATTTAAATTAGATAATTATTGTGGTATAAGAGGCCTAAGTGAGATGATATAAGTAAATATATGAGTTTTGATAAGTTTTAAAAACCTCAGCCTTTTACCGGTATTGTTTTCTCCTGCTCGCAATTGTTCTCACGCTTATAGAAAGACACGAGCCTGTGTATCTATTATTTTTGGTACCTAGTAGAATATAATTGGGAAGCTGACCTATCATCATATTAATGGGAAAGCTGACTTATGATTGTTACAGTATTAAAATAGGCATGGAACATAGCCGTATGGCCCTCCATAGGCTTTAAGATTGATTAGATAAAAATAGTATATATACCCATATGTCTTGGAATGGAGCTAATAGGAGTTAGTTTCATGAATATCTATGATTATATTATGGTTATTAGATACCTTCCTCAGCATCGTTCTAGTGACATTAGTTATCATCTCTAAGCCACTGCGATATGCAGCAATGATTTTAAGCCAAAAATCTGATTATGCAGCAACGGTTTTAAGCCCAAAATCTGAATCTATTTAGCCACTGTAACATAGATATTATAAAGAAGTCATATACTAGCTAACTAAGTTCACCAATCTGTCATGCATCTACGCACCTATCACTGTTCAAATACTAGTCCAGCCTTTTCATTTATGTTTTGCGGCATCAAGGGAATAATGGACTATTCATTCTAAAAAAAAAAAAAAGGGAATAATGGACTATTGGATTGATCAATTCAGATTATAATATGAGGCTTCTAAAGAAAAGTACTAGATTATATGATGGTTAGACATATAATGAAATGCTAGAGTTCTATAGAATTGTTGTACCTTCATGCCAATTTATAGATAGTGAAAATATGTGAAATAGAACAATCTGATCAAAGCCGAAAGTGAACAATAAGTAAATAAACGGAAAATTTTGGAAATATTAGTGTTGTCCAGGATTAAACTGTTTAAGTGTGAAAACAGATTTTTAAGGGGAAATTGCGTATTGATGAACCTAATTTTGGTGTTACTAGGTTCTAATTCTATTGATTTATTGTGACTCAAGGGTAGTTTGTTTTATTTTTGCAAATAAGAGGTAAGTGGTATTTACTAATTTGGGGATTTTCCCAAAAATAGTTTTGATTATGAAACGATTCTTATATCAAAGAAATATGTTGATATTCTATAAATATATTGATATTCTATAAATGTTTGATGTGCACATTGTATGGAAACATTGACTATTTGTAATATGAAAAACTTGTGGGACAATCTAAACTTATTTAAACTTGTATGTGTGGATAAATCTTTGTATATTTTTTGAGTATTATGACTGGATTATTTGTTGTGAGCATCTTGGATTTGTTTTGAATCCTAGGGCAAGTCATGATTAAAAGCTCAATGTTGTATTTAGTTCTTAGTAAGTTACAATCATACTGTAACTAGTTCTTAGCAAGGGATGGTCCTAGAGAAGAGGATAGTGCACATTTGGTAGCTCCTTAGTAAGGGAGTATACCATTAAGGATCTATAAAGGGAACTCCTTAGCAAGGGAGTGCACCTTTAGGTTCCAAATGAGCCATCCTTAAGAAAGGGGATGAAAAGGGGGTTCTAGTCCTAAAAAGGGGATAGCACAACTCTGTCAACAAGGTGTAAACGTTGACTACCAGAAAAACTTAGGAAATTGTTTGTATAATGGTGTTGGTAAATCATAATGGCTCACAATATAATGATATTTTTTATATGAAATATTTGATGTTAAAATATTGATGGGTTACAAGTTATAACTTTGCTGTATGAATTATTTATTTAAAAGGTTTGTTCCCACACTCCAATATTAGTGAATTCCACTTATTGAGTTATCTCACCCCCCCCCCCCCCTTTTATTCCTCCTTATAGATATATTAGAGTAGAGATTTTTAGAAGACAACAGTTACAAATTATATTGTAGAATTGAAGATTTTATTATTATTTTAATGGTATTAAATATTGTATTGGAGAATTATTTTGAGGATATTTTATCTTTGGTGGGATTAGAGCTCTGATAATTGGGATGAGATTGTAGGTTACTGGTTGCAATATATATATTTTAATTGGTTTCTCTCTCTCTTATTTTATTAAATTAATCTTTTCTCTCTCTTTCTTTCTTTTCTCTTTCTTCTTCACTAAACCCAAACCCAGCACTTCTCCTCCCTTTCATATTTTTTGTTTTTGTTTTGTTTTTTTTTTTTCCCTATTTTTTCTTTCTTCTTCACCTTTCTTCTTCAATGAACTCAACCCTTCCCTTCTCCCCTTCATTTTTTATTTCTTTCTTCCTCCAACTCCTCGCCACACATAAGCCCTACCCACCAAGCTACCACTGACCCAAAACAATATTCTTTGGCGAGCTACTGCATGCTATAATATAAGACAACACATTATCGGTCTTTCTTTGATGGGATTGTTTTTTTTTTGAGGAGAGGGTTTGATGAATTTGGGATCTAGATTTAGAATAAATTTGGAGAATTTGATGATTTGTATAAATTTTTTGTTGGATTCAAGAAGATAGAGGAGCAAGAGAGTAGAGGGAGAGAGAGAATCAGATGAGAGAGAAAAAACAATTAAAAAATCAAATAGAAAGCTACAGTAACTGTCAAAATTTGAATGTATATACCACCGTAATTCTAAGCAGTAACAAAAAGATGGGATCATGCTATAAGGATGATTTTGTTGCAAATTTGGTGGATTTAGGTTGTGGTAATGGTGGAGGTGGCTGTGGGTTGTGGGTGGCAGTGGAGGTGGCTGGGATTTTGGGTATCTTCAGATGAGAGAGGGAGAGACAAATGAAGTGAGGTGTGAAAGAAATAATATTTAAATGAAGAGGTAAAAAAATAGAATCACTAATGTTGGATGTTTTGTAAAGTGAGAAGGTAAAATAAATAAAGTAGCTTTTTGTGATGCTAAATAACTAAAAAAATAGCTCCACCAATGTGGATGCTCTAAAGGAAGATATTAACTACTAGAGAGCAGAGACTTAAAAAAGGTAGTTAAGAAAAGGTGAAAACATTCACTAGAGAACAGTCCCCTTTCTTCCATCACCTTCTATTATCTCAACTTTCCCAATGAGACTTTAGCTCTTCATTAATAAGTTTTGCCAACCCAAGTGTGTCATAAATTAAAGCCCCCATGCTTCACTTGCGGCCACATTTACCTCCAGTATGTGTGAGAGTTTGCCCAAACATCTTTAAAGTCTCTTGCTTCTGAGCAGCTATCTATTCAGATGTATATACTCATTTGAAATTATATTTTGAAATCGCGAAAACATGATTTCAAAGGGAGTGTACTCGGAATGTGCAATAATGAGTGTATAACAAGATTTTTTCTATATATAGAATCAAAATTGTTTGGTTGATATTATAATATTGTGCCACCTAAGATTTTGAAACTTTACAATTTTATACTTAATTATTTTAACTAGCTTGTAACTCCATGCAAATGCATGGATACATTTAAAAATATACAAAAAGATGTATAATATAATTCATATATGTATAATTTAAATATTATTGATATTCATTTTTATATTTTGTCAACTCTTTAAAAAAATTTGTAAGGATATTATTAGGTATAAAATGTAAATTGTCCATGTATTTTTTAAAATTATTGTAAAGAACTTTTTATTTATTTTTATTTTTTATGATTCATTTATTCTAGACTCTTTAGTTTTTGTACTTAATAATTCACTTGGATTAATATTTATAATGTGGTCACATATTTGATTCTAAAATTATGAAATAAAACTCTTTATGAATAAAAATTTAGGACACATGGTGCAAAATTGAAACTCTAATTTGGTGATGCATATATATTTAATTACCAACCCTTTTTAATCCAAATAAATTGCATAATTATATGACATTTTATATTTTATTTATTAATTAATATTAAAATGCACAGGCAGAAACACGTCACACCTTTTTTTTTTTTTTTTTTACAAAGAAGTCATTTATCTTCATTGTTTTAAAATTAAGAGGATATATCAAGATTCAAGTATTCAACTCTACTTTATTCTCTTCACTCCCTCACAATCCAAATAGACCAAAAATGTAATCAATAGTTGCCCATTAACAAATCATGGTTTGTTTTTATAAGCAAACAATTCATGGTTATAAATGAAAGATTCCTTCTTGGAAAGTCAAAACAGTGGGTGGGTTGCTCGATGTACTGTGGCAGCTTTGTTAAAAATGACAGTTGAGATGAAATTGTGGGGAGGTGTCATGCACATAGGGGTACTGAGTTTTCCATTGATTCTTGCATTCCAAGCAAATATATCAACTAAGGGAAACCTTTCAGGATCCTCCTTTTACTAGAAATCACTCCCCTACCGACCAAACCATTCCTTCCTTACTATCCACTCGGGATCCCACGGGCTTGGACTATGGGTTACAAAGATAATACCTGGATTTTGCTGGATTTTTAATGGCCTTTGTGTGGGTCTGAACATACATAGGGCCTTGATGTTGATTCTTCTTACTGCATATCCTCTGGCCTGACCGAGATCTTTGCTGCATGTCCTTTGACTTGATTGAGATCCTCTTCTTTTTTCTTTATTGTTATTATTATTTATTTCTTTTTTCTTCTTTTTAGGATTTTGGGCCTTCATGGTCCTTCTTAGCTTCATGAATTGGGTCTTCTTTTGTTAAAACCCATGGTCTTTTCTTACTTATGGAATGGGCTTTCTTGTAAAATTTTGGTCCTCAACAAAGGGTTATCGCAAACTTGTCCCCAGGATACAAGTTATTGGGTTCTACAAATAGCAATTATGGAGAATAACCACAAAATTTCTTGTATTTCTCCCTAATTTACTATTTTGTGGAATTATTTTTCAAGTGAATATAAGCCTCTATTTATACCCATAGAGTTAAATTTCATCAAAAGACACATATGGAAAGTTAAAATGCTTCATAAAACCGTTCATAAGGCTTGAATACACATATTATTCACACATATTATTTTTTAAACAAAAATCGTAAGTTGAATACACTCTTTTTATTGGAAAAGGTTTCTCTCAAGCTCGATTGGAAAACGTTTCTCTACAAATTTGTTTAGAGAGAAACCCTCTAAACTCTGTTAATATCTTTTTATTTAATGTAAATTTTGAAATTCTAATCGTTGGATTGTATGTTTTTATTATGTCCTCCATGCTTGCAAAATTTTAAGGAGATCAAATATCAATCGTTATGTCATCAATCAAAAGTTTAAATTTCAAGTTTTTGTGATCCAAAATTATGCAAAAAAAATAAGTTTAATGATCAAATAGTAAATAACATCCAATTTGAATGAAATTTGGGAAGTGTGTTAAGAACATACAGAGTATGCAATTCAATGGTTAGATTTTCAAAATCCACATGCAATAAAAATATATAGGAGTTTGAAGGGTTTTTCTCTAAAATATTTTGAAAAGAAACCTTATCCATGGTTGATTATAGCAAGTGCTTGATTTATACAAGGATTTCCTTACCACCTCTCTCTCTCTCTCTCTCTCTCTCTCTCCACAACACAAACTAGAATTAAGATAATAGCTATGTTATGATAACTTTTTACACAATCATAGGCTATGTTTTGGTTTTAAAAATAAAGGACAATCATTAGGGGTGGATGCTATAAGTTGAAACTCTCTAAAAAGAGTACTTAAAATAATTATGTGATAAGTTGTGGTTAAAATATTTTTTAAAAATAAGTTGAGCTTAGAAAATCACTTTTACATGGCCTTATTACTAATACTATTTTTATTTTGTGCCAATCACAACAATTATGAAAAAAATTGTGAAAATTTTTGTATTCTTAAACTTAAACTCTCACTAGTTTATCGTTTTACAGACTTCTTTCGAAGATTGATCAATTAAATCATCATTTGTTTAGTAGCCCATTTAAATTCAAAACTTTTGAAACAAAAGTGGTTCATGTAGCATAAAGTAGTAAGTATTTTTATAAAAAAGTTGGTTAGTGTTAAGAATATCCAAAAGCTTTAGTTAAGAGGTCTAATGTACAACTTTTTACCCAACTTAGAGCATTCGCATTAGTCCGTCCAAAAGTTTCCGTCTATTTTAGTATAACAACTTACTTTTTCTATTTTACACAACCACTTTATAAAAAAACACACATCAGATTATCTATTATACGCCATTTTTTTTTATTTAAATAATATATTTTCACTATTTTTATTTTATTATTTCACACCCCACCCACCTTCACACACTCCAAACTTTTTTCTCTAAACACAGTCTTTCTTTCTTTCTTTTTCTATTTCTCCTTCTTTTTCTTCTTTGTTCTTTCTTCTTTCTTTTTCTCCTTCTCCTTCTTAGTCTCCTCCTTCCTCTTCTTCTTCTTTTGCAATTTGGGTTTGATTATTTATATGGGTTTAATGTTTTTTTTTTAGGAGAGGTTTTGATAAATTTGGAATCTAGATTTAGAATAAGTTTGAAGAATTTGATGATTTGTATAGATTTGTTAATAGATTCAAGAGAAGATAGAAGAGAAAAAGAGCAGAGAAAGAGAGAGAATCAAATGAGAGACAAGAAGAGTAGGATGAGAGAGAAAAGAAAAATAAATAAATTAAAAAATCAAATAGAAAGTTACCGTAACCGTGTATATATATATTGTTACTGTAGCAAAATTGGAATTACACAGTAATATAGAGGCATTGATATAGGTGGATTTTGAGCAAAAATGTGTAAAATTATGCACTTTTTCTATTTTGCACTAACTAGTGCAAGTACTTAATGTGATGAGTTGTGATTAGAAGATTCTAAAAAAATAAGTTGAGTTAAGAAATCAATTTCACATGGGGCCATTACTTACCATTTTTATTTTGTATCAATCACAATAATTATGAAAAAAGTTGGGAAAAATTTGTGTCCCTAAACTTATTGGAGATGAACAGGTCCATAATCCAACCAAAACCTAAACAAAGACTAATTCGCCTGACAAGTTGAGTCTAAGAATTAATGGATTCGGACTTTGATATCATGTTAGAGCATCCAATCAAAAAGCTTAAGTTAGTAGATGGAGTGATCTGACAAATACATGTTTCTATAATCAAGAACACACTCAACTAGAATTTTCTTATCAATTAATCCTCCATGAGTTCTTTTTGCTGCAAAAGCAATTGATTTATAAGAGGCATTGAAACATTTAAGTACATAGAAAGATGAGGAATACCACAAGTTTGTTATCTCATAAGGTGGTTTTTCACTGACAAATTCCAAAGATACATAATTAGCGTTCATCTTTAGCAGCTTTGTTTTTGGTGAGATAATTTTTGGAGAGTTCTGCAATATTTGCCACTGCGTCAATAGTAACATACGAGGCATTAGCAGCAGCCTCTTCCTTGACATCATACTCTATTGTGCTTTTGATTATGCATGAATCATTGTCTTTCTCTATGACTTCGAATCGAATAAGAAAAAGAGTAAAGCCTAACTCAAGATATCCTCCTTCGACCACTTCTGTTTCTTTAAGGCGTTTTTCATTGTCAAGCTTTATGAACTTCTCTTTGTAAACAGTAAACAAAGGTGGGCCTAATTCAATAAAAATAAAGTTGAATGACAAAGATAATGTAACGATGCAAATTGAAATTAACTTCAAAGAAAAAATAGTTGCATAATCAGTCATTCATTCATTGATTTATCAAAAAAAAAAAAAATCAGTCAGTCATTTCTATATTTTCCCAAGCAATAAAAGAACCTAAACCCCTTGAGTCCGGATCTCATTTACACCAAAAATTAATTGATATATTAGTTATTTAGTTTGGTGATAAAAAACAATCACTATACGGTGGACACTATAGGTTTAATTATTTACTTAATTGAGATAGAGCATGAAATTGATTGCATATTTTTAATATTGACCCAAGATTGTCCTAAAATTTAGTCTTTGCTCTAAATAAGCAATTAATTGACATTATAAAAAAAACATTTTAATGCTGCACAAACAGATCTTATCTAAATGTCTTTAAGGTTCCAAGAAGTGGTATCTAACAATTTTCGCATAATAAATCTAGGAATATACCCAAATTCACAATATACTGAAGTGGTCATTTGAGACTCTAAACGATGGACACTTTTTGCCCCCCACTTTTTACATAAACATACCTTTTTTTTTGTTCCATTACACACAATGGGTCACTCCATTGAGTTGAAAAAATTGGGCTTGTTCATAGTATTGTTGATTTTCGCAATTGTAAACATCCTCATGACACTTTTTGTTTCATAGCCTATGACCAAATTTTCCTTTTCTTCTTTTAGACTTCTCTTTTGATACCAACTAAAAAAGATCTATTTGGATATCAAGAAAAAAAAAATTTTTGACAAAGAAAAAAGAAAAAAAAAAGTTTAAAGGAATTACATTTGCTTCAATGTTTTTGTACAATGTTAATTAATTTTTGCAATAACTGATGGAAGGTTTTCGATGTAGGCTTAATGGAATTCATGGCACTATTTATTATACTTACTATTAAAGCCAAACATGCACCACTAGAATTAAAACAGAAAATTTAAAAGGGTAAAAACATTCACCAGCTTCAATTGCTTTGTAATACCTGCAAATGTTAGCTTGAGAATAGTCCCAGCCCCTCCATCACCTTCTATGACATCAATTTTCTCAATGCCACTTGCAGGCTCTTCTTCAGCAAGTTTTGCCAACCGAAGCATGCTGTAAAGCTCCCACGCTTCACTCGCCAGCACGTTCACCTCTAGCTCGTGTGATTTTCATATAAATATTTTATGTAAACTAGATAATGTCCTGTATGATGCACATATGTTTTTAGTTTTGTTTTCAGAATTTTAATAAGAAGTTATTTTTATGGTTCATGTAAAATACCCATTATTTGTTATAATATTCAAAATTAATTTTTATTATATTACATATCATCGATTATATTTGGTAAGTATATATTATATGTTACTAAATAAGTTAAAAAAAGTAAATTGTTGCTCAAATATTATATTGTTTCTTTATATTCACCTTTTTTTTTAAAAAAAGTTTAATTAGATGATAAGAGATCAATAACTATTTTATTTGTAAAATACTTGATCAAATCATGAATAATATTCGATAATATAAAATTCGGCAATAAAATTTGGAATATATCTAACCAATAAAAAAATATTGACTAGTGTAACATTAACAAAAAGTTACAAATGTACTTGATCATGTTCCTATACACACACATATAACCTTAGCTATAGACTACCACACATCCTTGGTGCCGTGGTCACTTCACAAGTATAAGTACTTATGGGGTGTGAGGGGCAAGGGTCGGGGTTCAAGTCTCTAGGAAGGAGCTTCACATACATATATACTTAGATTAAGTTAGAGTAGAAATTCTATCTTGTATCAAAAAATCCTTAGCTATAGTGGTCTAATGTTCTGCCAAGTGTCACATTTCTTGATAATTCTCTCCATTTGGCCCTCCGCATCATCAAACATTCGCATTTATATCAAAATATTAGTTCATTATCTTGTTTTAATGGGTAGATTCATTATCTTGTGTTTATGGATAGATGCATTTATACCTTGACAAATCCACTTAATAAATTTTTATTGGTGGCAAATTTTGGCAAATCTACTATTAGTGTAAAATATTCTTTTTATGTCCTCCATGATTGCAAATTTTCAAAATGATCTGATCCTAATAACTATATCATCTATAAAATGTTTAAATTCTAAGTTTTTGTACTTTAAAATTATGTTTAAAAAATAGGCTTATGGATTGAATGGTAAATATCAATTGATTGGCACAAAATTTGGCATGTATGTTATAGAAAACATATAATCCAACAGTGGCACTTAAAAAAAAAAAAAATTAGGTGGTGTAAGTAATATTGCTTAAGAGTAATGCTAGAGATACAAAATTTTTTAACAAAAGTTTTTACAAACTGCTAACATGGTGAGTGATTATTGGTAAATAAAAAAGTGATGTTAATGGTGTGCCTAGATGAAAACCAAAAGAAATTGACCACATCAATAGTTTGTAAAAATGTTGTAAAATAGTTTGTGACTGTAGCATTACTCTATTACTTAAAGTTACACTAGGTGTAAGGTGATCATGATCCACATACATAGGTTGTAAGATTCAACTATTTATAGGTTCACAGGTTGTATTCAATATAAATGAGAATTATAACTATTTATTCACAAATATATATATATATATATATATATATATATATAGAAACAAACATACACACATACACACATACACAAGGGAGAGGGAAAGAGGTTCTTACACAAAGGCATACCACAAGCTCTACTCAAAATCTATGGTAACTTTTAAGAGAGGGTAGGGTAAGTTATACTACAAAAAAAAAAAAAAAAAAAAGACCATGCACATAAATATTATACTTATTAAATATTGGGAGTTAGAATATAAGCCATTAACTCTTAATTAAAAAATTTGAAACTCCCATACATATAAGGGTTTGCAATGAACTCGGTTGGGCCGATCTAACTTGTTTTTACTTAGCCCATGGGCCTAGTGGGCTATTGACCACTCAACTGGCCGGGTTAGTTCGACATAGCCCAAAAGAGAAAATTTCAATCCATGGCCATCATTGAACAATGCTAACCAAATCAATTTAAGTATCCTAAATCCTAATAGTTATGATATATCAACAAAAAAAATCAGTCCATGACTTATTTCATAGGGCTAGTGGTATACCCATGGTCCTCAATAGCACCAAGCTGAGGCTGTGGGCTATTTGGTGATACATATACATTTGCCAACTCTTTTTAATCCAAACCAATAGCATAATTATAAGAAATTTTACATTTTACTAATTAATTAATAATAAAATACACCAATAGAAACACAATGTACATTTTTTTTTATTAAATTTTTTTTGAGAAGAAGTCATTCGTATTTATTTCTAGAAACTTTGGAAGATACGTCAAAATGCAACTGGTGTTGGATGAAGGATGGAACTTCTTCCTTCCAAACTACCATCTTCGAAAACTTCATCACACACTTAAGTACATATAATAAAGCTAAGCAATACCATGAATTTATTATTTTATTCCAGAGCGTGGTATATTATTATTGTTCATAATTAAGCTGCATTTTTAGTTACTTTGTTTTTAGGAAAAAACATCATTTTGGTCCCTATATTTTGGATTCACAGTCAATTTAATCCCTACATTTTGACAACAGTCAATTTGGTCCCTATTATTTTCAACTTGTAATCAATTTGGTCCATACCATTAACTCACTAATGGAAATTGCCTACGTGGCAAACGGTGTACTTAGTTGGCACACTTGAAGTTGACATGGCTACTAAAATTACAATAAAAAATGCCATGTCAGTATCTAAATAAAATAATAATAATTTATCAATTTTTTTTTTTAAAAAAAAAAGGAAAAAAATCAGATGATATTGAACACGAACCCACATCTCCATAAATCAAAATCAAAACCCAGCAAACTCAAACCCAATTCTAATCAATCTGAACAAATTCCAATCAACTTTAATCAAACCCAAATCAACTTCCACAATTCTCAGTTCTTCAGTCCCTCGCCTATATCAACAAAACCCATTGACAACAAACTCATCAAACTAGCGACCTGTGTCCCATTCTTAGAACCTGGTGATCTCAGATATGGCATCTTGTTCAAGATCAGATGGGTTCATGATAGAACCATTCCTTATTTGAGAGAGAGAGAGAGAGAGAGAGAGAGAGAGAGAGAGCTTGTCTACTGTCGGGGGCGATTTTTTGCACGTAGCTACGTGTCTCCTACTGGAAGTGAGAGAGAGAGAGAGAGCTTGTTTACTGTCGGGGGCGATTTTTTGCACGTAGCTATGTGTCTCCTACTGGAAGTGTGACTTTGCTAAACCCAGATTCGTTTTAGGGAGTCCAACCCGGAACTTGACATTGGGCTGCATAGACCGATGGCTTCCGGTATATTTTTAATCCTACAAAATAGATGAAACCCAAAGTCTTAGAATCATGATAATGGTTGAAATAAATAAATAATATACTTAGCGTGATAGCTTTGATTAAATGGGGAGTTGATATGTTATTATTATGTTTATTAAGTGATGTCCAATATTAGAAAATAATTAATTAGGTATCAAATGTCCAATAATGGGGTGAGTCCAATAGTCCATATCCAGCTGCAGTTCATGGTTTATGTTCAACATAATAAGGTATGTTCGGCAATGGTCCATGTTCAAATAATATATGTCCAATGGTAGTTCATTTCCAAAAAATATGTGTCCAATGGTGGTTCATGTCCAAATAATATATGTACGATGGTGGTAGATCGATTTATTAATATGTATGTTCATTAATGAAGTATTAGTGAGATCATGTTCATTAAATAGTGAGATGATATTAAAATAACTTGCATCCAATGGTAAAAGAATAATGAGTTAACATATACTTAATAATGTCATTTCAAAGATGAAGAAAGTATTGACTTATCTATCGATTTATTAATATGTATGTTCATTAATGAAGTATTAGTGTGATCATGTTTATTAAATAGTGAGATGATATTAAAATAACTTGCATCCAGCTGTAAAATAATAATGAATTAACATGTACTTAATAATGTAATCTTGAAAATAGAGAAAGATTGACTTATCTTCACAGTTTGTAACTTTAGCCGTAGAACAACAGTGGACTTATGATGTTTCAGTAGCATGATAAAATGAATCCAGCGGTAAAATATGATATTATGAGTCCTTCGATGGTGACTTCATGATTGAAGGGGAAAAATGAGTGCAATTAGAAGGAGAGAGAATATGTCTAGATGTGTGCATAGGTTGGTTAAGTTCATCCTCTTTATCGTGCATCTAAATAATTTTCTCCATGTAATGCTCTTTTAGTTTTTTAGTCAAGTATGAGTGATATTGCCTTCTATAAGAAGGGCTTTTAATTTTATAAGTTTTTGTCTTTCATAAGAAGGATTTTTAGCGTTATAAATATAAGTCTTCCATAAGAAAGGGCTTTTAGTAATAAGTTCTTGGTAGAGTGTTTGATGTATTTTAAAATGTGTGGAGATGGTAAGAAAAATATATATATATATATATATATATTTTGTGACACATGGTGTTTGTAATACGTATAGGAATTATATGTGGATACTTTGTTGGACATGCATCTTGTATATGTATACTTTGTGAGACATGGTGTTTAAAGATATATGAGAAGTATGTATGGGTATTTTGTGAGGAATGTTTTTGTAAAATATATGGAAGTGTGAGATAGATAATATGGAGGTTAATTATAGTAAATACGTGGGATTAAAACTGCTGCTAGAGTGGTTTTTTATGTTATGTCATGGGTTATGTTGCTTTCTAAGAAGGGAGATTTTATATGAGAAATAAAAAATGAGATGGAGATGTGTTTTTGGGCAGCAAAATAATGAAGTTTCATAATATTAAAGTGTGGGAGAGATGGATAGTGTGTAATGGTGTGGTGTAATAGGTGTAATGTAATGGTGTTATCTAAGAAGAGATATCTTTGTAAGGGAGATGGAGAAGTATGGAGGAGTTTAGAGATATATGCAACAAAGTGAAGTTTCAGAATATTGGGGATGAGAGAGGGGATCCTCCCTGGTGTGTGGCTTGGTCCTCTTTATATAGAGCCAAACATGTAACTAGATTAGAACTAGTTGAAGGGAAATTTAGCAAATAAGGAAAAGTGTTTGACAAAGTAAGTGGTTTCATTAGTGGGATTTTATTTTTTAGCCAAAAGAAGCAAAGTTAGAGACTTAAAGGTGTTGTCACAGCTGTTAGCTATCAAATGATGCCATTTGAAATGAGATCTTTTGCTCGGAGGGAAAATATTTGGCATTAAATTCATGGTTTGGCTAAAAATGGTAAGATAATCTTTATGAGATCCTTCTATTTCTGGTACCACAGCTGGAGCCACTGTAGAATGTGCTGGAGCTGTTGCAGCTTCTGCTGGAGCTGTTTGCAGCTTCTACTGGAGTTGTTATTGGTATTTTTCGCTAAGTTTCTTCTTTTGGAAAATTATATGCTTAGTCCATATATAATTTTGGTAAGTAATAGACTAGTTGGTTGATATTTGATGAAGTTTTAGAGATGTAATTATGGTCTTTTTGTATTTTAACCAAATATTGGAGAGTAAGGAGAGTATTTTAATGCTAGAAATGAGATATTAATATATATTTAGCCATGTGAAGATGTTTCTTGAAGGCTTTTTGAATGAGTGAATATAATGTTGTCGGCTGCTAGAGATTATGGTTGATAGTACTATTAGAGTAGTAAAATAGGCGTTGTTGGACCTGTGGGCTGCATTGGCTATCTCATAGGTACAATGATAATAGATTAATGTAGCTGAAACTTCCATAGATGGAGTAGTAGCTTTGTTGAACTTAAAAAGCTTCATTTTATTTTTGGTAGATTGATTGATCTTTATCTAGATCCATGTGTTGCTTTCTTGAATGAGTTGCTGTAATAGTGAAAGACCAAGCCCCCAGGTGTAATATCACTGCAACTTTGGTGATGTAAAAGATTTTAAAGATTCTAGTGGGGTGATGGATATGATTATCATGACTTCGAATATGTGTGGGGGCTGCCATGGCTTGATATAATAGGACTCCAACATAAATCTTTGTTGATAAATAGAGCTTTATTTGGTGCTTGTAACTTTGTGATGAATGCCAATTAAAATGTTCTTGAAAGAGATTGGCCATTGCTGGACCAATAGAGTTATGTAGTGGAAGTGCCTCTATTGACATATTTAATACTTTTTTGATCAATACCCAATTGTAGCCCCCAGAAATGGAACCATTGAATCAATGAATCAAGCCCCCAAGTGTGTAGAGGCATTGGATAAGCATAAATGTGTGATGTGAGAAGCACCTTGACAAGTTCAATGGTGGAATCTTGGCACTTTGATGTTTGAAATAGCTCTAACACTTGTGGTAATGATCTTGTATAATGATGTTTTGCTTGAATATGCTTGATTAGTAGAAATCTTACTGCTGGAGGTGCTGTATAGACCGCAATACAGTTGGTATTCTGAACATGAGCAGCTAGAGTTCTGATTTGGATGTAACCACTAGATTCCTTTGTGAACTAGGACATGGCGTACCCAGCAGTCGAGATGATCAATTTTTGTAGCAAAGAGATAGTTGAGACCTTCCAGCCATAAGGAGCTTGTTTTGTTTGTCCAGACATGTTGCTGAATATGTGTTCAGTTACTGCTGGAGTAATCTTTTCTTGATTTGAATAAATGGTTCCTCATTCCTTGGCGGCTTTGTGACTTGCTGAATGTATTAATGGTTGTCGAGTAGATGATGATAATTGAGAGCATCAGATCTCCATCTCTTTACTGGAAGCTCTTAGGAAGGTATGGTTGGTATGAGTTCCAGTGGTAAAATAGTATGAGCTAGATTTGCTGCAAGTATCACTGCTGAGCCGCTAGCTATTTCTTCTTAACTGCACGAGCTTTGTTAATTAATTTGCCATGGGTTTGAACCATGGGTTTTGATTATGGGATTGAATTCCATTGATAAAATAACTTTGCCATGGACTTGAATCATGGACTTTTCAAAATATTGCCAAGTTGTACTGGGCTTGGGCTTTGATGAATAATTTGCCGTGGGGTTTTGATAAGATATTGCCGAGCATTACCTACAAAAACTTATATTTGTGAAGTAATTATCACACCAAGGGTGTATGGTGGTATTTTATATATCTAATAAATGCTAATGGTGCACAACAGAGAATTAGTTTGAAGACATGAACTTAGAAGAGAGGAAAAATAGGTGAAACAATACTTTCAATATTTATGAATCACAAATACAACAGAATGAGGAAAATAAAGAAAATGGTGAAGAGAGAGAGAGAGAGAGAGAGAGAGAGAGAGAGAGAGAGAGAGCATTGTGTTGCTACTCGTATGGAATATATACCCTTGAGCTACTACTTTAGATGGTTTTAACTTTTAATTGTTGCTCATGGGCCTCAATAGTATTAGGCCCAGTTGTGGGTCATGGTTGTTTGTTGATGCATATAAATTTACCAACCCTTTTTATTTTAAATGAATTGCATAATTATAAGACATTTTATATTTTATTTATTAATTAATATTATAATGCATCGGCAGAAGCACATCACACACTTTTATTTTAATTTTTAATTTTTTTTTAATAAAGAGAAGTCGTTCATATTTATTGCTTTAAAATTAGGAAGATACATCAAGATGCAACTGGTGTTGTATCACAATCTATCATCTCCAAAAACTTCATTACACACTTAAGTACATATAAAGATAAGCAATACCACAAATTTATTATTTTATTCCAGAACGTGGTATATTATTGTTCATAATCAAGCTGCATTTTCAGTAGCTTTGTTTTTTATGAGATAATTTTTGGCGACTTCTGCAATTTTTGCTACTAGGTCATTATTGGCATACGAGGTATTTGCAACAGCCTCTTCCTTGACATCATACTCAATTGTGCTTTTGATTATGCATGAATCATTGTCCTTCTCTATGATTTCGAAGTGAACACGAAAAAGAGTAAAGCCTAAATCAGGATATCCTTCTTCAATCACCTTTAGCTCTTTCATGCATTTCTCATTGTCAAGCTTTGTGAACTTCTCTTTGTGCACAGTAAACCCATGTGAGCCTAATTCAATGGAAAGGAAGTTTAATTTTTTTTTTTTTGATGGGAAAAGGAAGTTTAATTAATTAAAAAAAAAAAAGAGATGGAAGCAACTATTCAAATTGAAACTTTAAAGAAAACATTGTAGCTAGTACGTGTGTAATAAAATTTTTCATAATGGAATTAGCAGCATTGACACTGCCTATTTGTAAAGGCAATCACTTACTAAAAACTTTTATATATATACTTGATGGGACTGACGAACTCAGTTTACCTTGACGATCTCATCAAATACACTCGTCCACTTCGGTGCGACACGGACGAGGACAGAGAAACCATTAATGGGAGCATTCAATACCTTGAGTAGTTACCAAACAGTTGGTAGACCGTTGGAACTTCATCAAAACCCATATTCATGAGCCTTGAGGCGTTACAAAGAAGGCACTAAAGCCACAATCAAGGCCCCCAACAGCTAAGAACCACAAAGCTGTATATATACACTTCAAACAACTACAAACCCGGTACATAGATACACACATCCAAAAGCACTCATAAGTAAAACTGATATTCTTTGTTTTCTTCAAAAAACTTTCTAATACTGACTTTGGCATCAGAGATGTTGTGGCAGACACCACACCCGTGACCACTTTGAGGGAGCAATCTTACTGTATTCACAAGGTCCCAGATGAAGACCCAGCTCCATTTGAACGCACTTATAAGGACTGACGATTTTGGCATCATCAATACTAGCTACACACTTCAAGTGTGTGTATATATATAATTATTTAAAAAAAAAATTAAAACATTGACAAGCTTGTAACCTGGCATAAATGTTTTCTTGAGAATAGTCCCACTCACTCCATCGCCTTCTAAGACCTCAATTTTCTCAAAGGCGCTTCCATCTTCTACAAGATGTTTTGATATCCCAAGCGTGCCATAAATCTCCCATGCTTCACTAGCCGGCACGTTTACCTCTAGCTCATGTGAGAGTTGCCCAAACATCTTCTTTTTTTATTTATTTATTTATTTTTTTTTTATGTTATCTTGCTTCAGAACACTAAGGGTCTGTTTGGGAACCGCTTATTTTGCTGAAATTGAAAACTTTTTGCTAAAAGTACTATAGATAAATGTAAAAGTTAGTTGAAATAGTATAGTAAATTTCATGAATAGTACCAAAAAGTGCAGTGAGACCTATGAATAGTAAGAAAAATAAGCTAAATAATAAAATAAGTTGGCAAAATTCATTCATCCAAACACACACTAATAATATATGCTGGGATGTTCTTGACTTCTTTACTTGTGATATATAGTGCGCGTTTGGGTCGACTTTAAGGGGGCCAAAACGAGCGTTTTCTAGCCTAAAACTCAAAACGAGTGTTTGGTAAATTTTTTCAAAAGTGCGTTATACAAAAGTGCATTTTTTAGCTCAAAGGATTTCCATGTTTTGGCACGGCAGCTTTGAGCTGCAGTTGCAAAACGTACAAACGCATTTTCTCAAAACAAAAATATTACTGTTGGTGGGTTTCTCTTTTTCCTAAATTGCCCATAGTTTGTTTTTTTTTTTTTTGCTCCTCTATGCTGCTGTGCTGCGGCATCTCATCATCTTCTTCTTCTTCTTTTTCTATGCTGCTTCTTCCTCTTCTCTTCTCTATTTTATTTATTTATTTATTTACATCTTACATATCTAATCTCAAAAAAACCTTTTGAATTCGGTAGAGTTTTTGATAAATGGAACATATGGAGTAGAGAGAGGGAGCGAGAGAGAGAGAGCTCAGACTTGTGTGTGTGTGTGTGTGGAGGGGGGGGGGGGGGCTTTGTGTGGAGGAAAGTAAAAGAAAAGGAAGATAAGAAGATGAGGACAAAGTGAACGAGTGGATGAGAAAAAAGTGAAAGAAAAAAGAACGGTTTTTGGGTTTGGGTACGTAAAGCAACGTGGAAGAAAATATAGAGAGTAAGAACACGAATTATTTCACAATTTCTTTTTCACAATTGTGATGTTATAGAGTATGTGGTGGAGAAAAAATTGTGGGTACATGTATAATCCTAGAACAACTCATTTAAAAGATAAGTGTTAATAAAATTTTATTTTACAAAGATTAATTTTAAATTAGTATTGTGAAAATATTGTGACATTTTATTATATCTCTAAACTTTTTAAATTAGTACTTTTTTTCTTTAAAAAAAAATGGTACTATTGACAGAATATTTTAATAACAATTTCATAATAAAGTTTACATAGTAAGTTGTTATTAGTTCTCATCTAGATCTACTAGTGACATTTTTTTTCCCTACCATTAACAACTTGTCATATAGACTTTATTGTGAAATTTTTGTGAAAATATTGTATCCATAACTTGCATTAAGAGAGGTAATTAAAACAAAGAATTCTCTTTATAAAGATATTGTCATTTTTAGTAATTTACCTCTCAAACTGCCACTTTTATAAGTGCTAGCTAAATACTTAACTTTTTAAAAAAACACTTTTTAACAGTTTTTACCAAATACTCAACTTTTATAAAAAAACCTAATTCGTACCGCACTTTTTAAAACCCCACTATTTCAAAAAGCATAATATCTTTTTCAACAAGCATAATATCAAAAAGCTGAATCGCACTCACCAATACTCTAAATTTATATATCTAGTAAAGCCTTTTAGGATTGGGTGCATTGCTCACAACGTACGTTCCAGCCGACACTTGATGTAATAAACTAATAATAGCTTATATATATTGAGCTTGCCCCTCTTGTCTTCTTATTTCCCCTTACAGAGCTGTCCCCTTGGAAGCATTGTCCCTCTTGCAACCAATGTCCCTCGTCTTCTCAGGCCACGAAGTCAGCATTTGGTTTAATGCAAAGCCAACCAAAGTGTGTCCTACACAGTTACGTACACGCTGGAGAAAAAGAATAGAAGAGCAGTTGAAAGAATATCTTAGAGATTAAGAGCTCCACAAAAGCCATTCGGCCATTGTGTGACGGAAATACACAGTGATAGACAGCTCTACAACCACAGAATGTTTTTTTTTTGACAAACCACAACCAGAGAATGTTAGTTTTTAAAAGAAGATATCAATTATTACTGGGTTTTGTGGTGAGAGGCATGTGGCCTGTCTGGATTTGCTGTTTTCACTCACTCATAACTCAAAACTCAAAACTCATTATTCATCACTTAAAATCAGTAGGTCCCACGCATGAGAAGCTTGTTTGGATGTGTTTTTATTTTTTGTTTCCATCACTTAAAACTCATCAAATTGAGTTATCAGTCTGTGAGAATGAAAAAAAAAATGGTGTTTTTAATTTATGAAAATAGAGTTATGGTGCCAAATTCGTAAATTCCCTCATATAATTAACGGGCCTCATGGACAGAGTCTTGTCACTCACCCCCCCCCGCCCCCCAATTGGCTCTCTTCACTTTTCAGACCAAACCTATTTCAACTATACTCTTTCCTTTACTTTTCAACCCTAACAAAGTTGGGGTATAAGTTACGGATTTTCAAGTGATAAAAAATAAGTTATAAGGTGATGAGTTTTAAGTAATGAGTTTTGAGTGATGAGTGATGAGTATCACTCACTTACCATCCAAATAAGCCCTTATATTCTAATAGTATTCTAACAATCCCTTTAAACTCATGTTAGGTAAAGTGATATCAACTTGAAGACTTGAAGTACAAAAAAACGTCCTCCTAGAAGAGTTCTAATAGTATTCCAACGCAAGACACCAACAACGTTTTACAAGATTAGAGCATTAACATAGGTAAAACTATAACATAAAAAAGTAAAGCCAAACTTAAGATATCTTCCTTCATCAATCACCTCTACTTGTTTCATGCGTTTCTCATTGTTATGCTTTGTGAACTTCTCTACATGCTCAGTAATCCCAGGTGTGCCTAATTCAATGAAAAGAAAGTTGAATGAAAGAAAGACGAAGTAATGATTAAAATTTAAACTTTAAAGAAATATTATCATGATTTTTAAATAGAGTTTGTAGTGTGCCTTATATTAGAATCATATTCTCTCTTCCTTGTTTCATGCACATGTGTTTCTAAAATAATGAAAGTCTCCAAATCCACTGTGGAGACTATTTCGAGTAATAGCATATTTACATGCTTATATATGAAAAATTATTAATGTGATATAAATTTTACTAAAAAGCAGTTTATAAATTGATGTAGATTAGCGTTACTTTAATAATATAATAAATAAATATTCAAATAGTTTTTTTTTTTTTGATTGATGATATTAATTTATAAAATTTGTAGCATTCCTAACATATTAAAATAGACCATCACTAATATAAAAAAGACAAGAACTTAAAAAAAAAAAAAAAAAAAAAAAAAAAAAAAAAAAAAAAAAAAGACAGAAGAAAACAAATACGCCCTAACTACTAGTTAAATTCAAAACTACCATCTCCTAAATAAAGAAGCCATTCATCTTTATTGCTTTAAAATTAGGAAGATACATCAAGATGCAACTGGTGTTGGATGGAAGATGGAATTTCTTCCATCCAAACTACCATCTCCTAAATACATTATTTATATCTATCATCTTCGAAAACTTCATCACACACTTAAGTACATATAAAGATAAGAAATACCACGAATTTGTTATTTTATTCCATAACGTGGTATATTATTGTTCATAATCACTCTGTATTTTTAGTAGCTTTGTTTTTGATGAGATAATTTTTGGCGATTTCTCCAATTTTTGCTACTAGGTCAGTAGTGACGTACGAGGTATTTGCGATAGCTTCTTCCTTGATATCATACTCAATTGTGCTTTTGATTATGCATGAATCATTGTCCTTCTCTATGATTTCAAAGCGAACACGAAAAAGAGTAAGGCCTAAATCAAGATAACCTCCTTCCAGCACCTCTAGTTCTTTCATGCGTTTCTCATTGTCATACTTTGTGAACTTCTCTCTTTGCACAGAAAACCCATGTGAGCCTAATTCATTAGAAAGGAAGTTTAATTAATGAAAAAAAAATGGAAGTAACTATTCAAATTGAAACTTTAAAGAGAACATAGAAGCAAATAAAGCAGTCATTCATTTCTGACTAAAGAGAGGGGGGAGCTATTTCTCCAAAGATTCTTGGTATCATTCTTCTCAAAAAAAAAAAAGATTGCTTGGTATCATTGGTTGGGTTCAAGATTACTTCTATGTTTATCAGTTTGTATTGCTTTATCAATTATCATACCTGGTGTATATGTTTTCTTCAGAATAGTCCCAATCCCTCCATCACCTTCTATGACCTCAATCTTCTCAACGATACTTCCTTCTTCTACAAGAAGTTTGGCTAACCCAAGCCTGCCATAAAGCTCCCATGCTTCACTAGCGGGCACATTTACCTCCAGCTCGTGTGAGAGTTGCCTAGACATCTTTTTTTAAATGGACTTGCGGAAGCAAATATGTTGGGATGTGTTAGGCATGTTCTTTCCTTGTGATATATATAGGCTCCAAATTTGTGTGAAGATTAGTAAAGTGTCTTATCATCGAATAGGGTTCGAATATTGCCTACACCAAAAATTGATTAGTGTCTTAGCCTAATGATAAGAGCAATCATTATGGAATATAATGGACTTCATATGTTGAAATTCTAACCTTTTTATTAAAAAGTTTACGTTTGGACTAGAGAAAAGAGGGTGAAGATTTAGGTATAGTACATTAGATGTTATACATTAGGTTTCTCATTTGAATGAACACTTGGTTGTTACTTTCACATTTAATTTTCTTTGAAAGGAAGAACACTATTTGGATGTAGCCCAACTAGGTTGAACTCATCAGGCCTTTATTAAAAAAAATTTAACTTAATATTTTTAAGATCCGTTTTCTATGTAGGTTTGTATACCAAGCAGTGGTGGCTACAACATTTTTTGTCCAAGGGGGTTAATAAGAAATATAAATTATATAAAATCTAAAATCAATTAGATATTGAATATATGAACCTCACAAAATGAGATATTTTCTTATTGCCTCAAGTCTGAAGGAAGATTGTTCATGTTAACACGACTATGCTTAGAAGATAAATTTTGAGTAGGAAATGAATCTTGCGGTCTACATGATTTCCTTATTATGAATATATTCATAGTACTAGCAAAAGAATAAAAGATAAACTATAAGTTGATTTAACATTTTTTTTCCTAATACAATATACATGTTAATTATTGTTGTTAAATAAAACTTTAATAATTATTACATAGAATATTTTAATTTATTAGTTTATGTCTTTTAGTCTTTACCGTTTTTTTATTGAACTCAAAAGACATTTTAAGCCAAAATGTTTACAATTATCTAATTTTTTATTAGTTTACAATTCTTCAATTCGTTTTCAATTCTTTAATTCGTTAGTTTACTATTTTTTGCTAATATTAATTTATTAGTTCACAATTCTTTAATTGTTTCATTTTCTTAGTGTTAATACTCCTACTGTACTGATTGATCCACTCAATTAGCCAACAACCACCCCCACTCACAAGTCACAAATTTGGTCAAAAATTACAGTGTGGAAATATTTTAATTTATCAAAATCACGATTGCAAATTCACTTAACAATGTAATTGCCCATTGACCTCAACTTGCAAAAACAAAAACAAAAACAAATTCAACACATAACTCAATGAATTGATATTAAACAAACCAGCATCAATTTTATATAGAGAACCAAATATCGTGATTCAAGTGTAAGATTTAACAAAATAGATGAAAATTAATTAATAATTTTAAATGTTTTAATTTACCTCTGGTACCATAAGGTGATGCATGATGAGAGAGAGAGATTGTTTAGTATGTGAGTGTGACCGATAGAATGATTAATAGTGACAGTACACTGTGTGGGAGACATTCCCAAGAGATTTTTGTGTGTGTATTTTTCCATGTAAAACGTTTTAATTGGGTCAGATTCTCATTCACCCACAAATTTTTTTGGGTGGTGAGTTCAATTATTGTCTTCACAATTTCTGGGGTCTTTTTCTATTGGTTCTACTAGTTTTTTTGGGTGGTGAGTTCAATTATTGTCTTCACAATTTCTGGGGTCTTTTTCTATTGGTTCCACTCATTTTTTTGGGTGGTGAGTTCAATTAATGTTTATTGGTTCTACTCATTTTTTTGGGTGATGAGTTCAATTCTTGTCTTCACAATTTTTGAGGCCTTTTTCTATTGGTTCCACTCATTTTTTTGTGTGGTGAGTTTAATTAATGTCTTCACAACTTTTATTTTTATTTCTATTTCAAATGGGCCCTAGGTCATGGCCTAAATTGCTTCGGCCTTGGCCGGTCCTAACAACCCTTTTTTTTTTCCTCCCATAAGAAACAATGCATGATTTTATCAAATCAAGTAAGGATCTGGCAGTTTTCTTTTCTCCGCTTTTTATTTATTTATTTAAGAGAAGATAGAAAAACTTTATTAATAAAAGAAGATAATTACAGAGTGATAATAAAAAAAGGGTGGATCCCCTGTCCATAATTGAAAAACTTGGTACAAAAAGAGCTAGAAGAGGACCTAAACCTATGAATATATTATCACATGTTAGAGGAACTCAACGACGAGGACAATAATGATATGTAACCTTCATCATTGATCTTGACAATATAAACAAAGAAAAATTCTAGTGCTACAAAAGTTTTCACAACTTCTTGCCACAACTATGATGTGACAGAATGTGATTAATGAAAAAAAAAATTGTGAATTCATATATAAGTGATGATTAATCACTCACAGTCTGGCACGTCACAGTTGTGACAAAAAAATTGTGAAATAATTTATGATCCTAGAACTACTCATAAATAAAACTTTAGGTACTTCTGGACAAGGCGTAAGTAATATTTGGTGACACTATTGGAAATATAATAGAAAATAAACAAGTTTGATTCAACCAATACCATCCCAAAAAATTAGCAAGAATAGAAAATAAGGAGAAAAATTGAAGAACAAACTTGTAGTGCTATAGAATCATACATAGAGCGTTGCTCTTAAAAGTAAATATTTTTTTCATTTAGAGTAAAACTCAGTGCGACTAGCTCTCTTGACCAAACAATCCCTCTTGATTAGACTATAATGTTAACTTATGTGATGGGTGCACTTCCACTCACGAGGTTCAAGAATAATGTTCTAATGCCTTTATGTAGAGCAAATATAAATTGTTGAAAAAAAAAATATGTGAGAGAGAAAGAAAACCATGTCTGATGGAGAATAAGAGCAAAAGAAAAAAAAAAAAAAAAAAAGGTTAGGGGAAAAAGCATCCCCCCCCCCCCCTCTATGTTTGGAGTAATTCACAATTTCCCTCATTATATTTGAAACCAACCACCCTCTATTTTGGAAAATGAGCAAATACTTCAAATCTATTACTTTTTCAGTTAAATCTAATGAAATTACAATTATTACAAATGCAATTTAGGAAAAAAAAACAATGCAATCTTCAACTTTTTCTCTTCCTTGTGGTGTACAACTAATAATTTCTTTAAAAAATTTTGTTAGATTTAACTGAGAAAATAACAAGTTAAATATAATGGGGAATTGTGAACTATCCCAAACATAAAGAGGGGAAACAAGAAAAATGCTTTTTCCCTTCAAAGTTGGATTAAGATCTTTTAGAGTTCCTAGAGTACTCTACTAAATAAATTTATTTTAATCTTGACTCTTCATTTTATAATAAATGGTCCTGATAATGCCAGATTATTAATTTAATAACAAAACCTTAAAATAATGATCTCATATCAACTAATTAAAATAAACAAATTGACATGTCAGATCTTAAGCATTGTGTTTGTGACAGTAGACTATGTTGTGGGAGATTATCCTATAAACACTCATGTTTGTTTGTTTGTTTTTTTTTTTTTGGGTAAAATAATATAGGATATTATTTGAGTTGGTGAAGACAATAATTGATTTTATCAAAAAAACAAAACAAAGTTTGATGAATCCCATCAGAAAAAGGCACCAATAATTGTGGATGTGGGTCAATGAGAATCTAACTCAAATAATATCCTATGGTCTCTCAAAAAAAAAAAAAAAAAAATCAATTATTGTCTGCACTATTTTGGGGGTTTCCACCGGTCCTTGTTAGTAGTCCTATTGACAATTCATGTTTTTAATTTTTTTCATAAGCGACAATGTAAAAGAGTTGGTGGTATTTTAAAGGACCTAAACTTATGTCTGTGTTCTCAAAGCTTGAATTACATGTTAGAAGAACTCATCGATGAGGACAACGATGATATGTAAAAAAAAAAAAAAAAAAAAAAAAAAAAAAAAAAAAATAGATAAAACCATGAATCGTTTGCTTATCAAAAAATGAAGCATTCGAACCTATGATGGTGTGAACTTTGTGATCAATTAATTTAAGTAGTAGTGAATGACGTGATGAATACAATCAAGGCGCAAGGCCAAGGTCCATTGTATTATATTAGACATATAGGTTGCCATTTCAAGTAATATTACCCTTGCACTCTAATACAGAAAAGCTGATCACTAGGCTAAGCACTTTGATGTGTCATTCTTGGATTAAATGAAGTTGGCAAGCTTCTTATGGGTAAATGTGGTCAGGCTAAATTTTTAGTCACATAGAGCAGCTCAGGTATCCTTTTGGGTGTAACTAGCCAGCACTATTTAGGGTCAAACAAATGTATCTTGGTGGTTAGGATTTATATTTAACAGAAAAACTAGCTCACAAATCATAACCTATTTCACTTGACTAGTGGACTACTAACGGGTCTCAATACTACCAGGCCAGGCTGTGGATCATGAGTTATTTGGTGATGCATATAAATTTACTTACCCTTTTTTATCCAAATGAATTGCATAAATATAAGACATTTATATTTTATTTATTTATTAATATTAAAATCCATCGGCAAAAACACATCACACACTACTTTTTTTTTTTTTTTTTTTGAATTGAAACTTCTTCACACACTTTTTTTTTTTTTAATGTTTATATATTTTATAAAGAAGTCATTCGTCTTTATTGCTATAACATTAGGAAGATACATCAAGATGCAATTGGTGTTGGATGAAAGATGGAATTTCTTCTATCGAAACTACCATCTCCTAAATACATAATTTATATCTACCATCTTCAAAAACTTCATCACACTCTTAAGTACATATAAAGATAAGAAATACCATGAATTTGTTATTTTATTCCATAACGTGGTATATTATTGTTCATAATCAAGCTACATTTTTAGTAGCTTTGTTTTTTATGAGATAATTTTTGGCGACTTATGCAATTTTTGCTACTAAGCCAGTAGTGACATACGAGGTATTTGCAACGGCCTCTTCCTTGACATCATACTCAATTGTGCTTTTGATTATGCATAAATCATTGTCATTCTCTATGATTTCAAAGCGAACACGAAAAAGAGCAAGGCCTAAATCAAGATATCCTTCTTCCATCACCTCTAGTTTCATTCATGCGTTTCTCATTGTCATACTTTGTGAACTTCTCTCTTTGCACAGAAAACCCATGTGAGCCTAATTCATTAGAAAGGAAGTTTAATTAATGAAAAAAAAAAAAGATAAGTAACTATTCAAATTGAAACTTTAAAGAGAACATAGAAGCATAAAGCAATCTACAACCACTCCCACTCATTGACTGACCCGACCCACTCACTTTAGCCTGCAACCACTCCCACTCACAAGTCACAAATTTGGTCAAAGACTCAAAAGTGTAAAAAGAAAAAAACTTAAAACTCAAAAACACTACAAACAATAAACACAAACAGAGAGAGACAATCAAAGACTCAAAACTCGAAAAAAATTAAAAATTTATATCAAAAGACTGTAATCACACAAACAGTGAAAGAGAGTTTATCGAAAGACTATAAAACACACTGAAATGGTGAAAGGGAGAGACAGAGAAAGAGAACGAGAGCTGAAATCCCAGATCAAGCGGCGGTGGTGGTTATGCAACCTTACTTGGTTAGACTTGGACTTGCTAATTTTTTTTTTCCCTAAAGTTTAAAAGCTAAATTTAGCTGTGCTTAAAAAAATTAGGTTCAAGGTCAAGTTGTGCAAATTTTTACTGTAGGAGGGTCAATTTTTTTTTTAAAGATATTATATAATTTTTTTTTTCCAAGGGGTTCATTTGAATCTCTTACCTTCAATGTAGCGCCACCCTTAAATCCTTGATACCAAGGACATATTAAAATTTCTACATTGTAGATAAAAATATTAATGACACTATTCATCATTTTTTTTTTTTTTTGGTTGTTGATAATTTAATAGTTGGGAGAGAAGAGATTTGAACCTTATACATTTTGGTTGAAAACTCTTGGGAGAGCTAATTGAGTTAGAAGGCTCTTGAAAACATTACTCATCGACTTGCAAAGCTATTTTCAAATATAAATGTTTTCAATGTCAGTTATATCTAACATTGAGTGGTTTATTTCATAAATGCATTATAGATTTTCTTATGAGTTATTCACCTTATTCTGTAACATGTTTTACTTTATTTTTATTAAAATTGTATATATCGTATAAATTTAAATTGACTCATTTATTTTAATTTTAAGTTTATTTGCTTATGTACAACTTTTTACAAGTATATGTTTTTTATGCTAATGTAAACTTTTTTGAAAGCCTCATTTTACAAATGTACTTTTGCAAACTTTTAACATGTTGTTAAACCTCATTTTCTTTGTTATTTACTTTTTTCTTTAGCATGTTTTATATATATATATATATATATATGGTTAAAATTGTATATATTGTATGAGTTTAAATTTACTCATTTCTTTTTGCTTTTTAGTTTATTTGCTTATGTACAACTTTTTACAAGTCTCAATTTTTTATGCTAATGTAAACCATTTTGAAAGTCTCATTTTTTTTTTTAATAACAAAATACAAATATACTTTTGCAAACTCTTAATAAATAACTTTCAGAAAAAAAAAAAAAAAATCCAGAAACTTACTTAGTTTATGAGTGAGTTAACTTTATTTCATGTAATTTTGTGTATAGCATGTGTAGGGTCACGTTTTTCAGCCTTGGCCTAAGATGTATGAGACCTTTGACCAGTGAGCCCGGTACAATGAATTTATATAGAGTGGGCCAAAGAGCTAGGATTTAGTGTATGGACAACGGTTATCACGATGTTCTTCACGATCAAGCTGAGATGGACTGAGTTTTTCAGAAAGGATTGGTCCTCGGCAAGGAATGAGGAGCTTTTCCTAGTGCCTCTGGTTTGTTGTAGGGGGGGAGGGGGGTCTTCGCCCCACCCTTTCTGTTTCCCTCCACTCCCTTTTTATAGTAGTTTCCTTCCTCCTGAATGGGGTCCCTAGGGTAGGTACTTGTCCCATCAGCCCTTCCTTCCAGTTGTTGGGAGTGGTTATAAAGGCAGAAGAGTATGGCTGTGTCAGGCACAAGGCACGGAATGCTAAAAGTTCAAATAGTGTAAAAACACCCTTGAATGTTTAGACTCCCAATTTATAAATTAACAAATTCAAGCTTTATGTCAAATAACTAGTGTGCAAAAAATGAACAAAAGTTATAAAACAGAATTGGAAAACTATCTAAACCAAATTAAAATCACAACCCATAGCAGATAATAAAAGGCAAAGATAAAAGGGAAGGAAGATGCAAACACAAGGACAACACGCGATGTGTTATCAAAGAGGAAACCGAAGCCCTCGGCGTAAAACCTCTCCGCCGCCCTCCAAGCGGTAAACAATCCAATAGAAAATGTAGTTGGGATACATGGACAGCAATAGACCCTTCAAGCCTAATCTACCCAGTGCACCTAGGCCCTCCAAGCTTCTTACTCCAACGAGGTTGCGTCGAACCTTTTTCTTTTCTAACTTCCCGGATTCCGCTACTTGATCATAGCATCAACCAATGTAAATTGGTTCCTTCCTAACTGCTTCCCAGAACACCAAACAGCCCTCTCACAGTAATGAATATGGTGAGAACAAGGTTTTGGTAAAATGCCTCTCAAGGGTTTGACAATGGAGAGGAAGAGAGTTGAGGAATATGAAGAGACTCTTATGTAAAGATTGTGGATGACTCAATCTTGTTTTTCTCTAGGGTTTCTCTCTCAAAATTCTCTCTGGAAGCTCTTTTTCATTTGTGGGTATGAGGGGTATTTATACTGGGGTGAGAAGAGAATGTGAAACGTCAGATTTTTTCAAAACAGGGGTGGCTCGCGGCTTGACTGAGTCGCGAGTTCCAGCCGCGCGATAACAGAACGGCCAGTTGTTCTATTTTGTCCTGTAGTGCTCCAGCTAGCATGACTGTTCATCTTCTGGCAAGCTTGGCACGTGTGCTGCATCTGGCGGCTTGCAGCCGTGAGTCACCCAGCAGCCGTGAGTCACCCACGAGATCCAGCCGCGAGACTCTGTTTTCTTGCACACTCTTGAGCATTCAACACTCTATCTCACTCACTACCCTTACAACAAACTCACCTAAATACAAGATTACTAAATACTGAAATACAAGCAAATTTGGCACGGAATAAAGCCAACAAAATGGTTGATTAAATTCAACCTTACAATCTCACCCTTTGGCTATTCTGTGACAAAACCCTAAAACAAACTTTAGACATAACATGTGAGTTGGGAACAATTGAGTAAAACTCACTCACACCTAACTCTAGAAGCTGTGAAGCACTTGAATTATATGAACATGAAACTCCTGAAACACAACAATACACCATGATTATTGTAGGCAGAAAAACATGCAATGCATATGAAACAGGCATAAAGTGATCAAGCAAAGATGAAGTTAAGAACCAAATCATGGCTTGATCAAACAAGTAGTCACTTACAAGGTAGTGATCACAGTGCTCATTCACACTTGGAATGAACACTTGAACATACAAGCTAACAAGAGCAATGCAAGTTACTTGTATGCCCAACACTCAACCAATGCATAATACACTAAGTATGTGCATATATGAACAATCCTATAAGGGCACAAGAGTGACAGTACTTAAAAGAAAATGCATGATATTTAGATAGAAGTACTGATTTAAACAAAGCATAAAAGGCTGCATAAAGCATGGTACAAACCATAAAACCTATAGATATGCATAAAAACATAACCTTAAAAGCTTACAAAAGCAACATGGGTACAAATTACAATATATACAGAATAACATCAACAATATATATATATATATATATATATATATAAAGTAAACCAAGGTTATGAGTTATGAGTTAGAAACAAAAATACACCAAAACCACAATGTATCAAACCCATAGCAACAATAAAATATCCAAAAACATAAACAAAGATAACAATATAACAAGATGGACACTGTCTGTTTTTGACTGCTCCCCCTTAACATATTATCCCCCTTAAGAGCTGCTTCTCTGCTTCTCAAAAAAAAAAAAAAAAAAACTTTATATATCTCCCCCTTTTTGACCGGAATGGCCAAAGGGTCACTGTCAATGTTGGGTGGTGAAGCTGTCAAGTTTTGTTGACAAAATATCAATCTGGTCCTGCATGGCTACTATCCTCTTAGAGTGCTCGGTCTGGACTCCTTTGATTCCATCAAGTCGTTCCAGAATGATCTGAAATGCATCTGGAGGGGTATCTGAAGAAGTTGATGCTCTAGTCCTCTTGCCACTCCTCCTGGGTGTTGAGGTTGATGCCTACCCTACTACCTCTGCCTCAATTTCCATTGGGACACCCTCTTCTTCATCACCTTCATCTTTTTCACCTGGAAGCCGAACACTTATCATTTTGAAGGTTAGCTTGTTAATTGCAGAAGGTGTGGACATGAGACTGATGTCTCGAGGGATTAGAACACCCTTCTTTCTAAAGATCCTCATGAGCAGACTAGGGAAGATCAGTTTAGGCCTAGAAGTGGTTCTAGTCTCATCCACAATAGTGTCAAATATGTGGGAACTGATGTCAATGAATGTCTTTTCCTTGATGTCCATCAGAAAAATTGCTTTTGCACTGCTGATTGTAGTCAACTTCCTTATGAGATATAGGTTAAACATCATGATTATAGTGAGACACCTTATGTCCACTGGAAAAGCTATGGTATTCAGACACTTCCCTTCTCTCTGTCCACCTATCCTCTGTTGTACAGCTTCAATAGACAGAATCCTATCTTTGTAATTGACAAACTCTTGATCTTCTAATCCCTCAAGACCTAGCACATCATCAATGTCATGTGCATCCAAAGTGAACTCTTTACCTCTAACCCAGCAGCTTAGCTCATCCTCCCTTATCACAGCATTGGAATAAAACTCCCTAATCAGGGGTTCACACACAACTGGGAGATCACACAGAAGTTTTTCCCATCCTCTCCCTTCAAAACAGCTGGGGATAAAAGTGTCTCTTAAATCCTCCAAATCCACAAACCTTTCTTGAATAATTCCTGCCTTTAAGAAGAAGTTCTTGTATCTCTCAAAATGGGAAACAGACCTGAACAGGTTAGGGTCCATTTTCATTCTCTTATCTGCTTTCTTTGCAGGAGTTTTCTTCTTTGGGGATGAAGGAGCCATCTGTGAACAATCAGAAGAGGCCACAACAACATAGTACAATACATGTATAGAACAAATCAGTACTTTGTTAGTAACAAAGACAAAAATGCAACCACACAGATGAACTTAAAATACTTAATCCTTATGCTACTTAAATCAACCACACAGATGAACGAACCTAAAGGTGGATACACAAGAACACCTGGCATAATGCAAGGGAGTATTAAAGCAGCAGAGATTGAAAACACCCAAAAGACAAATATATGTCAATGAGACATACATTTTGATGAGTATGAAATGACCCAGAGAACAAAAGACAGATGCACACACTAGATGAACAGGCATATAGTCAGCACAGTAAACCCCACAACCAAAACAGGAACATTTTGAATCAACACATCAACATAAGATCAGACAAGATGAGTAACCAACAGATAACAAACCCTAGCTAAGTACATGATGAAGACCAAAACCAACAACTTAATCAAGTTCAAACTAAATCAATAGCCTCCACTAGCTAAGCATAGACAAAGACCAATAGCCGAAACAAAAACCCATCTTAAAACAGACACAAATGCGAATATTCAAGAGGGAAAAACACAAAATCAAGTAAAACAGAGGTCGAGAAAGAAAACCTATACCTGTTACTAGAAGATTTTGAGTTGAAAGGAAGCAATAATGGAGTTTGAAGTGGGTAACACAGTGTGTTTGAGAAGTTTCAGATAGAAAAGACAATGAACAGTCACAAAAAGTTCGAGGGAAAACTGAAAAGTTTTTAAAAAACTGCCCTCACTGTGCAAAACATGCGTTTTTCACGACTGAAGTGAGTCGCCAACAAGACGCCAGGTCAAGCCGCCAAAACACTCAAAGACAAAATTTTGAAAAAAATTTCTAAGTGTTTTTCGCAACTGGAAGTTCTACCCGCGAGGGAGTCGCGAGCTGAGCTGCGAAAATCTTTGTGTAACCCTCGTAACTGGACCTTCCACTCGCGAACAAGTCGCCAAAATTGACCCGCGAGCTCGCCACTGTGGCATGCGACTTGACTTACCCGCGACTGAGTTGCCAAAACAGGGCAAAAATGATTTTTGAAATTTTCAGTTTTTAAGAACAAAATACTTTCCAAAAACACTTAAAACACTCAAAAATCTTTTTGTGCTTGAATCAATAAAGATTGAGCATGTGAAAATACATTTCATCAAGTACAATCACACAAATGAATATGACATTTATTGAACATAGACTTGTGTGTTGTGTGTGGATATCAACAATGAGATAGTCCTTAGTCTAATGTGAAGCTTCAATGATCAATTCAACCAAAGCATACACAATTAGCGCTAGATCATGTGACCCATCTCAGTTATAGAAGTATGCATATATGACTTCCCACAAAACTTGATAATCATAACTTGGAGCTTTACATTTGACTCCACTTTCAATCATAACATTTGATCTTTTTGATCCTTTTGAGACAATCACTTCTCATTGTGAGAGTGATATTTGATATTTCACTTTGATGAGATAGCCTTTGGCTTTTTGAATAAACATTCACTTTAATTTTTGGTCGCTTTCCCTTTTTCCTAGTTGAATACTAGTATGTGCGACAGGCTTTTGCAGCTCAATATCTCTTTTCATTTGGAGATTTACATTTGGTGAGCTCTTTTTAGCAAAAACAAAAATAAAGAGTGGGAAGATATATAGTCACAAGTCTATGCATGTCTCAAGATCAACATAACCATTCACTAATCATTCATGATAAGTTTGAAGATCTATTTACAACAATTACATAGATTTCAAGATTTCTCCCACAGTGATAAGAGTGCAAAGAAACAAGCTACGCTTGAAAATGTACAAAGCCATTAGCACAAAGGTACAAGGCAAAACAAGTTTTGAGACAAAACTCAACAATGTCAATCAAACTTTTTGATTTTTTATTTTTTATGTGATTTTTGGATTTTTGACACATAAGAAGAAAAAGATTGAACAAAAACAAAAATGACCAAAATTATGCACAAATAGACAAACAAACAACCATCAACATAAACAATAAGCTAACAATCAAACACCGTCACAAAGCATAGGAAGAATTAATGCATGGACAAGTTGTAATGCTTATGCATGAGTACCCTTTTTCACCCACACGTCACTTGCGTTTGGGGTGATTTCCTTATAGGATTGGGTACGGGAGTTAGGACTTTCAAACCTTCGTGTGAAGCTTTCCAAGCAGTTGGTGAATGCACCAATTATATTAATCACGTTCATAATTCTAGGATCACCGTTTTGATCTCTTGATGGTTCACCAGCCCAATTTCTCCTATCATTTCTAGGTCCTCGTGACCTTTGAGAAGTTGCACTATTCATTGCTCTCAGCTTTTGACAATTTGTTCGAGTATTCCCTTGAAGTCCGCAATGATGACACACATAATTTGATCTAGGACCTCTTTGTGGTCGTGGACGAGACTTGGCTCGAGATTCAAACCTGCCCACAGATTGATTACGTGAATTCAACAATCGTTCGTTCTCCACATTCCTCTTCTCCTCTATTTTGGGCTTCTCAGCAGTAGGGCCAACATTAGCTGATTCTTTGGCCTTTATAAACTTCACTTCTTTAATGACATTTCCCGATGAGCTACTTCCTCCGGTATATCCCAATCCGGATTTGTCTGAAAATCTATTTTGAGAAGAAATAACATCATCTAGCTTCTTGGTGGAGACCCTCTCTATCTTGGCATTTGCTTGCACAACCTCTTACTCAAGAAATCTCACTTTTGTGTAGGCTTCTGACAGCTCACCATTCAGTGTTTCTATCTCACACTTGACCTCCTTATAGCGAATTAGGAGACTTTTATAGTCCTCCTCTGCCTTCTTCATCTTTCTCACAGCTGCCTTTGCCACCCTTGTGTACTCACCCGACCTCTCTAGGAGTGAGTTATAATTGTCTTGAAGATTGGCTGTGTTTTCATCTTCTTCTGCATCTGATTCCTCAATAGCTCCAAATGATTCATTATCACTATGTACTCCAAGCTCTTGTACAAGCAGATTCAACTCGTCTGAAGACTCAACATGGGCAATAGTCATAAAAGCTGAATAATTCCCTTCTTCGTCACAGCTTTCCTCAGAATCTGAGTCACTCAATGTCGTGGCATACACTTTGCCTTTCGATTTTAAATAATTCGGACATTCTTTCTTAAAGTGTCCATGCCCGTTACATTCGAAACAAGTGACACCTTATGTAGATTGGGATTCTTTTCCATCTTTCTTTTTGAATTCCCTTTTCTCCCTTCCTGAACTTTGGAATTTTCCTTTTATCTCTAAATTTTCCATTATTCTTGAATTTCAAGAATTTTCGAAAATTTTTTACAAGGTATGCAACATCTTTGTCAACCACATCTTCTCTCGATGAGTCATGGTCTTCCACCTTCTCATTAATGGTCTTAAGAGCAAGAGATTTCTTCTTCCGTTGATTGGGCAGCGACATTTCATAAGTCAGAAGAGAACCAACCAGCTCCTGGCATTTGATGTCATCAAGGTCTTTGCTCTCTTCAATCGCTGTCACTTTGGCACGAAAACTTTCCGTCAATGATTGAAGGATCTTCCTTACAATTTTAGAATCCTCCGTTTTCTCTCCCAAATTGAACTTGCTTACAATCACCTCATTCAGCTTGCTATAGAAAGAGTCAAAGGACTCATTCTTACTCATTTTTAACTCCTCAAACCGAGTGGTTAGCATCTGCAACTTGGTGTCTTTTACTTTCTTCGTGCCTTCGTAAGTGGTCTCCAATATCTCCCATGCTTCTTTGGCAACGGTAATGTGAGAGATCCTGTGAAATTCATCTGGAGACACACCACAGAAAATAGCATTGAGTGCTTTACTATTAGCATTAGATGCAGCGAGAGCTGCCTTATCCCATGTGGATTTGGCTTCCTCAGGCCTAGTCCAACCTATATCAACAACATCCCAAACTGATTCATCAATGGAACATAGAAATCCTCTCATGCGAACCTTCCAAAAAGCATAATTACTACTATCAAAATATGGAGGTGCATTTAGGGATTGAGATCGATTCATCTCAATAAGGAGTCAAGGATCACACTATGGTAATGAAACCACTAAAATTGTACCCGCTTTAATACCAATTGAAAGTTCAAATAGTGTAAAAACGCCCTTGAACGTTTAGACCCCCAATTTACAAATTAACCAATTCAAGCTTTATGTCAAACAACTAGTGTGCGGAAAATGAACAAAAGCTATAAAATAGAATTGGAAAACTATCTAAGCCAAATTAAAATCACAACCCACAGCAGATAATAAAAGGCAAAGATAAAAGGGAAGGAAGATGCAAACACAAGGACAACACGCGATGTGTTATCGAAGAGGAAACCGAAGCCCTCGGTGTAAAACCTCTCTGCCGCCCTCCAAGCGGTAAACAATCCACTAGAAAATGTAGTTGGGATACATGGACAGCAATAGACCCTCCAAGCCTAATCTACCCAGTGCACCTAAGCCCTCCAAGCTTCTTGCTCCTATTAGGTTGCACTGAACCTTTTTCTTTTCTAACTTCCCGGATTCCGCTACTTGACCATAGCATCAACCAATGTAAATTGGTTCCTTCCTAATTGCTTCCCAGAACACCAAACAGCCTTCTCACAGTAATGAATATGGTGAGAACAAGGTTTTGGTAAAATGCCTCTCAAGGGTTTGACAATGGAGAGGAAGAGAGTTGAGGAATATGAAGAGACTCTTATGTAAAGATTGTGGATGACTTAATCTTGTTTTTCTCTAGGATTTCTCTCTCAAAATTCTCTCTGGAAGCTCTTTTTCATTTGTGGGTATGAGGGGTATTTATACTGGGGTGAGAAGAGAATGTGAAACGTCAGGTTTTTTCAAAACAGGGGTGGCTCGCGGCTTGGACTCGCGGCTTGACTGAGTCGCGAGTTCCAGCCGCGCGATAACAGAACGGCCAGTTGTCCTATTTTGTCTTGTAGTGCTCCAACTAGCATGACTGTTCACCTTCTGGCATGCTGGGCACGTGTGCTGCATCTAGCGGCTTGTAACCGCGAGTCACCCACAAGATCCAGCTGCGAGACTCTGTTTTCTTGTACACTCTTGAGCATTCAACACTCTATCTCACTCACTACCCTTGCAACAAACGCACCTAAATACAGGGTTACTAAATACTGAAATACAAGCAAATTTGGCATGGAATAAAGCCAACAAAATGGTTGATTAAATTCAACCTTACAAATGCAATAATGACAGCATTTTCCTTAGATACTTCCGTTTTCTCTGTTGTCCTTTTTTGCTTTAGCACTTTTCCTTTTCTGTGGAACGATCTAAAGTGTCACTACCAATGGCAGGTTGCCCCCTTTATAAAATTATTATCTAAATATAAAAAACTTACATAAATTAAAATATAAAATAAAATAAACAAGATTTTCTTGCCACCAAAGCATCAGCCCAAGATCTAACAAACACACGAAAAATCCCAGCCAATTCGGCTCATAATAACAACCCAGCCAACCACATGAACCATCCTTACAACTTACAACCATCAAACCCAAGCCTAAGCTTCAAACAAACCCAATCGCCATTTCTTTCACGCACACGTGCAGCCATACCAATTTCCCTCATCCTTGTTTTATGACCTTTTGGAACTCCACTTTTCACGTGCCTTAGGGGCCTGTTTGGTAGCCCTACTCAAACACAAAACAACACATTTTAAACAACATAAAACACATTTCCATACATTTTTTCACCTACATGTATATAAAAAATGCTCAAACAACATTACTTAAACTAACTCACCAAACAGGCCCAAAAGTCTCGTTTGTTAAGCTTTGATCAAAGAGAGACAATTGAATTGAGAGCTTAGGCTTTAGGATTTTAGAGAGAGAACGAATCAAAAAGAGAGCAAGATTGATTCAGTCTGAGATGGTTGGGTTGAGATGGTGAGAATAATCGGCCATGGTTGGTTTGGGTTAGAGAGAGAGGTTGCAAAGTCTCTTTCAATAATAACAATGTTACTTACAATTTGAATAAAGTCTCTTTCAATAAAATTAATATTTTCTAATAGCTATTTATAATTCAAAATTACAAAAAAGTACTTCTTACAATATAAAATTATGGCATAACAAGAATAAGAATAAATATTACAGTGTGGAAATTTTTTTTAATTTATCAAAATCACTATTGCAAATTCATTTAACAATATAATTGCCCATTGACCTTAACTTGCAAAAACAAAAACAAATTCAACACATAACTCAATGAATTGATTTTAAACATACCATGATCAATTTTATTTAGAGAATCAAATATTGTATATCAAATGTAAGATTTAACAAAATATATGAAAATTAATTAATAATTTTAAATATTTTAATTTAAGGTGATGCATGATGACGGATAGTTGAAATCTAATTTCAATTTTATATTGGTTGAGAGAGAGAGAGAGAGAGAGAGAGAGAGAGAGAGAGAGAGAGAGATTGTTTAGTGTGTGAATGTGACAGATTGAATGGTTGATGGTGACAATATATTGTGTGGGAGACAATCCTATAAACACATAGATTTTTTTTTTTTTTCCTTGTGTAAAATATTTTAATTGAGTTTGATTCTTTTTTTTTTTTTGGTTAATAGACGTTATATTCAACAAAGAAGAAAATTACATACTGGCCACAGAGGCCAAAGTATTGGCTACCTGCCTATAACAGTACAATCCATTTCTATCAAATACAAGATATCTATCTAATTCATCCGAGGGGGAAACATCAAAGACAACAAAATCCTCCCTCATACAACATCCATTTTTAGCCAAAAAATCAGCACACCTATTTGCCTCTCTAAAGATGTGTGCTACCCGAACCTGTGTGAACCTTGCCATGAGTGATCTGCAATCAAAAAGCAAAGGAGAAAATAATTTGTTAGAGTTGTCAGCCTTATTTAGCATCTCCACAATAGCCTTGGCATCCAAATCAACTTCTAAATGACTAATTCCCAGCTGATTGGCAAGAGCTAATCCATCCCTCAAAGCCCATAATTCAGCCATTACACTAGTAGTGTATCCGATTGATCTCGAATAACCTTTAATCCATCCCCCTTCGCTATTCTTGATTAAGCCTCCACCACCCGCCTTGCCTGGATTCCCAAGTGAGGCCCCATCAGTGTTTAGTTTATACCAACCTGGTAAAGGTTTAGACCATTTGACAGGGATGATAGCTCTGGCAGCAACCTGTTTAGCCTTGCTTACACAATAGTAGTACTCTTTAGCTTGGCTAAGGCACACCTTGTCCAGTGTGAGGTTTGGAATAGAGTTATCAAACACAACTCTATTCCTATTTTTCCACAGATTCCAAACAGCAAAGAGGAATAGAAAACACCAAGGAATGCTTCCTTTATACATCACTTCACTCAAGCAATTGTTTTTTAGCCAAACCTCAAGGCTACTAGCAAATGAATTCACATGAGTAGGAGGAACTTCTAATTTTCTCCACAGGTCACGAGCAATTATACACTCACGGAGAAGATGGACAATAGATTCATCTTGATCTTTGCATAAAGGGCACACTTTATCACAATTTATTCCTCTATCTGCTAACACTCCCTTAACTGGAATACTGCCATGTAAGCATGACCAAAGGAAGGTTGTAATCCTCAGCAATATGTCCAGTTTCCATATCCACTGCCCATTAAATTGTTCTACATCTTCTTCCCCTTGCACAGCAAGCCGATAAGCAGTCTTTGTAGAAAAATCACCATTTTTGGAATATTTCCACAGAACCGTATCTTTCCCACTCCCATGAACTTGGATTGGCACTGCTTTAATCTTCTCTTTAATGGATTGAGGGAGGTCAAAGGAAATCAGCTCCCATTTCCATTCCTGTCTACACCATAGCTCCGAAATTTTTAGATTTTGCTTTTCCTGTTTAAGAGGACCTTCAATCATGCCTCGTAATGATTTACCATTCACCCAATCATCCATCCACACACTAACCTCGGATCCATTTCCAATCCCCCAGGCAATCCCTTTTTTGAAAATAGGGAATCCCAAACTAATGGCTTTCCAATTAGGAGACGAAGGGAGTTTTTCTGGTTCTCTTGATCTAATTCTCGAATGAGAACAATATTTATTCAAAATAACCTTTGTCCATAAAGCATCTTGCTCATGATACATCCTCCAATTTAACTTAGATAACAAAGCTATATTCTTAGCTCTTGCTTCTTGAATACCCAATCCTCCCTCTTCTTTGGACTTCACTATTTTATTCCAACTCACCATATGCATTCTCCTTCTTTCATTTGTTGACCCCCATAAAAAATCTCGATTGATCTTGTCCAATTTCTCACATACATGCACAGGAAGGGCTACTCCTTGCATAACATGATTTGGAATGGCCAACATGGTTGATTTAATTAATACAGCCCGGCCAGCAAATGAGAGGAACTTGGCCTTCCATCCAGCAAGCTTACTCATTACCCTCTCCACAATGAAGTTATAAGGGTTTCTAGGGACCCCTCGGTGCTTGATGGGAAAACCGAGGTATTTTCCAATATTATTAGTCTCTCTAATGTCCAATCTTCCACTTATATCCTCCTTCAACTCCTCACTAACATTAGGCGAGAAGTAAATTCTAGATTTATCATGACTAATCTTTTGGCCAGATTCTCTACAAAACTTATCAAGAACTTCTAATATAGCTTCACTTCCACGCACATCAGCTTTGCTGAAGAGGATAATATCATCCGTAAATAGAAGATGGGTAAAACCTAAATTGCCTTTTGAAGCCTTTAAGGGAGTCCATTCTCCATTCACACACTTCTGCTCAATAAGATACACCAAATACTCCATACATAGGATAAAAAGGTACGGGGATAGAGGATCCCCCTGTCTAATACCTCTGGATGGTTCAAAACTCTCTAAGGCACCCTCATTGAACAGGATAGAGATACTTGTGGATGTGACACAGCTCATGATGAGTTTAGAAATTCTTGGGGGAAAATGAAAGGCTTGGAGAACTCTATAAATGAAACTCCACTCTAATCTATCATAAGCCTTTTCCAAATCCAACTTAATAGCCATGAAACCTGTTTTCCCTTTCTTTTTATCCAAAGTATGAAACAACTCTTGAGCAATCATCACATTGTCTGTGCCTCTTCTACCAGGAACAAAGGCTGTCTGCACAGGTGAAATTAAATTTCCAAGTACCGGCCTAATCGGAGCCACTAAGATCTTTGAAACAACTTTATAGACCGAGTTACAAAGGCTTATGGGCTTATAGTTGCTCAAAGACTCAGGATTTTGGCACTTAGGAATCAAGGAGATCAAAGTTTCATTAAGATACTTCGGCATACAGCCCTTATAAAAAATTTCCTTAACCTCTTTATACACCGAATTTTTAACCTCCATCCAAAAATGCTGATAAAAGCCTGCATGCAATCCATCAGGCCCAGGGGCCTTAAATGGTTTAAGAGTCCAAAGACCGGCTTGGATCTCCCCCTCAGACACATCCCCATCAATTCTAGTTCTATCTTCCTCATTCAAAAAACAACAAGAAAATCCTGAAACATCCGAGTTTATGGGGATCACTTCCAGATCAGTCATATACAGATTCTTAAAGCCCTCTTGAATGTGATTTTTTATTTCACTTTCATCAGTCAACAAATTCCCCTCTTTATCCATAATGCATCTAATTTTGTTTCTATGTCTCCTAACCAACGTAGAGACATGGAAAAATGATGTGTTGCGGTCTCCAAACGTGGCAGAATTTAACCTGGATTTGAGTGCCCAATACTCTTCCTCCTGCATAAGGATTAAAGAGTATTCTGCAATCAATCGTTGCTCCAAATTCAAAAGAAACTCATTGGGATTGTTAGCTAGAGACTTTTGGGCACCATGAAGCCTAGCTAAGACTCTTTTCTTCTTAGCGAATAGATTCCCAAACACATCACAATTCCATTTTTTAGCTCTGGCCACAAAATCTACAGTAACTTCCTGCAAGGTTCTATCTTCGGACCATGCTTGCTGAACAACTTTAGGAAAATCTTGGTGTAATAGCCACATGGTTTGAAATCTAAAGGGTTTATTCTACTGGTTAACACTGGCTCTACAAAGCTCAATTAGCACAGGACAATGATCCGAGAATGTCCTTGGGAGGTGAGTCACTAAGGCTTCAGGAAAAAGGGTGCGCCACACCGGATTAGCAAAACATCAATCTATTCTTTCTAATATCAAATTAGAGATGGGTCTACGATTGGTCCACGTATACTTTGGGCCCACAAAGCCCAAATCCAGCATATTACACTCATCTAAACAATTTTTGAACTCTAAGGCTCTATTCAAATTCACATGGTTACCACCAAACTTGTCATCCCCACACAGCACTTCGATAAAATCTCCTAACATGAGCCAAGGTAAATTATGGAGATGAGCAATAGTAATTAAATTATTCCAAAGAATTCTCCTTTCAGCCAACCTAGGACTAGCATAAATAACAGACATAAGCCAGGTAAAATTGGAGGAACGCACCTTAACTGTAGTGTGTATCTCCTGTTCTGTGGATGATAAAGGAAGAATCTCCACCTCTTCTGATTTCCAGAGAATCCACAAACCCCCAGCATATCCGATTGTGTTTGTGGTAATAAACCCATCAAAAGGCAGCCCTTCAATGATTTTAGCTGCTCTGTCTCCTCCCACTTTCGTTTCTGTCACCACAAAAATGGAAGGTCTATGGTTGATTGCCATTTCAAAAATTCAACTCTTGAAATCCGGATTCAAAGCTCCTCTGCAATTCCAGAGTAACACATTCATCTTAATAAACTAACTTAAGGGCACTTCGATCTCTGGTGGATTAGTATTCATTTTCTCCGCTTCCACCATACTCCATCCCATTCTCCTCAACAAGTCTTTGGACGCTCCCCAGTCTGGCTTCCAAATTAACATGTGCTTCAGAATGCCTAGGATGTCCTTTCTGCAACTCAGAAGCACATCGCATTCCTGTACCGGAGCCATGATTTGGATCATTTTCAGAGTTGGGTGGTTCCCCATATGAGCCATGGCCATCCCTCTGAAATCCACCAGCTTCCTCTCTTGAATGATCCACCCGGATTCGTCCCAATGGGGCACTACGGATGGCCTCCGTTTCCTGCTCAGATCCTCCGCCACTTCCTATGAGATTTCTGGAACATCCGTGAGAAATTTCCACCACGGATTGGGCGTGAGAGTCCATGCCATGTGTTCCAGAGGAAGATTCCCCATTCTGATACTCTCTGGTGTTATGGGAAATATACGTTTCCAAGCCTGACCCAGCTCCACCTCGAACCATCCCGGAGTTTCCGTCAGTGCCGCTCTTATCTGAGCTATTATCTCGTCTGGTATTGCCACCACTTGGTTCTTGTACCAGATGGCCCATCCGGTCCTTGGCAGTGAGGGCAGCCCTATGAACATCCTCTCCATTCTCCACGAGCTTCTTACTCTCCAATTCTTTTGAAATCAAAACCAACTCTCTCTTCCCTTCAGCGCTGTGATAACTCTTCTTATGACTTTTTGAGCTTTTTGAGTTTCTAATCCCCAAACCTTCACTCCCTTTACTTTTATTTTTGGCTAGAGCTTTCCTCTTGTTCCCTGAGATGTGCCTCGGATCCTGCTAACACTCAGCTCTTGAGTTTTCAATGTAATCTTCCATGACACAGTCCTTTCTTATCTCAAGATTACTCTGTGGGATTTGGGCTGCATCTTCACGTGTTGTCTCACTTCCTGAGTCAACTGAATCACTATGATCTGACTTACCAAGATTTTCACTTGCTTCCACATGGCTTGACGTTTGTGAAAGGTCCAGATTGCCCTTGAATCTGTCCTGGGATGAGGTATTTAATTTAGTTGGCCCACTAGCCTTTCCCATCCTAGCCAACCCCTTTTTTCTCGTAACAACCATCCAAGGCCCATAGTTGGGCTCGGACTGAACCACCTCACTTATTTCGTTAGTTTTCGACGAGGTCTGAGCCTCATTAACTTTGCTTGGTTCCTTCACTTTCAAACTGCAGTGTTCCTGTTTATGCCCAAGCTTGCTGCAACAGAAACACAAGGATGATATACCTTCATACAATACCCTTTGGACTAATCTACCCACTCGAATGGAGCTAATGAGTGGCTTGTCCAAGTCAATCTGCACACAAAGCCTTGTGTAGCCTCCTCTAGTTTCCGAGGCTGTGTAAGAATCAATCCGTAATACAGGACCAATGACACTCCCAATTTCTCTCAATACAGCAGCATCATAGAATTCAATTGGTAATTCAGGAAACCTTACCCACACAGCCACCGATGTAAGCTTGGCCTCCGACGCAATGAAATAAGGTTCCCAAGGCTTGATTGCAAGAAAATACTCTCCTAAAAACCATGGGCCGCCCCGAAGTACTGCATCAAAATCGTCACTGCTACTGAATCTAATTAGAAAGAAGCCTTTCCCCATGGTCACACAGTCCATCTTCGCCGTCGGTTTCCATAAAGCATTGAGCTTGAAAGTGAGGTAGTGGAATCCAACTAACCTACCACACACTTTCACTATCAAGGCTTTCGACCATGGCGCTCTGATGCGAGCTTTTGTTTCTTTGGAAAGCTTCACCTCAGCCATACCTTCTGTTAAAGGCTCCATATCATCCTCTGACTCATAACCTTCCTCCCATTCTTTATTGAACTTAAATGCCTGTTCATATGCTCCAGGAATGTCTCCCACGAGACTATCTTTGTAACTCACTGGTTTCCTTGGTGGCAAGAAACTCCTTGCGCCGTTGCTCTCTTTAAATTTTTTAACACTCCGTTGGTATTCATCCTCTTCTTCGCTTGAACACTGTGCTGGTGCAGAGAACTCTACTTCCATTACTGTTCACGCAAGGACAATATTCTTTCTAATGTAGGTTGCTTTGAGTTTGATTCTCATTCACCCACAAATTTTTGCGACCTTTTTCTATCGGGCTCATTCATATTTTTGGGGGTGAGTTCGATTATTGCCTTCACAATTTTTATTTCTATTTCTACTTCTAATTCTAATGGCCCCTAAGTCATGGCCTAAATTACTTAGGCCTAGGCCGGTCCTAACAACCTTTTTTCCCCAAAAGAAACAATGCATGATTTTATCAATTCAAGTAAAGATCTGGTGGTTTTTTTTTTTTTTGGTTGGATAGAAGACAAAAAAAAAAACTTTACTAAAAAAAAAAAAAAAGATAATTACAAAGTGATAATAAACAAGGGGTGGATCCCCTGTCCATAATTGACAAACTCAGTACAAAAAGAGCTGGAGAAGGACCTAAACCTATCAATCTTGAATTAGGAACTTATCGATGAGGACAGTAATGATATGAAACCTTCAAGATTGATCTTGACAATATAAAAACAAAACTTCAGGTACTTGAAGATAGGGCCGACCCTAGGCTTAGGTTGCGCAAGGTTACACACCAGTAAAAATAAACTTTAAAGCGTGAAACAATTTTAATTTGTCAAAATCATTCTTGCAACTTCACTTAACAATATAATTTCCCATTCACCTCAACTTGCAAAATCAAAGATGGATTCAACACATACCTCAATAAATTGCTATTAACCAAACCAAGATCAATTTCATTTAGAGAATTTTGAATATCATGATTTAGGTTTAATATTTATAAAATATGAAAAAATAATTATTAATTTTAAATGTTTTAATTTACCTTTGGTAAGGGCAATTAGGTGATATTGTTAGAAATATAATAGTAAATAAACAAGTTTGAGTCAACAAATATCATCCCAAATAATTAACAAGAATATAAATTAGCAAGAATGTAAATTAGTAAGAACAGAAAATAAAGAGAAAAATTGAAGGACAGTCTCATAGTGCTATTGAATCATGTATAGAGTGTTGTTTTTAAAGGTTGTTTATACTTTATTATTTTCAATTAACCTTACAAAAATGGTGAAAATTCATTTGAAAATTGTTTAAATGTTTTTAGACATGTTTTTAGTAATATTTTGTTAATGTTTACCATTTTAATACATTTATTTGTATTTTATTACTATTAGATTAATTATAATGTTATTACGGTTCGACCCTTAAAAATCTTGAACCTCTCCCTTTTTCGGTTCTTTGAATGGTCTACATTGAAAACCATAGAGCCAATTAAGTTACAAGACTCTTGGAAAATTTCAGGACTCAATAAGTAATTTGTAACTTACATCCTCAAAAAAAAAAAAAAATAAAAAAATTAAAAAAAAAAAAAAAAAAAAGTAAATTGTAAATGTATATATATGTAAAGTTTTCTCCTGAAGACTTGAACCTCAACCCCATAGAATAATGTATAGAGTGTTGTTTTTAAAGGTTGTTTATACTTTATTATTTTCTATCAACATTATAAAAATGGTGAAAATTCATGTGAAAGTCATTTAAATGTTTTTAGACATGTTTTTAGTAAAATTCTGTTAATGTTTACCATTTTAATACATTTATTTGTATTTTATTACTATTGAATTATCGATTCAACCTCGGTTAAACCTTGGTTCAACTTTAAAAATCTTGAACCTCTCATTTTTTCAGTTCTTTAAACGGTTTGCATTGAAAACCATGGAGCCAATCAAGTTACAAGGCCCTTGGCAAATTTTTGGACTCAAGTAACTTGTAATTGACATCCTTAAAAAAAAAAAAAAAAAAAAAAAAAAAAAAAAAGTAACTTGTAAATGTATATGTGTGTAAAGCTCTCTCCTGAAAACTTAAACCCCAACCCTTATCCCCCCAACTCACAAGAACTTATATTTGTAAAGTGACCATTATGCTATGGGTGTACGGTGGTACTCTATATGTCTAATAAAGGCTAATGGTTCACAACAAAGAATTAGTCCGAAGACATGAACTCGCAAGAGGAAAAATAGGTGAAACAATACTTTTAAACAAAATGAGGAAAATAAAGAAAATTGAGAGAGAGAGAGGGCGGTATATGCCCTTAGACATGGACGGAGCCATTCATGGAGCCCCCCCTAATTTTTTTTTTTAATAATATAATTATATAACTATATATTTAGGTACTAATTTTAGTAACTTCATTCAATAAAATTACATTTTGTCCCCCTTATTGATCATTATAAGAGAAATGCTACAATTACAAACTTTTTTACAATATTTTTACAGACTATTGAGGTAGCAAATTCTTACTGGTTTGCATTTGGGTCCACTGCTTACATCACTTTTTTACTTATTTATATGGGGCTAGGCCCCAGGCCTCCTGGGCCTTGGGCCCAAGCCTCGTGATACATTATATGACCCTATCCCCATTTTGGACCTTTAGCCCCAATTTGAACATCCCAGGGCCTAATCTGGGCCCAAGATAAGAATGCACTATCTCGGATACCCAAAGCAAGCCCCTCCCGATCGTTTTTAACTTGGTCGAGGGTATCATTGCTTGAAGATACCCTATACTCGGCTGCCCGGTAGTGCCTTTAGGAATATCACTACCGAGCGGGCTTTTGGAGGTGGGAATCAATTCCAATGCCACTACCACCTTTCTTGACGGAACGTCCACTTAGAGATGATGGAATTAGACCACCATTCACACTAGTAAAGGGGAGTAATCATAACACCTCCATTAATCTATGGCTATAAATAAGAGGATTAAGGGAGAAGTGGGGGTTGGCGTGTGTGGAGAGAAAACTTAGAAAAAGAATATAAACACCAGTAGTAACGAGAGTTACTTGGAGGGGGGAAAGAGAGGGGTTAATCTAAACTAGAGGGCGTAAGAGGGTTGCCAGGTAAAGGACCATCCATAGTAGGAAACTCTAAGCCCACTATACAAATTAGTTGTGAGCCCAAATCCAGGCCCATCCCCATTAAAGATATATTGGGCACGCACAATTGGCGCCGTCTATGGGCATTTCCTATGAAGCTGTGGTTCTACCACACGGGAAAATGTCTGGAGGTTAATTAGGAAGTTATCTGAAAGTGGCAGAAGGGATGTGAAGATATGGAGTATAAGGAGGAGGGGCAGTCTGGCCTTGGAGAAGGGTCGTTTCAAACGTACCGGACAATGTCTAGTGCTTCGGGGCGCAATCATTTTGATCAAAGGAATGATGAGCTTGAGCGAAGGGATGGGAAACTTGAATGTCTCCGTAGGTTGGTGAGGGACTTGGGGTTGGAAGCGAGAGGTAGGTGTCAGAGAAGGGACCATGAGGAGCAAGGAGAAGGGTCGGCTAGTGTGGGAGGTCACTATGGTGCAGGGTCCCATCAATCTGGATCTCATCGACACCGGGATCGCTTGTGGAAGTATGTAGACCAGGACTCAATTTCCCTGGAGGAGCGATGACCTCGGAATGCTGCCATGGATGCTATGAGCCGCATATTACGCTGAGCTTCCCGATCACCATTCTCAAGTGACATTGAACGAGCACCTATGCCAAGCAAATTTACATGGTCGTCGTTCCATTCTTATGACGGAAAGACGGACCCAGTAGAACATGTAAGCCATTGTATTAAAATGATGTCTTTGCACACTCATAACGATGCACTAATGTGTAAGGTATTTCCTTCGAGTCTTGGACGCATTGCTTTGAGGTGGTTCAATGGGTTAAGAAAAGGCTTGATTAACAGTTTTTCCGAGTTGATTCAAGAGTTTGGTGTTCGGTTCATGACCTGCAGCCGAGTTTTGCAGCTTGTGGATGCATTGCTATCAATGAAGATGGGGGCTGGGGAAACCTTTCGCAATTACGCTAACCGGTACTGAGAGTTGTACAATGAGATTGGCGGAGGTAGTGAAAAAATTGCAGTAAGTACTTTTCGGTTGGGATTGCCCGAGGATTTCGAATTGCGAGACTCGTTGACAAGGAGGCCTCCCGAGGATATGAGGTAGTTGATGAGGCGTATTGAAGAATATAAATGGTTAGAGGATGACCGGTTGCAGAGCAAAGGTAAGACCTCGGTCATAAATCATCCTCGGCAGAGCAGTTTTCAGTCAAGGCCCTGGAAGGATTTGAGGATTCAAGAGCGGGCCACAGATGGGGGAAGTGAATGTAACATTCGAGGAGCTAGTGCACAGGATTGTGGATCGAATCAAGAATGAGTTGTACTTACGATGGCCAAACAAGATAAGGGGTGACCCTTCAAGGAGGAATTAAAACCTGTATTGTACTTACCATAGGGATAATGGGCATACTACCAAATAGTGCAGAGTGTTAAAGGATCATTTGGAGTAGTTAGTGATGGCGGGGTATTTGAAAGAGTTTGTAGTGGACCCAAGGAATCGGGAGTGATAAAGGTCATCCATGTAGCTTCAAGGCATACACGGGTGTCCAAGAGGAGAAGGGTGTTGACCATGGTGCCAGCAGAAAATTGCACGGACAAGCAACCCTCCGAGAAGAAGTTAAAGTTTACGAGGGAGCCTATTGCATTCAACGATGATGATCTAGAGGGAAGGATTTAACCACATGACGATACTTTGATGGTTACAATCCAGATAAATGGGTCTATAATAAAAAAGGGCATTAATAGACTAGAGGAGTGGTGCTAAGGTGATGTATCCTGACCTGTTCAAGGGGCTCGATTTAAAGAATGAAGATCTCTCTAAGTATGATACGCCCCTGGTGGGGTTTGATGGCCGGATGGTGATCCTTGAGGGGTAGATTTTGCTTCTCGTGAATATTGAAGGCAAGGAAGTGACAGTGACATTTATAGTGGTCGCTTTGTATTCTCTGAGGAAGTTCCCTTATAGCAATTATAGGAACTTCAAGGGGAAATGGGGGCTAGTTGTGCTGAAGACCTAGAAAAAGTAATGATACTACCAGATGATGACAAGAGTTTTCTAATAGGAGCGAGTATGAAAGATGAAGATAGGGTGGGGATGCTGCTGTTTCTCGCATAGAATGTGGAGGTGTTTGCTTGGAACCCGTATGAGGTTCCTAGGGTGGACCCCGAGTTCATAGTTCACTGGCTTAACGTGGACCCGTTGTTCCCCCCCAAGAAGTAGAAGCCGAGGAGATCGGCTAAAGAGCATGTTGAAGCTGTTAGGCAAGAGGTTAAGAGGTTGAAGGAAGCCGGGGCAATAAAGGAGGTTTTCTTACTAGAATGGCTTGCAAATACTATAGTGGTAAAAATGAAGAACGGCAAGTGGAGAGTTTGCGTAGACTTCACTAACTTGAATTAAGCATGCCTAAAGGGCCCGTTTCCCATGCCGAAGATCAATCAACTAGTAGATGCCACCTATGGGCACCCAAGGATGAGTTTTCTGGACGCTTTCCAGGGTTATCATCAGATTGCCATTACCGTCGAGGATCAGGAAAATATGACATTCATTTCCCTTGATGCTAACTACCGCTATATCGTGATGCCATTTAGGCTAAAGAATGTTGGGGCCACTTATCAACAGATGATGACGAGAATGTTCCGAGATAAGATTAGGTGGACGGTTGAGGTGTACATTGACGATATGGTGGTGAAAAGCAAACGGGAGGCATAGCATATTGACGATCTCAAAGGGGTCTTTGAGGTATTTCGACAACATAAGCTGCACCTCAATGTAGACAAGTGTGCTTTTGAGGTGGGGGTTGGCAAGTTCCTCGGTTATTTGATCACCAATCAAAGAATAGAAGTTAACCTCGATCAGATTGAAGTCGTGAAGTGACTCAAGTCGCCAAGTAATTTGAAGAAGTCCAATTACTGACCGGCATGTTAGTTGCTCTTAATCGGTTTATTTCCAAGTTTACCGATCGTTGCTATCCGTTTTACCAGCTTTTGAAGAAATGGAAAGGATTCCAGTGGAATGAGGAGTGTGAAAGGGCTTTTCAGGACTTGAAGGAGTACTTGGTGTATGCCCTTATGTTGATAGCCCCAGAGCCTGGGGAGGATTTATTCATGTATCTCTCGGTGTCGGAACATGTCATGAATGTCGTGCTTTTGAGGGATCAAGGAGTGCAACAACCAGTGTATTATATCAACAAGACCCTGATTGATGTCGAGACAAGGTACTTGCCCCTGAGAAGTTGGTGTTAGCACTAGTGCGTGCTACGAGGAAGCTGCCTCACTATTTCCAAGCTTACACCATCTATGTGCTGACTAAATATCCTTTGCAATCGTTGCTGAAAAGATTTGACTTTGCAGGTCTAATAGCTAAATGGGGGACTCGACTTGGCCCCTTTAACATTAGATACAGGCCAAGAAGTTCGGTGAAGGGCCAAGTTATTGCCGATTTCGTTACAAAATTTTCCCTAAGGAAGGAGATGAAAGTGATTTGTCATGTGGACCTTCACCCGTGGAAGGTATTCGTGGACGCGTCCAGTGCAGCAGGAGCTGGGGCTGGGATTGTTATCGTCACTTTGGAGGGGACAAGACTGGAACATTCTTTCAGGTTGGGTTTTAGGGCTTCTAACAATGAAGTCAAGTATGAAGCCTTGCTTGCCGGATTGAGGGTTGTTCTGGATATGGGTGCACAAGAAGTGGAGATTTACTTGGATTCCCGATTGGTGGTTAGTTAGGTACATGGCGGTTTTGAAGCTTGGGATCCTCGAATGAAGGAGTACTTGTGAATGGTAAGGCAGGTTATGAGTCGGTTTCTTAAGGTAAAGGTGGTCCAAGTGGCCTAAGGGCAAAATTGACATGCAGACTTTTTGGCCACATTGGCGTCGTCAATGACCGAGGAGGTACCTCGAATGATCAAAATTGAGCTTGTGGCGGAACCAAGTATTAACACAGCAGTAGGTTTTTCGATGGTAGCGATGTCTGAGCCATGCTGGACGGACCCAATCAATAAATTTTAGGTCGAGGACCAGGTGCCTGATAATGAAAAGGAAGTTGTCAGGGTATGCCGGGTAGCCGCTCGATACTGGTTGTCGGCGGACCGTAAGCTGTACCGGAGGTCTTTCGGGGGGCCATATCTTTTATGCTTGTGCCCCGAGAAAGTTAATGAGCTCTTGGCTAAACTACCTGAGGGGGTGTGCGGCAGTTATGTAGGAGGACGTTCATTGGCACACCAAGCGATGACCTAGGGGTTTTGGGGGCCGTAGATGTAGAAGGATGCCACCGAATACGTACGGAAGTGTGAGCAATGCCAAAAGCACGCCCTGTTAATCCATCAACCAGCAAGTAATCTAAATCCAGTCAGCAGCCCCTGGCCCTTTGCCCAATGGGGGTTGGAAATTGTCGGTCCGCTTTCCCGGGCCACGGGCAATCGGAGATTTGTTTTGGTACTGTGGATTACTTCACTAAATGGGCAGAGTTTTAGGCATTGGCTAATATCCGGGACGTAGATGTTAAAAGGTTTGTGTGGAGAAACATAGTTACAAGATTTGGGGTGCCAGAGTCCCTCATATCTGACAATGGGTTGTAGTTCAATAGTAGAGCCTTTTGCGAGTTTTGCAGTAATCCCAGCATCAAAAACAAATATTCCACCCCGGCCTATCCTTAGAGCAACGGCCAGGCTGAAGCCACTAATAAAGCGATTGTGAATGGATTGAAGAAAAGATTGGAGGGCACGAAGGGTAGGTGGGCCAAAGAGTTGCCCAAAAGATCCACGGGAGAAACTCCATTTTCCTTAACGTATGGGGTAGAGGCAATCATACTAGCCAAAGTAAACCTATGTAGTGCACGGGTTACGAGATTTACCCCTGTCCAGAATGTCGAATTAATGGTGAAGCATTTGTATTTGTTAGAGGAGTGCCAAGAATCAGCGACAATACGTCTGGCCGAGTATTAACAGAAGCTTGCTCGAAGGTACAACCGGGATGTGAAGACAAAGGAATTTGGCACTAGGGACTTAGTGTTGCGGAAAGCAGTTGGAAGTATGCGAGACACCAATGCGGGGAAGCTGGCTCCAACCTAGGAAGGGCCTTATAGAGTTACCGCCATCGTAGGCGCGAGAGCATACTATTTGGAAGACTTAGACGAGAGACCACTTCCCCGGCCATGAAATGTTTGCAATATAAAGAAGTTTTACCATTGAACTGTTGGTGCACATGAGTAGGGATAGGGCATAATGGCGTATGTGTGTAATGTTAAGTAATATAAGGGCGATGTTTATTTATACAGATATGCTCATACTCTTGATTTCATCGCTGTTAATTTATAAACCCCGGTCAACGAACGCGAAGAAAATTTATTTACCTAAGGACAGAAACCTGTTCTTGGTTCGATTTTCATCATGGGACAGGTGGAAACCTTGTCTTAAATTTTATTTGAGGATAGAAATCTGTTCCCGTTTCGATTTTCATCACTGGACAGGTGGAAACCTTGTCTCGAATTTGATCTAAGGATAGAAATCTGTTCCTGGTTCGATTTTCATCACCAGATAGGTGGAAACCTTGTCTCAAATTTTATCTAAGGACAGAAACCTAATCCCGGTTCGATTTTCATCACTGGACAGGTGGACACCTTGTCTTAAATTGTATATAAGGATAGAAACATGTTCCCATCTTGATTTTCATTACTGGATAGGTGGAAACCTTGTCTCAAATTCTATCTAAGGACAAAAATCTGTTCCCGGTTCGATCTGCATCATCGGACAGGTGGAAACCTAATCTCAAATTTTATCTAAGGACGGAAACTTGCTCTCGGTTTGATCCTAATCACTGAGCAGATGGAAGCCTTACACTAAATTATTCTAAGGACAGAAGTGTGCTCCCTGTTCGATCCTAATCACCGAGTAGATGAAAACCTTATACTAAATTATTCTAAGGACAGAAGTCTACTCCCGATTCGATTCTAATCACCAAGCAGATGGAAACCTTATACTAAATTATTTTGACAGAAGTCTGCTCTCGGTTTGATCCTAATCACAGAACACATGAAAACCTTACCCCAAATTATTCTAAGGACGGATGCCTATCCCTGGTTTAACCCCAATTAGCGCCGAACTTGCAGAAAGCTTATAATGGAATTTTTTAAGGGCGGAAGCCTTGTATTATCACTCATTCCTCACTTTCGTTAAATTCACAAGCGTGCACTTTATTTAACTATAATTATCGATGAGGCATAAGCCTAGCATTTACTTCCAACCACAAAAAAACCACTTGCGATTTGCTTCCAACCACCAAACAGAAATGAACTACGATCATTATAAGTGAGAAAGAAAGGTATGACAAGTAATTCGACAAACAAAGTAGCAATATATTTATAAATAGATGTCCAATTACCACCTTAAATGACTAACCAAGCAAGATAAAATAAGTGCAAGTAAAAATTTAACCAATGTTTTGTCACCACACCCCGGTGACCGTAGGTAATAACCAAATAAAGGAAAAGTAAATAACAGAACAGAAAAACAATATTCAAATAGCAAAAAATCCTCTTCAAACTTATGCGGTAGGATTGGTGAACTGCGACAAAGCAGCATCTTCGGCAGGTTGTATTGGTGGTTCCTCGACTGGCTGACCAGAGGGGAGTTGCTAGGCTTATATGTCTATGGTAGCATTGAGATTGCTGGTGACCTCAAGGTCAACCATCTCCACGTGCGTATCAATTGTGTGCACCAACTCCCTCATGTTGGGGGTGTCCTCCTCATTAGCGGTAATGGCTTGACTCTGAACGAGGGGAGGGGGAGCCGGGTAGGGAATTTGATCAGAATTCCTCAGTGGAGAATCCTCAGCTACCCCCATCGTTTGCAGGGCTGCCGACCACCCCTCCTCGAACCCTTGATGCTGGGCTTGGTGGACAATGGGCTCCATGAAGTTATCAGCGTTTGTAAAGCCTTCGTTATACCACTTTTGCTCATAGGCCTCAAGGGCCGCTTTAAGGTCATCAATTTCATTGGCTTAGGCCAAGTTCAGGCTTTCTGCCTTTGCCAATTTAAGCTCTACACTCCTCAGCTTAACCTCCTCCTTAGTCAGCTTCTTCTCCACCACCAGCTGGGCTTTCTTAGCAGACTACGCCCTTTTCTCGACAGCCTCAGCAGCTTTGCCCTTCTCCTTCGCCGTGGCAGCCGCAATGTCCTTGAGGGCCTTCTCCCGTTCACTGTCCTCGACAAGTTCCTTCAATCTCCCATCAAGGATGTGAGTAAGCTGCGTGGCCTGACAACACAACAATGATAAGTGTGAAGCCAAAAGAAATATGCACGCATCAAAACAAATGGAAAGAGGGGTAGAAAGTTACCCCTATAGTATGCCATTGCAACTGCCTAGCTAGCGATTCCTCGGTTCCGTCCAAAAAAATTGGACATCCTCAGGCAACAAGAGGCCCTGCACCAGGCTCTAGGCAACCTACCCCCCTTTGTCTTGGGCCCATGTCCTTACGCTAGCGAACACGGGCAGAGGCATATCTTCGAGCTTGCAGGCGACTTGCCACCCCACCTCGGCTCGAGAGGAGGATGCCACATTTGTCCCGACCTAGACAATTGGCTGGGAATCATCAACTGGCTCCCGGATCATGATCCTGCTAGATGCCCGAGAAGGGGTCCTCGTGGGAGCGCCACTTGGGACCCTGGGCAGTTGATCAACGAGGTGCTGCTTCTTTTTGGCGTGGCCAACAGGAGGAGAAGGAGGAGTCCGGTCCTTGCCATAGGGCTGCTGAGGCTGGGCTGCGGGTCGATTTCGCTTAGTCACCATCTCTTCATCTTGATCTACCCCTGCTCTTGAGGAATTGACTGACTCGGCTATTGCTGGTTCGGCTGCTTAGGCTGGTGCTCCTTGCTCTTCGACGGGTATGTGGACTCTACAGCTTTGAGATACGAGATTTGGCGAAGCATCCTTTACCGGTGCAATAGAGTCTGCGGTGGTGTATCGGGAGCCAAGGTCTCTGGCTTCGCCAACAGTCAACTATAGGGGGAGAAGGCTGGCATACCGCATGGCGATGTACGACAACAATGGACTGTCCATTAACAAAGTTGGCCCAAAAGGTTGTTAAGTTGTATAAACAGGAGTGCAATCGAGAATGAGGTGTGACACCCAAAGCTACCCATCGGAGTTTACAAATATTTCGGACCGAAGCACAAAGTTCAGATCTCTCACGTGCACTACTCTAATGTCCGGCCTGAACCTTTTGCTGTCTGCATCAAAATAATACAAAAGCTGATTAGTGCCTATTTGAGCAAATCAATCATGAGTGAAACACGATTAAAGAGTAAAAGATGCTCAATACCGACCAAATATTTCCTTGGGCCCTCTCATAAATATTACCCATTATAGCCCACATATTATTCAACTTGGGTTTTCGCCAAAATACTCACCATATTGCTACCGTATTGAGCCACAAAATTATACCATCTTTATAAAAAGCCCAAAAGCATTTACCCTGTAGGAAAATCCAAAAAACCCAACAAAACCCTCTATAAAGCCCGTTGCTACACGGCACCCTAAAGGCCGTTGCTACACGGCCCGTTGCTACACGACACTCTTACAAAGCTCATTGCTATACGGCACCCTTACAAAGCCCGTTGCTACACGGCAATATTTTTACAAAATCCTACAAAGCCCAAATACTAATTTGGCAACTATCTCTGAAAGCCCAAATCATAATTTGGCATTATTTTCATAAAGCCCAAATACTAATTTGGCAACTATCTTTAAAAGCCCAAATAATAATTTGGCACTATTTTCATAAAGCCCAAATATTAATTTGGCACTTATCTTGCAAATCCCAAATACTAATTTGGCAACTATCTCTAAAAGTCCAAATAATAATTTGGCATTATTTTATAAAGCCCAAATAATAATTTGGCAACTATTCCTACAAAAGCCCAAATCTATTTTTGCAACTATTCCTACAAAGGCCCAAATCTATTTTGGCAAAAACAATTACTTTACACTCAAAACCCAAATGCTATTTTGGCACATATTTACAAAATGCAAGTATTATTTTGACACTTTTTTTACATATACCAAATCCCACACTCATGGGAAATATATATATTTTTATCCCTCAAGAAATACCTCTCTTACAAGATTTATAAAAGCCCATGAATATCACCCATGGCAAAACTATTCACTTCGTAGGGACAACTAAGCCCAAGGAAGCTTAACTACAAAGCCCCCCAACTCACACACAAATGCCAATAGCAAAAGGTCATGTGAGCTGATCAACCAAAATCCAGCACAATTAAACAGCTGGAGCCCTTTCCCATAAAGTCCCAACTTGTCTAAATCAGATCAGAAGAGGACACGTGTCCATTAGGGGTTAAACCCTTCTTCCACAAGCTGAAATTCCATCATATCTCATGTGACATAAAGCTGAAGTGATGTGACAGGAAGCTGGGAAACTTCAGCTAGCTGTCACTTCTTTCTTTTCCAGCATAGCCAGTCAAGAACCAAGAGCAGCCATAACCAGGCCCTCAAAGCTCCTAAAACCACTTGAAATCAGTCAATTTTCATACTAAAAATGTATATTCTCTGGTTCATGGACCAAGCACATGAACCCCAAATGGGGAAACTTAGGGAAATGTGGTTTGGAGGGCACCAAGGGGATCCCAGCAGAGTTCCCAGCAAGGGCTCTAAGGTTGACACCTGGCTTGGGGTGATCCAAGCTGCCCTAGGGAACTCTGATTCTATTTGCAGCATATCCAAGATCATTAGCCTTAAGCATGCTCTAATCCCATCAGCCAAGGCCAATCAGCATTCAATACTAAGTCAAAATCCTAGTTGTTATTACCCAAAACAGCAACAACCTTCTAAAAGCTGAGCTTAACACTATTAGCTAAAAGCCCAGGAATGATTCTCTAAGGATTTTCTAAGGATTAAGAAAGATTTAGCAAATATTATTTGCTAATCACCCCCTTAAAACCTAGATATAAATGGAACTTTCCATTAATGCTAAAAAAACACACTAAGGAGGTCAAGATACACTAAGACATACATAAGGGAAGACTTTTTCCTTAACCTCTCTGTTTAAGCCTCCTCCAAGCTCTGAAAAGGTGGTTGAGTTCTTAGTCTCAAACCTAGAAACTAAGTCCCCAGCTCCTAGCTCAAAAACACTTCTCATAGCTCTATTCATATACACTTATCTACCCCCAGCAGAAAGCTCCAGCAGCCTTACTATTCACTCTCACTTATTACACATACTACTCACAAATGACTCTCTCTACTCATTACTCACTATATATTCATGAGCATTCCTTGGCACCATAATGATCTTGCTGTGCTAGCTAGAATCTCTCTCTCTCCCTTCATCTCACATTAAGTTTTCCTCATTATTTGTCATAATGGAACCCATGACATTTACTTATTCATTTACTATTAATGGTTATGATGTAACTGTTATTATAGAATTCTTCCCTCATATTGTTGTATTAGAAGAATCTTCTCCAGAGCTAACGGATGATGAGTCTGAAAGTGTAGATATTTCCCTTAATCTGTGAAATAGCTAACAACTGGAGGTTTATCCTGTTTTATCTCTTTTACTGCTGGGACACTTTACTGCTAGGCCATTTTATTGTTGGGCCATTTTCTATAGGAACACTTTACTGCTGGACCATTTTCTACAGAAACACTTTACTGTTGGGTTATTTGTTACAGTATGCTTTTTAACCAAGCTGACATGTTCGTTGTAGGGATTTTATGTGGGCCACTCTTGTCAATCCCAATCTAGGCCCAAGGCATAAAATATAGTAGACTCCTTGGATCTTCACCAATAGCCTTTGGGCCGTGCATCAAGCCCATCGTCGAGTTTCGGTTTAGACCCCTGACCCAATATAAATCTTATTTGTCGGAAGGAAAACTTTTTCGCCCCCGAGAAAAATTTTTGGCTCGTTTTGTAACCCATTGTGAATCCTGTGCGCAGGATATAGAAAACGCAATTTTGGTGATTAGGGTTTGTTATTGTAGTTTTTGAGAGAGAGAAAAACTGTACGGCCGCACTTTGTATTTTTTCCCTAATAATAGTGAAATCCCTGCAACTCCGTGGACGTAGGTAAATTGCTAAGCCACGTAAATATTGTCTTGTGCGTGTGATTGTTTTTCTTTGGCGTGTGTTTTCTCTAATTTTTTGTTTCTCATAAGTTGGGAATTTCGTGTTAATTCCCTACAGTCCTTCTTAGTCTCATCCTTCCTCTTATTCTTCTTTTGCAATTTGGGTTTGATTATTTATAAGGGTTTAATGGTTTTTTTTTTTTTTTTTTTGTTAGGAGAGGTTTTGATAAATTTGGAATCTAGATTTAGAATAAGTTTGAAGAATTTGATGATTTGAATAGATTTGTTAATAGATTCAAGAGAAGATAGAAGAGAAAGAGAGCAGAGGAAGAGAGAGAATCAGATGAGAGAGGAGAAGAGTAGGATGAGAGAGGAAAGAAAAAAAATAAATTAAAAAATCAAATAGAAAGTTACCGTAATCGTGTAAATATACATGGTTACTGTAGCAAAAATGGAAATGCACAGTAATATAGAGGCACCGATATAGGTTGATTATGAGCAAAAATGTGTAAAATTATGCACTTTTTCTATTTTGCACTGACTAGTGCAAGTATTTAATGTGATGAGTTGTGATTAGAAGATTCTAAAAATATAAGTTAAGAAATCAATTTCACATGGGGCCATTACTTACCATTTTTATTTTGTTTCAATCACAATAATTATGAAAAAAGTTGTGAAAATTTTGTCCCTAAACTTATTGGAGATGAACAGGTCCATAATCCAACCAAAACCAAAACAAAGACTTATTTGCCTGACAAGTTGAGTCTAAGAATTAATGGATTCGGACTTTGATATCATGTTAGAGCATCCAATCAAAAAGCTTAAGTTAGTAGATGGAGTGATTTGACAAATACATGTTTCTATAATCAAGAACACACTCAACTAGAATTTTCTTATCAATTAATCCTCCATGAGTTCTTTTTACTGCAAAAGCAATTGATTTATAAGAGGCATTGAAACATTTAAGTACATAGAAAGATGAGGAATACCACAAGTTTGTTATCTCATACGGTGGTTTTTCACTGACAAATTCCAAAGATACATAATTAGTGTTCATCTTTAGCAGCTTTGTTTTTGGTGAGATAATTTTTGGAGAGTTCTGCAATATTTGCCACTGCGTCAATAGTAAAATACGAGGCATTAGCAGCAGCCTCTTCCTTGACATCATACTCTATTGTGCTTTTGATTATGCATGAATCATTGTCTTTCTCTATGACTTCGAATCGAATAAGAAAAAGAGTAAAGCCTAACTCAAGATATCCTCCTTCGACCACTTCTGTTTCTTTAAGGCGTTTCTCATTGTCAAGCTTTGTGAACTTCTCTTTGTAAACAGTAAACAAAGGTGGGCCTAATTCAATAAAAATAAAGTTGAATGACAAAGATAAAGTAACGATGCAAATTGAAATTAACTTCAAAGAAAAAATAGTTGCATAATCAGTCATGATAACAATAGAAAAACAGTGCATCATTTACAGTTAAAGGAAGAAGATGGTTAAACACGTATTGGACTCACACACACGTGTGAACCACTAAATTAAACTATGTCGTTTCAGTGTGGGTGAGAGTTAGTTATAACTCGTGTGATTCTGGTATGGCACGTGTCTATTCAAACCCAATCAGTTCAAGCTTCAGAGATGGTGGGAAATTCTGTTACAAGTTAGTTAGGATTGTTAGAAAGTTCTGGATCCTATTTTATACGTGTAAATTCATTTATATATAAGTGAGATGTATTGTATTTCAATTCATTCAAGAAAATCATAATTCAGTTTTCTCTTTTCTGATATTCTCAATTCTCTCTCTCTGGTTTTCCTTTTCTTTTCCTTGCTTCTTTTCTCTTTCACGCATCTCTGCAATTCTCACTTGTTTCTTCATGTTATCAGAGCCACAAACGGCTGAACAGATGGCTTCTACTGCAATGCCATCTTCATCTTCAACAATGGCGTCTATGGCGTCTTCCTCTACAGCTTCTACTGCTTCGATCAATTTGATCAATCAACCTCTTTTGTTGCTGTCAAACATGTCAAATATGATGACAGTAAAGCTTGACAGTTCCAACTATATAGTTTGGAAACATCAAATCTCAATGGTGCTTGAAACTTACTCCTTATTTGAGTTACTCGATGATACTCAACCAATTCCTGAGAAATTCCTCACAGATCCTTCAGGATCTGTTACTGCAATCTTCAATCCAGAGTATTCAATCTGGAAATCAAAGGAGAAAGCACTTCTTACCTTCATTAGTTCAACATTGACTCCTTTAGTTCTTGCTCTAACTGTGGGATGTCACTCAGCAAAGGAAGTTTGGAAAGTTCTTGAAAACCGTTTTTCTTCAATCTCAAGATCACACATTATGAATCTAAAAGGAGAACTTCACAACATTAGGAAAGGCTGTGATTCTGTTGATCTGTATCTTCAAAAGATCAAAGTTGTGAGGGATAAGCTGATGGCAGTTGGAATAATTCTTGATGATGAAGAATTACTTCACATAGCCATCAAAGGCCTTCCCAAAGAATTCAATGCTTTCAAATCTGCTATATGAACAAGGAGTACACAAGTGAATTTTGATGAACTCACTACTCTACTTGGTGCAGAAGAGTAATCTTTGAATGAGTCTAATGATGTTAAAGAGACTTTTGCTATGGCAGTGAATGCCACACCTAGATCAGGTGGTGGTGGCTATAATCAGTACAACAACAGAGGAAGAGGAAGGAATAACAATAATAGAGGAAGAGGCAATGGTGGTGGTAGAGCATCTAATGCTTTTCCACATAAGTTTTCATCATATACTTCAAATCAGAACCATTCAAATCAATTCTCTCCATCATCACAGTTGCAAGGTTCAAGAAATGAGAGGCCATCATGTCAGATATGTGGGAAGAGTGGTCATACAGCAATTGATTGTTACCATCGCATGGACTATGCCTACCAAGGAAAGCACCCTCCAACCAAGTTAGCTGCAATGGCAACAGCTTCCAATGCTACAATTGCTCAAGAACAGCCTTGGTTAGCTGACAGTGTTGCAACGGATCATGTCACATCCAGCCTCAATGCACTCTCCTTCCCAAAACCTTACACTGGACAGGATCACCTAACTGTTGGTAATGGTCAAAACCTTCCTATCACTCACATAGGTAAAGTTCACTCATCCTTACATCTTAATAATGTCCTTAGGGTGCCTTCAATAGCTTCAAATCTTGCTTCTGTTCACAAACTCTGCCATGATAATAATTCTTGGTGTTATTTTGATGAAAACCTTTTATCTATTCAGGCCTTGACCACAAGGAGAGTACTTTACCAGGGCAGGAGTGAACAGGGTGTATACCCTATCTACCCTAGTAAAGCTCCTAATCTGTCTTTACCTTCTAGAGTCTGCAATCATGTTGCCTCCACATCTTCACTTTGGGAATTATGGCACAACCGGCTTGGTCATCCACATGCTCAAGTCCTGCAAACACTTCTCCCTAGTCTTAAGATTTCTTCAAATAATTGTACCAGTGTATCTTGTACACACTGTCTTAGTGGGAAAATTCATAAACTCCCCTTTCCTACTTCCCATTTTACTGCTCATTCCCCACTTGAATTAGTTCACTTTGATGTATGGGGCCCTGCTCCAGTTTCTTCTATCAATAAATTCAAGTATTATGTGTTGTTTGTTAATCACTATACTCGGTTTACTTGGGTTTATTTTCTTCAACACAAGTCTGAGGTCTTTCCTATGTTTGTTAAGTTCAAATCCATGGCTGAAACACAGTTCTCATCAAAACTTAAAATCTTAAGATCAGATGGGGGTGGTGAGTATATTTCTAAGGAGTTTAAGTCTTACTTATCTGCCTATGGTATTCTCCATCAACTCTCTTGTCCATACACTCCACAGCAGAATGGATTGGTAGAACGAAAACATAGACATATTATAGAAACCACAATTACTTTATTGTCTAAGGCTTCCCTACCTTTCCAATTTTGGTCTTATGCTGTTCAAATTGCAGTTTTTCTCATAAACTTGCTTCCTACTGCAACACTTCAGTTTCACTCACCATATTATCTGTTGTATCACTCCCAACCTGATCTCAATCAGCTCAGGATCTTTGGATGTGCTTGTTATCCCCTTCTCAGACCTTACACCTCACACAAGCTTGAACCTAGAACCAAGGAATGTGTATTTCTAGGTTACTCTTCTGTTTCCAAAGGTTACCTATGTTTTGATCCCATTACAAATTCTATGTATACCTCTAGGCATGTTTTGTTTAATGAATCCAAATTCCCTTTTCCTACACTGACTTCTTCTTCCTCACAATCACCTGTCACTCCTACATCTCACTCCATTTGGTTGTCTAATCTTCTTTACTTACACTCTCTTCATCAACCTTCTATTTTAGGGCCAGCCCCACAGTCTGTCACTCTTGCCACACCTCTTGCCACTTCCTTCGATCAACCTTCTCACACAGTTCATTCTCCTGCTCCTGCTTCACCTAGTTACACTGCAACTTGCTCCCATCCTCCTTCCACAGCTCCTATTGGTTCTACTTTGCCATCATTACCTGCTTCTGTCCCACATATTTCCTCCTCTAGTGACCTTTTATCCTTACCAATTGTTCCTGTTAACACTCACTCCATGCAAACTAAGTCCAAGAGTGGCATATCCAAACCTAAACTCTGCTATAAGGCCACTCTGGACTATAATTTTACTGAACCACCTACCTACAAAATAGCTTCTTCTTATCCAAATTGGTGCAAGGCAATGGGTGCTGAATTTGATGCATTGTAGAAACAGCAAACCTGGGTTCTTGTTCCTCCTTCTGATCATTTCAATCTAGTAGGGTGTAAATGGGTTTACAAATTGAAGCTTCACAGTGATGGTTCAATAGCCAGATACAAGGCCAGGCTGGTAGCCAAGGGGTTTCATCAACAACCTGGAATTGATTTCACAGAAACATTCAGTCCTGTTATAAAACCTGCTACTGTCAGATTGGTTTTGGGCATTGCTGTCAGCCTTAACTGGTCTATTAGGCAATTGGATGTCTCCAATGCCTTCCTTCATGGCTATCTCAAGGAGGAGGTTTATATGCAGCAGCCACAGGGTTATGTTCATCCCTCTAAACCTCATTATGTCTGAAAATTACTCAAATCCCTTTATGGATTGAAGCAGGCACCCCGGGCATGGTTTGAGAGGTTCACTTCCCAATTGCTTCATCTTGGTTTTGTGGCTTCCTTGGCAGATTCTTCTCTGTTTTTTTATCAGTCTGGCTCTACTATTCTCTACCTACTGCTATATGTTGATGATATTATCATCACTAGTAATGCTCCTAACCAGATGTTCATCAGTTATGTCAATTTATGCAATTTCCTACGTTTGCTTATCTGGAGGCTGCTAAGAGAGTTCTCAGATATGTGAGGGGCACTCTTTCTCATGGCATTTATTTCTCTCGAGGTCCCCTTACTTTAACTGCCTTCACAGACGCTGATTGGGCAGGTGACCCTTTTGACAGGAAGTCCACCACTGGGTTTATGGTGTTTTTAGGCTCCAATCCTATTTCTTGGTCATCTAAGAAGCAGAGCACTGTGTCTAGATCCTCCACAAAAGCTGAGTATCGTGCACTTGCCACCACTGCTGCTGAGCTTTCTTGGCTTCGTCAGTTGTTTCGTGATCTTCTACTTTTCCTTCATCATGTTCCAGTTTTATGGTGTGACAATGTGTCTGCCATTGCTCTTGCTTCGAATCCAGTTTTTCATGCTCATACTAAGCATGTCAAAGTGGATTATCATTTCATCAGAGAACGTGTTCTTCGCAAGGACTTAGCTATTTCCTTTTGTTTCTGGCAAAGATAATCTTGCAGATATATTCACTAAGCCTTTGCCTGGTCCTTTGTTTCTCCTATTTCGAGACAAACTCATGCCTCGTTCCTTCCCCATTCGTTTGAAGGGGGATGATAACAATAGAAAAACAGAGCATCATTTACAGTTAAAGGAAGAAGATGGTTAAGCACGTATTGGACTCACACACACGTGTGAACCACTAAATTAAACTATGTCGTTTCAGTGTGGGTGAGAGTTAGTTATAACTCGTGTGATTCTGGTATGGCACGTGTCTGTTCAAACCCAATCAGTTCAAGCTTCAGAGATGGCGGGAAATTCTGTTACAAGTTAGTTAGGATTGTTAGAAAGTTCTGGATCCTATTTTATACGTGTAAATTCATTTATATATAAGTGAGATGTATTGTATTTCAATTCATTCAAGAAAATCATAATTCAGTTTTCTCTTCTCTGATATTCTCAATTCTCTCTCTCTGGTTTCCCTTTTCTTTTCCTTGCTTCTTTTCTCTTTCACGCATCTCTGCAATTCTCACTTGTTTCTTCAAGTCATTCATTGATTTATTAAAAAAAAAAAAAAAATCAGTCATTCATTTCTTTATTTTTCCAAGCAATAAAAGAACCTAAACCCCTTGAGTCCGGATCTCATTTACACCAAAAATTAATTGATATATTAGTTATTTAGTTTGGTGATAAAAAACAATCATTATACGGTGGACACTATAGGTTTAATTCTTTACTTAATTGAGATAGAGCATGAAATTGATTGCATATTTTTAATATTGACCCAAGATTGTCCTAAAATTTAGTCTTTGCTCTAAATAAGCGATTAATTGACATTATTAAAACAACATTTTAATGCTGCACAAACAAATCTTATCTAAATGTCTTTAAGGTTCCAAGAAGTGGTATCTAACAATTTTCGCATAATAAATCTAGGAATATACCCAAACTCACAATATACTGAAGTGGTCATTTGAGACTCTAAACGATAGACACTTTTTGCCCCCCACTTTTTACATAAACATACCTTTTGTTTGTTCCATTACACACAATGGGTCACTCCATTGAGTTGAAAAAATTGGGCTTGTTCATAGTATTGTTGATTTTCGCAATTGTAAACATCCTCATGACACTTTTTGTATCATAGCCTATGACCAAATTTTCCTTTTCTTCTTTTAGACTTCTCTTTTGATACCAACTAAAAAAGATCTATTTGGATATCAAGAAAGAAAAAAAATTTTGACAAAGAAAAAAGAAAAAAAAAAAGTTTAAAGGAATTACATTTGCTTCAATGTTTTTGTACAATGTTAATTAATTTTTGCAATAACTGACGGAAGGTTTTCGATGTAGGCTTAATGGAATTCATGGCACTATTTATTATACTTACTATTAAAGCCAAACATGCACCACTAGAATTAAAACAGAAAATTTAAAAAGGTAAAAAACATTCACCAGCTTCAATTGCTTTGTAATACCTGCAAATGTTAGCTTGAGAATAGTCCCAGCCCCTCCATCACCTTCTATGACATCAATTTTCTCAATGCCACTTGCAGGCTCTTCTTCAACAAGTTTTGCCAACCGAAGCGCGCTGTAAAGCTCCCATGCTTCACTCGCCGGCACGTTCACCCCTAGCTCGTGTGAGAGTTGCCCAAACATCTGTAACTTCTCTTGCTTCTGAACAGAACCCCAGCTAACTGTTATGATGTATTAGGCATGCTCTTTCCTTGTGATATATATATATTCTCAAAATTTATGTATGGACAAAGTGAAAATGCTTTAGAATTTTGGGCAAGTCCGCTTCCAAAGATTCTTTTGCTGCTCGCATATTGGTTTGTCAAATGAGCCAATAGGAAGAGAGCAATGCTAAATGCAATTAGTAGTCCAATTAACAATTCATGGTTTTATTTATCTAATCATGTGAAGAGTTTGTATCCTAGGGCATTGTTTATGTTGTCAACATCACTCTCGAACGCATGTAGAATGACTCGAATCTTTTCACGCCGGCTATCATTTTTTATTTTATTTTATTTATTTATTTATATTTCTTTGTGTAGATCATAGCATTTAGAAATATTATGGTTGAATATTTGAAGAACTCATTAGTGACGTCGAAAGTGGCATTGGATTCTAAGGTTGCAAGAGCGTGATGATTTGAAAATGGTTAGAATTGCTAGGCAGAAGCTCAAGCTTATTGTATTAAACTGTGATTATGCTATTGAATTAGAGTTAGGTGTGGCTAATTCATCAAAAGAGTTAGGTGTGGCTATTCGTCAAACTATTGAATTACAGTTAGGTGTAGCTATTCGTCAAAAAAGAGTTAGGTGTGGCTATATAAACATCTCTGTTATGTTGGTGCCTAGAATAAGTGTAGGCATAATTGCTGGAATCTCAAATTGCTTATTTGAGAATAATAGATTTTATTAGTTGAGCTTACAACATGTTGCTTTCTTGCCCTGCAACTTAAACCCTTCCCCCTCCCCCCCTCTCTAAGACCTTTAAACACTTTGTACATGGAAAAATGCCAATCACTTACAAGGCCTTTGACCAATTTGAAACATTTAAATACATAAAAAGTTATTCAATACCACAATTCGCAAGTTTGTTATTTAATACGGTTGTATTTCACCAATAAATTGCAAAGATTCATAATTAATGTGTATCTTTAGAAGCTTTGTTTTTGATGAGATGATTTTTGGCAAGCTCTGCAAGTTTTGCCACTGCATCGATGGTGGCATATGATGCATTAGCAGCAGCCTCTTCCTTGACATCATACTCAATTGTGGTTCTCACCATGCATGTATCACTGTCCATCTCAATGACTTCAAAGCGAGTGTGATGAAAAGTAAAGCCTAATTCAAGATATCCTCCTTCAATCACCTCTGCTTCTTTCAAGCGTTTCTCATTGTCAAGTTTTGTGAACTTCTCTTTGTAATAAGTAAATCCAGGTGTGCCTAATTCAAGGAAAGAAAGTTCAATGAAGAGAGATGAAGTAACTATTCAAATTGACAGTTTAAAGAAAACATGGTAGCCTAATCAGTATTTCATTTTTAACTAGCATGAATCGTGCAACTTTCCACTCTATTTTTTTTTAAATCCATTTTATCCTTCAAATTAAATAAGACAAATTTTAAAGTATAATATTAATAGGGTCCTTGCTACTAATGTATTGGATTTTCAATTGGTGTAATTAATGCTTAAAAATTTTCAATTCATTTTTTAATTGTCATCTCTCAACACTCATTCATACTCTGACGGTACCTAATATTTTCCTGACCTATATGACTAGGTAAGGGTATTGGTGATCCATAATTAATTCAGTATCTTTACTTAATTGAGTTATACACCTTAGCATTAATAAGAATCTTAGAGTAAAGGGTCATGTATTGGACTATTAAGTATGCAGTTGTAACCATGGACCAAAAAATCAGTCTTGCTCTAAATATGCAATTGATTGACACTGTAAAAACATCATTTATATGCCACACACATCTCATATGAATATATTATAAGGTTGCAGGAATTGGAATCTATCAATTTTCGCAATTGAAAACATCCTCATGACAATTTTGATTTCAAATCCTGTCAACAATTTTCCCTTTTCTTCTTTTCTTTTTTTGGATATCTACGTCTGCTTCTATGTTTTTGTACAATATTAATTACTTTTTGCAATAATTGGTGGAAGGTTTTCGTGATAGCCTGGATAAAATTGGTGGAAATATTAATTATTAGTATTATTTAACCAGTAAAGGGAATCATTCACCAGATACTATAAACTTAAAAAGAAATTAAAAAAAAAAAAAGGGTAAAAACATTGATTAACTTCTATGACTTTGAGGTACCTGGTGGAAATGTTAACTTGAGAATGGTCCCAATCCCTCCATCACCTTCAGTGACCTCAAATTTCTGAACGAGAGTTCCGTCTTCTTCAAGAAGTTTTGCCAACCGAAGCGTGCCATAAAGCTCCCAGGCTTCACTAGCGGGCACGTTTATCTCCAGCTCGTGTGAGAGTTGCCCAAACATCTTTAACTTCTCAGCAGAACCCAGCTATGTTTTGGGATGTATGAAGTGTTGATGCACAGCACCACTGTTGGATAAGCTTTGTGGATGTGTGGTTATAACTTATAATGCACTAACACACTCACGCACAAATATATATATATATATGTATATAGCCAAAGAGTAGTATTTCATTTGAGCGTAGTATTTTTTGTCAGCTTTAGTCTTATTTGGTCTACTTTGGTCTCATTTTGTTCACTTCGGTCGATTTGGTTTATTTAGCTTACTTCAGTCTCATTCAGTCCATTTTGGACTAATTAGGCCTTAAATTGATTCTCCCTGTAGCTTGTCTTTTAGTTTTGGGCTAAAAATTACAAACAAATATTATAAATTAGAGATATGGGCTCTAAATAAGCAATAAAAATGATAAATATTTAAAAGATTACTTTACCTTAAAATTCAAGTTTCAATAATATAGACATTATACTTCTATATATCAATATATATTATTATTGAATGCAAATTATATTATATGTTCCATTACATAAAACTTATAAAAATATATAGAAAATAGTTTTAAATAACACATGCATAATTTAATCTACAAATTTTACATTATATTTTAAAAATAATTTTTATAACATTTTCCCATGTATTGCGTGGGTGTGCTAGTCACATTTTCAATTTATGAAAACACACCATGTGTAGGACCCATTAGGTTGGCACAACTGTGGCACCCATCAGGAAATCGTGCCCTTTCCATATTGGGGGTTTTGTCCATCTTCACTTGTACATTTCCCTGATGGACAATTGTCCTTTGTCCATCGCATTGACAAGTTAGATTTGAAGAGCGGAACCCATTATAGAGAATTTTTATTTGCTCAAGAGTCACATGGGAAGATAATTTAGGGGGTTTCATTTTTCACTATGAGGTATTTTTGATTGTTGCAACTACATAAAGCTGAAGTTTCCAGATTGAAGATCTTACTCTTGTACTGGTTTCTCTGGGTCCTAGTACTTTGTGGTGAGATTTTATTTACTCTTAAAAATTTATTATTTTATTTTTTTCAATTTATTGTGAACTCAAGTTTTGAGCATAAACTTGAGTATTGTAAATTTGTAATCTCTATTTTATTGTAGGTTTTATTTACTCTATGAATTTTTTTCCTATACATTGGAGGATTTTTCACATAAATTTGGTGTTCTTATTTTGCTCTATTCATACAGAGTTTTGTTACATTTTTTTTTAATGAGTTATATGATTTTTTTTTTTTTTAAATAATATACACGAATAGTCTTACAATTTGCCACATAATGAATTGGAAAAGATAGGTAAGAGATTCCCTTTACCGTTCGAATTTTGGTCTTGTGAGCTATAATGGGAAAAGAACAATACCAAATGCCATATTTTGTCCCATTAAGTTATTAAGCATCCACATTGGTGGAGCTATAAATTTAGTAATTTGACACTACAAAAAGCTACTTTATCTATTTTACCCAATGAAGTTAATACCGTACCGAAGACCATTTCGATTTGTAATCTCTATTTTATTGTAGGTTTTATTTACTCTATGAATTTTTTTCCTATACATTGGAGGATTTTTCACATAAATTTGGTGTTCTTATTTTGCTCTATTCATACGGAGTTTTGTTACATTTTTTTTTAATGAGTTATATGATTTTTTTTTTTTTAAATAATATACATGAATAGTCTTACAATTTGCCACATAATGAATTGGAAAAGATAGGTAAGAGATTCCCTTTACCGTTCGAATTTTGGTCTTGTGAGCTATAATGGGAAAAGAACAATACCAAATGCCATATTTTGTCCCATTAAGTTATTAAGCATCCACATTGGTGGAGCCATAAATTTAGTAATTTGACACTACAAAAAGCTACTTTATCTATTTTACCCAATGAAGTTAATACCGTACCGGAGACCATTTCGATTTGATCAAAGAAAAGAAATGTTTCGGTACTAATTGATACAAGTGTACTATTTTGGAGTTTACGATATATATAGAAATAAAAGTTTTCTTTATATAAATTATAATCTATATAGGTTTAATATATTAGTCATTTTATATTACCCGAGTATATTCAGGGAAAAAAAAAGTACAATATTTACAATAAACAACAAGTGAAGGAATGAATTGAAGTTTACCAAAAAAAAAAAAAAAAAAAAAAAAAAAAAAAGGAATGAATTGAAGCACACAAAAAAAGAAAAAGAAAAAAGTGGAGGAATGAAAGAAAAAGAAAAAGAAAGATATACTCATTTAACAAAGTGCATTAAATTGCCACACCCCTTCTACCTAGCCATATCATTGACCAAATAGTTAGATAAGAAAATTTGAAAGACACAAAACTAAAAGCACACTGTTGTAGTGCATTAGCAGTGAAGAAACTGTTAGGTTCTAAAAGTTTAGAACAATTGGCAAATCATGAATACAAACTTGTCTAGATATAGATTTTAGAGTCTATAGGTATTATTAGACAATGCTTAAGGTGATTCAAATCAAGATCCAAGAACAGGCTTGACCGATCGAAACACGGGTCTGTAGAATTTTAAGTTGGCCCCAACAATAGTTCAAGCCCATTAAGGATTAGGGTTTCAAATCTACTTCTCCTAGTATATAAAGGAAACTCTAAGCACGTTTTTATAAGGCTTTCCAGAGAGAGAAGTGTGTGCCTCTTTTGTAGATCTAGGGTTTTGTACTCAAAAAGCTTTCTTATGTCTTCTATTGGTATTATTCCTTGAAGAATCTAAAGATCCGATGTTGTAGAAGTTGCTACCTTCTCTAGTCATCAAAGGTGCTGATGATCAAAACTTTCAAGGGTGGTCTTGGAGTTACAAATACGAGAGTTTGTGTTTTTTATCACAAGTGTGGGTACTTGTGTTGCAAAGGCCTAATAGAGAAGGAGTCCGTGAATTCGGAATTTGCACATGGTTGTGTCAGTAAGTTCTACATTTGATAGCAATAGGATATTAGTGGTCTAAGTCTTATTGTAAACTTCGATTCTATATAGTGGATTTGCTTCTTACCTTGAAGATAGCTAAGTTAAATCCTCCCCAAGTTTTTTACTGGTTTGGTTTTCTTAGGTAATCATATAATTGGTTTCTTTATTTTCTGCTGCTTTACATGATATAACTTTATTGTTTTAACCTAGATCTGAATAATAAACTTAAGTATTCACTTGGTTAATTAATTAGGTCAAACAATTTAGTTTACAGGGATTCAAAACCTAACAGAAACCAAAGACGCAGATGAAAAAAGAGCAGCAAAGAAGGAGAATAAAGAATTTGTAGCAGCAAATACAATGGAGAGGAATGGGATCTAAATTAGAAAAGGGTTTAGAAGGGAAAAAAAAAAAAAGATTTGGGACACAGTCTTAGTCATTAAGCACTAAATTAGTGAGTCACATACCCATTTTTCTTTTTCTTTTTTTTCCTTTTCTTTTTATTTTTTCTTCTTGTTTGTACCAATTTGAAACTGCCTTATCGACCGAAATGCTCAGAATATCCAGAAATGCCTAGAACAGACCAGTACGACCCAGTATCTAAGGCAGTACAAATCATAGCAATTTCTATACCAGTGTAGGTTTCGGTACGAAAATTTCCTGCCGTACCGGCCAGTACAGTACGGAATTGACTACCTTGATTTTACCTTCTCGCTTTACAAAATAGCCAATATCAATGGTATTATTTTAACTTTCAACACAAAAAAATATAAATAACACAAAAAAATAATATATCCACAACAACAAACAATAATCACAACCACCATCACCATTGCAACCACCACCGCCACCGCAACCACTACAATATTTATTGTGAAAATATTGTGGTAGCATTTCTTAATTTAAATGTCTTATTACTCTTTATTTTATTTTTCCCTTTATCTCTTTATTTGTTTTCATCCATACACGTTTCTTTCCTTTCAATTTTCATTTTTCCTCTTTTTTTCTCCTCCACATGCCTATACTTCATTTTCACTCTCCTCCACATGTATACTTCCTCTTCACTTTATATTTTTTTTTCATTTTTTTTCTACTTCAGCTCTCTCTCTCTCTCTCTCTCTCTCTCTCTCTCTCTCAGAGATCGGCAGATAACAAAGGCTACAAAGAGTTAGCCTTTTAAATCGACATTCATGCATTCCGCCTCATACGCTCTACCGCCGCTCATCCTCCCCCTACCGTGGCTCAAATGGGTCAGATTTGCTGTCGTTTTAAAAAAAATTATGATTTGATAAGTTTTAAAATTGTGATTTGAGTTTGTATTTTGATTGTAAATGAGTTTAGATAGTGATGTTTGAGAGAGAAAAGATTTGGAATGGTTGAGTGGAGGAAGAAAGAAAAAAAAATGAAAGGGAGGAGAGATTGGTGAGGTCGACGTTGGGTCAGTGAGATTGGCGATTGAGACATGGTGGAGGAAGAGAAAAATTTGAGTGCAAGACACGAAGAGTGGAGAAGTGAAAAGTGAGGAGAGATGATCAACGGGTAGAAATGAGGAAGGAGGAGAAAAAAAAATTATAATATTTTGACCAATGTAAACACAACATAAAATAATTTTTTTTGCCTATTGGGTGTGTTTGTTTGGAGGTAAAATAGGGTAGATGGAAAATTTTGGAAAGAAAATTGGAAGAAAAACTTTGGATTGTTGGGTGGGGAGGAAGGAAAATAAATGGTGGGGTCTAGGTGTTTTCTCCTTGGGCCCACCAAAAAGTTTTATTTTCAAAATGGAAAGAAAACTGAAAGGAGAAAATGAGGTTGCTTAATGAACAAAAATGTGCACATGGGCAATTCGTCTAATTTCTTTTCTTTTTTGTGCTTTTGTGGCAGTTGCCTCTTCCTTCCTCTTTTGTTTTTTGTTTTTTTTTTTTGTGGGATGTGGGTGTGATAGTTTTTTTGTTTTTATTTTATTTTATTTATTTATTTATTTATTTTTAACTAGACATGATTTTTATTTTTTAATAAATTGGGTGATTGCTTTTTATTTTTTAATAAATTGGGTGATTGCTTTTTATTTTTTATTTGGTTGTTTGTCACTTTTTTGTTTTAATTGGACATCATTTTTTAACAGAGGTATATGAGTAAATTTATACAAATTCACTTTTTCCATCTCTCCACTTTTCCACTCCTAACCAAACAAAAAGGAGAAAAATTAAAATATTTTCTATCCTCCTACTTTTCCATTCTTCCACCATTTTCTATCTTCCCACTTTTCCATCCCTCCAACTAAACGACTCTTAAGCTTTGCAATGCAGCCTTAGTTTTGTAATTGGTGATACTAAAAATAGCAATATGGCTTTTTAGCACCATCAATAATAATGCTCTTATAGTTCATGATTTTATCTAACCACGTGTAGAGTTGGTATGCTAAACCATTTTTTATGTTTCCAAGATCACATCTTGGATCTCTAGCTCCAAATAAACCTTTATTGACAACCATACAAAGAAAAAGTTTTAGGTGTAGGGAAGCTGATTAGTCATAATATTTAGTAATATTATGGATGGATGAAAACTCTTGTATACAGTACTGTGTTACACACAAATTGAAAATGTGAAAATTTTTAGTTTATAAAAACTCACTGTGCATGTGAACATTGATGATGATTGTTAGGGTATTTTTTTTTTCCACCTAACTTTATTTGAGTACCACCTATTTATACCACTATTATTATGTTAATAACAAATATTTCATTCCTCATTATCTAAATTGGGTCATGATATAAACTATCACAAAAGGCCCAAAAAACTCTTATTTTATCCAATTTTATTATCACTATTTAGCTAAGCCCAAAACCGGCCCTATGAACCCAATACACATATCTTATTCTATTTAAAGCCCAAGAATACTTATGCTTGGCAGTATTTGAAAGGCCCATGATTCAAATCCATGGCAAAACACTTTTATCAATGGAACTCAAATCCATAATCAAAGCCTATGGTTTGAACCCATGGCGATTTATTTATCCAAAGCCCAATTCACATTGGCAATATCAAAGCCCAATTTTCATTTGCAATATCAAAAGTCCAACTTACATTGGCACTATTAAAAGCCCAAGCTAACTACTTGGCATTATTTATCGAAAGGCCAAGGTTATCAATACTTGGCAAAATACTATATCATAATTATTTCACTTAAAGGTCCAATAATAAACAATACTTTAGATTCTTAAACCTATTACCATAATATTACAAGCTCATGAAATTTATGAATTATCTACTCTCAAAACCCATGGCGATCATCTTATAAAAGCCCATGGAAAGATATGATTATTAGACCCATGACATTTATTTATTATAAACTCATGTTCACTATCTATCTTACATCACAACATTCATAATATTTATTACCAAAACTCATGGTAATTATTCATCCTACATGTCTATTATGATTATCTATAGAGAAACTCATGAGAACGTCACATTATTCCATTATAGTGGTTGTTACCATATTTATTTAAAACCAATGGTAAATATTATTCTCAAAAAAAATATTGGAGGTCATTATTTAAAAAAAGCCCCAAAGAAAATATCATTTACAAAGTAATCCATAGTAAAAATTATGAGAAACTATACAAGTTATTATTTAAAACCCATGGGAATTAATACCCAAAATCTATCATAAATATTTATTAAAGCTCATGGATTCATTTTATTTCTACTAACAACTAAAGCCCACAAGGAGTAAAAAACCCATGGAAAAGCATATCTTTAATGCCCATTTTGTAGTCCCAAGAATCTCGTGGAGTAGGAAACAAGTCCAAGTAAAGAAAGGGCCATGTGGCCCAACTAAAGGTGCTGAAATGGAGCAAAGTTCTAGTCCAAAAAGGTCCCAGCAAGAGGCTTGAAAGTGGGCAACTAGCCCTTTGTTCATTCCTAACCAAAGAAACAACTAGAGACCCCTACAAGAGAACCAAGCCTTTGAGGATGAACTAGGGGCTATCTCATCAGTTTTCTGTCACCCTCTACCTGACGTGAACAGTGCCCAAGGGCTATCATATCAACTGAAGTCTAAAGGATGATGGGACTCCATCATCTTCCTCAAGATTGCACCTCTAGCGGAAGGGGAGCTGAAACCAAATTATCCAAACTTCAACAAATTGATGCTATAAATGTTAAAAACGTTCAAGACGTGATTCATGTGCCAAGCCCATGAATCCTAAAGGGGAAAAATTGGGAACATATGATTTGGAGGGCATAAAGGGATCTCCAACGGAACCCCTTGAAGTGGACTTAGAGCTTGACACCTAGCTTGGGGTGTTGAATCTTACTTCTTGGGGGTCTAAATCTTAGTTGCAGCACTAAGATTCTTCCTTAATACTTGCCTTAATCCCATTGGCTGAACACAATCTCAGCAATCTTAGCATTTAATGCAAGATTACCCCAAACACTCCAAAATCCCATCATTACCCAAAGAAACAAGGTAGCCCTAAAAGAAAATCTCTCATTTTTAGGCCAAATCCAGGTTATTAATTCAGCTATCAAGGCTCCCCTGAATCAGACCTACGTTTTTTGGATTCTTGTTAATTAATGCTTATCTAAGCTCCATTATAAAAGTATAAGCATCTTAGCCCACAAACACACAACTACCCCCTCTGAAACTCTTGATTTATTTACCATTTTACTTGTGGTTTAGCTCTCCTTAAGCTCACCACTCATCCCCCTTTAGCCCACTACTCACTTAAGCCTTAACCTTAGTGTTAATCCCATCCCACTCACTTAGAACAACCCACATTACCTCATTCATGCCTTATACACATATACTCATCAAAATCTTAGTTTAATACTTGCTGCACTGAGCTTGGATCTTTCTCTCCCTTCATTCCATCCTATTTTTCCTCTTGTATTTCTAACTATAAAGCCTTTAATCCTTATTTAGTATTATTATGATGAAGGCCATAATATTTTGAAAACTATGAAAGTTTTCCCTTATGTTGACTTAATAATAATAAGGAAAACATATAATTTTTACCATGTAAACACACTTATCAACCTAAAATTAGCCTACCGCTAGAGATAATACCGTACTGCTAGAGGACTAATTTGAACTATGATGCTGTAAAATGACTAATAATATAACAAACTAACAACAATAACGTGTTTATTGTGCTTTATTGTTGTCTTCTTGTTAGGGTGCAACCTCCATCTCTTGCTTGGGCGAGCTTACACGACACCAAAAGCCTTTGGGCTTTATTTCAAGGGCCCATTGTCGAGTTTCAGCTTGGCTACCCCATATTCTATTTAGGAACATCAAAATTTCCCCCCCAACAATGATATCAAAAATGACGCATTGGACACTAAGGTGATGATGATGTCAAGGTGGTTTTACCGCGAATGAAAGAAGAAAAATTGATTCATGAAAGTTTAATTCTTGAATCACTTCTGAATGATATACTTCGGATTCATTTAGATAATTAAGATCATATTCTAGGTTTTGGTTCAAGAAGGATTCAACGTAGTTTTATATGCATACCACCAAAAATTAGAGTAAAAATTAAAAGAAGTCATTATGATTCAATATATGTTTGAATTTTGATAAGACTTAGGACATTTTTTTTTTTTTTTTGAGAAACCAATCCATAAGCCGGATTGGGCTTTTATTAAAATAAAAAAGAAAGAGCCTTAAGGGACATCATAAAGGACCAAGGGAGCTATATCCCCAAGACAATCTTCCAACCAAACCTGAATATCTAAACCAACACTAGCACACTTAGCCAAAGCATCAACTACTTTGTTACAGCTACGATTAACATAACAAAAGTCTGAATGAAATAAAAGGGAAGATTGATCAATAATGTCACCAACAATGTGGCCATATAGGGACTGATTTGCCAAACCATGTTTGATAGCTTGAATCACCACTGCTGCATCACCTTCAAAAATCACATCATGGAGGCCAATCTTGATGGCACACTGAATTGCATGTCTACAAGCTAGTGCTTCTATTGCTGCTACGAACTAAGGAAGTGGAATGCGCATTGCTAGTGCACCAATGACAGCACCTTTGTTGTCTCGAATGATCACACCTAAGCCCGCTGAGTTAGTGTGCTTGAAAACAGCTCCATCGAAGTTGGCTTTGTATTGGTTCTAATCTGGAGGGCTCCAATGAAGCTGGTTTGGGATCGGGACAATCACAGGGTCTTTATCTTGATAGTTGAGGAAGTCTTGTAGCATCCCAGCAGCTACGGCGAAGACCTGGTTTAGTGGGTGAGTCGAATGTTCAAGTCAAATGGCATTCCCACGGTTCCAAAGAAGCCAAGCAGTGAGTGCAAAAATCTCTATTCTGTAATCTTCATGTACCAACAAAAACCTTGAGAAAAGGTTAGTAAAATCCCCCGGAAGGGGGGAGGCCGATTGGTGAGCCCAGCTAAGAGTGCTCCACATGCTTGCTACTTCTATACAGCCCCAAACAACATGCAAAATGTCCTCAAGATGGGTTCTGCAAATGTTGAAGTAATAAGATTGGATAATGTGGCGACGAAGCAGGTTGTCCATTATAGGGAGAGAGTTATTGCAGGCACGCCAAATGAAATGCTTTACCTTGTTAGGAGTTCGTAGCATCCAGACACCTCTCCAAAGGGACTTCTGGGGGTGTGGATTAACGCTACCTGGACTGCTGGCCAAAGCATCACTAGCTAGCAGTTTGTAAGCATTTCGGATAGTAAAGACACCAAAAGGCCTTTTTTACCAAATTAGGTTGTCAGGGGGCAATCTAATACTCAAGGGAATCCTCAAGATTACCTTAGCATCATGAGTTAATAATAGATGTCGTATATCATCATTTTTCCATGCCCCGGATTCAGCATCAATAAGGCTGCTTAGCTTTGCATCAGGGGGGATGGAGGGAAGTGGTGAACTAACTGACTTGTATACTTGGTCAGGGAGCCATTTGTCCTTCGTTATGCATACTGACTTACCATCCCTAATCCTCCACACCATTCCTCTCCTCACCACATCTCGAGTACTTAAAATGCTTTTCCACGCGTATGAGCCATTATTCAAGTCCGTAGCTTCAAGAATAGAGCAGTTGGGGAAGAATCTAGCTTTAGACCTTTTGGGAGTCTAAAACAACTCATTAAGTATGTTGGAATGGCTTGGATCACAGATTTTATAAGAACCTCTCTACCTGCTTGTGAAAGGAGTTTTTCCTTCCAACCTTGAAGCTTCTTCCAAACACGCTCCTTAATATAAACAAAGCTTTGTTTCTTAGCTCTGCCTACAAATGCAATTAATCCCAAGTATTTCTCATACTAGCGAATAGATGGCACCCCCAAAAGTTGTTGAATACTCGCCTGAAGTTCTGGTTGAGTATTAGTGTTGAAGAAAATGTTGGTCTTTTCTCTATTAATTTTCTGTCCCGAACCTTTCTCATAGACTGATAAGATGTCAAGTATAACCTGACATTCTGATTCTTTTGCTCGGCAGAAAAGGACATTGTCATCTACAAAGAAAAGATGAGACACCCAAGGACCATTTTTGCAAATCGACACCCCTCTAAGGGAACCATTAGATTCGGCCTTATGAAGTAAGCCTTGAAGCCACTAATATGGTGATAGTGAGTCTCCTTGTCACAGACTAGGAACAAATATGGTGATAGTGAGTCTCCTTGTCGCAATCCCTTGCTGGGTTTGATGTGACCACCTGGAACTCCATTGAGTAATATAGAATAAGACATTAATTTAATACAAGAATGATAGTAGCCACAAACCTCCAATGAAACCGTAGGTGCAACATTGCCTTTTCTAGAAAATCCCATTCAACTTTGTTATAAGCTTTTCTCATGTCAAGCTTGAAAGCCATATACCCTAATTTCCCTTGAGTTTTCCGCTTTAGGTAATGGAGTGTTTCAAAAGCCACCAATACATTGTGAGTAATGAGCCTCCCCAAAAGAAAAGCATTCTGTGAATCATAAACTACATATGTCAAAATTAATTTCAGACGGTTAACCAAGACTTTAGCAATGAGTTTGTAGAGTACATTACAAAGACTAATAAGTCTAAAATTTGAAACTTTCCTAGGATCTTTAATTTTGGGGATAAGGGAATGAAAGTAGTGTTTAAAGATTCAGGAATAATACCTAATTTCAGGGCTATCAAAACAACTTCATTTACATCTTTACCAACAATATGCCAAAAAGATTTATAAAAAATGGGAGACATACCATCCGAACCTGGAGCAGTTAGGGGTGCCATCTGGTTAAGTGCTTTTTGGATCTCCTTTTCCATGTAAGACCGAACCAGCCTACTATTCATCTCCTCAGTGACAGAAGGGAGTACGCCACTTAAGATTTCATCGAAGCCTGTGGGATTCGAAGTAGTGAACATATTAGTGAAATAGTTATCAACCAAGCTGCCTATATAGTCTTCATCTTCAAACCAGTGTACAAACTCATCCTCAAACCCCAAGATGTAATTTCTTTTGTTGCGTTGATTGGCCCTACAGACTACAGTGGAAGTAGCTTCTATTTTGGTCGCCCTCCTTCAACCACTCAACATGGGATCCTTGTTTCCACATTGCTTCTTCTTTTGCCTTAAGCACTTGGATGTCATCACGGAGCACATGAATCCGAGTGGGATTTTTTCTGTACAGACCAACCTCTTCGGCAACACACAAATCCTTTAACTTCTTGGCTAGAGTAGTCCTTACTTGCCCAAATGTGACACAGTTCCAAATCTTAAGGTTTTCTTGACAAGTGGAGATTTTTTTGACAGCACACACTTCGGTACTATGTCATTCTCATCTACCCATGATTCTTTAATCACATTCTCACAAGTTTTGTCTTTTAGCCACATTTCCTCAAATCTGAATGGTCACCCTTTCATATAGAAACGTTTTTGCTTAGCATCTGAAATAAGGAGAATCAGTCTATGGTCTAAATGGTAGCACTCCATGTGGTGAATCTGAGACGTAGGAAAACGAAGGATCCAGTCCACTATTGCTACCCCATGGTCTAGCCGGATCCATACATTGTGATCTCCCGGTCTTCTGTTACACCAAGTGAATGGGAAGCCATTAAACCCAATGTCTTTGAAACCACAAAAATCCAAAGCATCTCGGAACCCCTGCATCTATCTCTCAGGTCGATCTAACCATCCTTATTTCTCTTTTATTTTAAGAATCTCATTGAAATCCCCCACACAAAACCATGGTAGGGTGAGACATTGGCTCAAATCTCTAAGCAAATTTCAAGAATTTTCCTGGCTGGCTGTATCAGGTCCCCATAGAAACCCATGAAACGCCAGGCATCATCCATTCCTTGATTCACCACCCCATCAATATGATTATCAGAAGACGTAAGTACATCCAAGTCTATATCATCTTTCTAGAGTAAAGCTAGCCCTCCACCCCTGTTATCTTACAGCTAATCCTTGCAATAACCTCTTTTTCAACTTTGGTCTCTATTAGGAAGACCAATTTGGGATCTTTGTTGCTAACTAAAGCAACCAGTTCAGCTTCTGTCTGTGGGTTTCCAAGCCCACGATAGTTCCAACAAAGGCAACTCATTGGACTTGGTGGTGCTGGAGACCAGTCACCACCTAAATATTTTCTTTGTTCACACCACTCACTGTAATCACACATTTCTTTTTTTGTGGCCTTAAGATCTGAAAGCTCCAACTCTAGTCGATGACTCTCTTAGTCATCCATATCAATACTTATACTATCTTCCCTACCTTCTCGTGCCAATTTTTTCCATGTTTACTTGGACCCCAATGGAGCTGTTGTTTCTGCCTGATTTGTTATGTCTACTAGGGGGTGTTTTTAGCATTGAAAGTGGAAGGATTAGCCAACCCCTTCATATCTACTACCCCCCCCCCCCCAGCAACATGCTCCAAAGTATATGGAGTTGTGAGATCAGGTTGCTTACCTCCCAAAATTGCTATCTCCCTATTCAAGTCCACCATATCCACAACAGATGTCTTCAGAAAGACTTCAATGGTATTAGAGAAATTGGAGAAATCCACACATGTTGGCTCGACATCCATGGTTGTTACATCATCCGAAAAATTGTCCATGCGATCCACATTATCTTCACTATGTGCAAAGCCCCTTTGATCATTCAGTACCTTGGTTAACACTTGTTTTTTCTACATAGCTGGCCCTTTTTTCCCCATAGCTGGCCCTTTTTTCCACTATGGTGTCCCACGAGAGCTACCTGAGACCAACACAATAGTTTTTCGAGATTGCCTTATCGGGTCAGCACATAACCATTCTCCATACTACTAATTGTCTTTCTTCAATTTCCCCTTTCCTTGAAGCCACACTGCATAATCTCTCTCACTATGGTTTACCCTTCTGCACCAATAACAGAAGTTAAGAAGTCGTTCAAATTTGAGAAGAGCCTAGCTGACGTGCTCCTCCGCAAACCACAACTTGCAACACCTTGGGAGAGGCTTGGCGATATCTATAGTAACGCGAATTCACAAGAACTCACCATCCTTGCCATCATCCTCTAGATCAGCCATTTGCACTATAGATCCGATGGTATTACCCACTGCTTCACCCATCTCTGGTGTTAGACATTGTTCCGAAATATTATGAAGTTGCACCTAAAATGTAGCAAAATCAAAGGCTAGCGATGGAATTGATTCCACGTCCACAGCATGTTGAAATACCACCATACTTTTATCATAAGACCACGGTTCAAACTCCAGCACTCTTTCTAAATCCATAATGTAAAAAAAAAAACTTGTGAGATAGTCAAAATTGTCAAATCATTTAATATTGTACATAAGATCAATAAGAGAATTTTTAAAACAAAACTTAATGATATTTGTTTCTTATATTATCACAACCCAAATTCATCTTGGAAATTTGTAATTTGGATCTGTCATTAGGATAAAGTATATCATGGTTGAGGAAGTGGGCCTATAATAATCATGTGGGTCCCACACCCATGGGCCCATAGCTTTGTGAGAGGCCCGCTCCCGGCGTACAAGATAATTTTCATATCATTTGGGAAGCTATACAATTCAAGAAAAAGCAATGTGTGATTAAAAAAAATAAATAATAATAATAAAAATAAATAAATAAAATAAATAAATAAAATAAAATAAAAACAACAACAACAACAACATATTTCATAACTTACTAAGGTGACAATTGACAAATACTGATTAGTGAAATTATTACTTTCACATGAATCCCATTATTAATATAATTTTTATTGTACATGAATCTCATCCTAAAAAAGTGAAATTAATAACATTTTGTAGTATATATTTTCTGTACATATATTTCGATATGTTAATAACACTCACATTGCCCTAGTTACCAAAGTAAAGGACCCATAGTACAGTACTCATTCAGAGTTTGGATGAATGGAATTGAAGCTCTTGTTAGTGGAAAAAGAGTCCTCAATCTTGGGCTCAAGTCCAAACAAGCGATTAGTATGAGTTTGGACAGCAGAAGGTTTTCCCATTGTGTAGCCCAATAAACTAACAAAAAAGAAAAATGGCATCAACAATATTTTAATGTGGCTAGACTCTTGTAACTTAATAGACAATTCTTAATATTTTTAACTGAAATGTCTAGAATTCAAATTCCTCATTTTTCATTTTAAGGTAACATGGTGAAACAACAATTAATTTGCAGTTCACAGTCATAATTTATATTAAACAATTTACCTCCCAATGGGTAAAATTCTTCAATATAATATTCTCTTATAACCAATATTTTTCTTTAAGAAACTCCAAGCTGAATTTTACCAAATTCGGGCACATCTACAAATGGGCAATTTGGATAGATGAGGATTTATTAATTCAACTCAATCTGGCTCTCCTAAAAGAGTTTATTGAAATAGCAATTACACATAGGCACAAAGCTTATATTACTATACCTAACTTTCCCTCAAAAAAAAAAAAAACGAAAGGTAGCTTACCTTTACCTCGCTAGGATAAATTTCATTATTATCCCAAAATATCAATTCTTGGAAAGTAAAAAACTCTCATCTTAGGGCTTTGTATTGCGGATTTTTTTTTTTTTTCATGATTACCAAATGTAGCAGCTAAGAAATTTTCCTTCCTGTGGACAATATTTGCCATGTCCCAATCCCAAATATAGGCTAACTTTCTGAAAAGTACAAGTGTTCATCTCAAATTCAATAACTGCCCTATATCGAATTCAATCAACCCTAATCAAATTGTGTAAGAATCTTGACTTTATGAAAAGCAAACAATTTAGCTGTTTGACTTTATATGTACCTATATTCCAAACAAAAACAAAAACAAAAAAAAACAAAACAATATGCATCTATATCTACAAATATATTGCTATATCTCTATAGGGTTTTAATAATTCTTGGCATTTCATTGGTGTTTTTAATAGAGACATTTTTGTTCAGATCTCTTCTCCCCTGTTGTAACTATCAAATTATTAAAAAAAATAAAGAATTAATTAATTAAATCTCTCTCTCTCTCTCTCTCTCTCTCTCTCAAAAGCTTTTTAGATAAGTTGCAACTAACATTTTAGATACTAAGAGTCTTATAAGTTGTAGCTCAATTGGTTGACACTTTTTTAATGTTTTCAACAGAGATATCATGGTCCAAAGTCCTTTTTCCCAGTTGTAATTATTAAATTTTTTTTATTAAAATAAAATAACCTCAACATTTTTGGACAGACTCAAAATTGGGCTGGCTGACCCTTGTTCAGTCCAATACCATACTATCATCTAGACTTACAATTTTGGGCCTCTAATACTATTCACCAGAGTTCAGGCCATGCCAAAATTTAGGTCCATTTTTATCCAAAAATTCACTATCATCAGCATCTTAGCTATTTGCATTAAAACTCAATGGGCTTCATTAAGTTCAAATCATTGTTGTTTGACTAATATATGAAGCACCCATCTACCAAAAAACGCAAATGACATAACAGACCCAATCTTGTTCACCTAAACAAGGGCAATTATACATGTTAACATCCCTAAAAGAGGCTTACCCCTTACCTCTTACCTCACAGGGTTGAATTTCGATATCCCAAAATGTTACTGCTAGGAAAGTAAACAAACCTTTTAAATTAGGTCATTACGTTACGGAACGGTATTCTCTCTCTTATAGATTTATAACCCAACAATTGCTGACACATACATTGTTTCCTTGAAAGTAAGGGTGTCGTTGTTATGGTACGTTGTTAAGGAGAAAATACTCAAAAACATTCTTAAGTACCAGTTATCGCTCTGTTTAGATTAAGACTTTAGAGCCAAGCCACGCTGATTTAAGAGTGCTTCAACTTGTTACTTTATCTAAGACTAAGAAGTAGTTAAACAACTTAATTTGTTTGATTTTTATCAACTCGATTTGATCTTTACGCAAACGGCTTTCTTGCTGGCTTTTCTGACAGTTATATCCCATACATGCTACACAGATATCCTATATGGAATACAAATTTGATGACTCACTTTTTGTGTTCCATGTTATACTTTACCAATCATAATTTGTTATCTGTTTTCTTGTTTTTTATTTTAAATTTTGGTTATTTTATAAAGAAAGTCAAATGAATACATGACAAATTGTGATTAGTAAAGTATAAATTGAAACATATAAAATGAGATAGAGAATTTGTATTCCCCTATATGGGTCTCAAAATGGGAAGGGGAAGTAAAATACTATATGAAAATAGACATTTTTAAAATAAAAAAGGTAAATTATGGGGAGAAGAAGGTGTGGTTTCAATCATAAATTTGAGGCACTACAAAAAATGTCATTAAGCCCATTACCAGTTTACCACTAGGCTATCAATTGTATACTAACCCAAGTACCCAACCCTAAAAGCCTTACTAGTACAACATGATTACTTGTATGCAATGGAAAGTGCCTTTCATTCAAAGTGACTTGTTGCAAAGTCGAGTTTAAAAATCAATCTCTCGAAAAAAAAAAAAAAAGGAAGTAAAATTGTCTACCTATCACTTCTTTAAAACCTCATAATTAGAATTTGCACACTGGACATGACTTTAAATAATTGATACATCATGGTCTCTTCATGTTATTTAGCATGAACATGATATTTAACTCCAACTTCAAGAGTTTCAAAGCCAATGAACATTACATGAATTGAAATAAGATATAGTAATAAGTTTATGGTAAAGGCCAATTAATTTATACAAAATGTAAAGGGAAAATTTCATTTTAAGCTATGTACAATTTAAATCTTATAGTTTTAAAAGTTTCAATTCAAATCTTGACTTTTAAGATTGATTACTACAAATTACATCCTATAATGTCATTAGTTTTTGTTATTGGTTATGATGGGTGTTCACATTGTAATATGATGCACTCACATGTACAATAATCCTACTTGGCAGATGGTGTTGCTTCACAAACACAAAATGGCTTCTATATAGAATAACTGATATTTCAATGAGATTGTAATGCTGATATACTACTCGTATCTACTTCCAAGGGTTGCAAGATTATCTATAAATAATCAGCACATTCATTTGCAATTCATTTGCAACAAGACATCATTTATTCTCTCTGACAAACTAATATAAGATTGAGTTTTTGATCACCACCCTAACTAGGGGTGTCCATGGGTCGAGCTGGGTCAGGTTTGTGCTCGACTCGAACCCAACTCGAAAATAGAACCCGAAACCGACTCGGAATGCTAGTCGGATCGGCCGATTCGGGTCGCGTCGGGTTTTTGGGTTCACTGTTCGATTTTAGTTTTTATTGCCGGTGCCGTTATTTTGGCCAGACCGTCGAGATCTGGCTGATAATTGGCTGGATTCGTCGAGATCTGGCCAGATCATGACAAGATCTCGTCGGATCTCGTCGAATCTAGACTAGATCTCGCCGGATCTCTTCGAATTTGGACTAGATCTCGACGAGATCTCGCCGGATCTCATCCAATTTGATGGGTTTCAAGTAAAGTTTCGTCGGATAACTTCAAATATCACTAGATTTTGTATGTTTTCATCGAAAAACCTTCAAATATCACCGGAAGTTTATGGGTTTATGATCGAGTCGGGTTGCTCGAGTTTTGGGAGAGGAAACTTTCCAACCGACCCGAAGGTGTCCGGTTCTATGGGTGGCGACCCTCCACCGACCGTCGGAGTGTCGGTTCGGGTGGTTTTCGGTTCAGGCTTGGGCGGGTTGCTCGGGTATACGGGTTGGGTGGACAGTCCTAACCCTAACCCTAATAGGAGTTTCATCCATATTCACACACTAACGTTAATGATTAATGATTCATCTATGGGTATCATACATGAGAGTTGGCATTGGGCAAAACCATGGAGACCATAGTGCATACTAACTGAAGGCTGGAGCTAACATAGTTATGGTGCGAACAAATGGGAAATGTTAGTGTGTGGTTGTGATGGGTGGTCAATTAAACCATAATATTGTGTACCCTAACACATACAATAACCCCATTTGGTGAATGTTGTTACTTCAGAGGCACATGTTTGTTTATGTAGAGAATAATCCGTATTTGGGTAAGGTTCTAACTCTTGGTTTTGATAATTGATATACCATAGATGTGTCTATTCCCAAGGTATGCAAGCTTCTCTATAAGCATGTATATATCACAAAACTAAGTCTATGATCACCACCAACCGTTTAAAATTGAACTTTGAACTTTTGAAATCGAATCGATTAAAAACTTTCACATCTTGTTAATTAGATTATGAAACCCCTTCTCTTTTAAACTATTTTCTTCTTTGGTAAACACCTTGCAGGGGTAAGTAACCTTTTGACAATATCTTCTAAATTCTAATGATGACATGCATCTGATTTTGAACGGCCATTTAACTAATCTCATGGAAAACACATCCAAGAGTTTGCGTCTTCACCTTCACAGTGCTTTTAAGTAAAATTTTTTGACCAAACTCTTCTGGCAATCACATCGACCCTTGGACAAAATATGGTGGAAATGTTAGATTATAATCACCATATCTTCTAATAATTCTCATTATAATTATGTTAATTTAACTAGAACAATCTTTTTCAGGCAAATTCTATGAAGTGTGGAAATGGAAATGGTGTTTACCTGCCCAAGCTACCCTATTCAAGGAAATCATGGTTAATTAAAAAGCATGAAGAGGCAACTTTGGTTAAGGTTAAATGAACATTTCTAATTATTACTTTTGTAAATTTTTTAATGGGTTTGTTAAGAGAGAGATATATATTAATGTAGAAATAATATAAGTGACTTGTGAATGTAGATAATGAGGTAAGGTTAGGAGGAAAAGCTTGGCAAAGCTCTACTATCCCTATAACCCCCATATTGACTAGTGAAACCCCAATGATGTCACAATGGGGATATAACTATGATATCTAACCAACAAAGACCTTTGTGGGCAGAGGTGAAAGAAACTTGGTATTCATCGATGATCGAACCACTAGAAATACTGCTCCTCCGATCCCTTGCAAATCATGCCAAGTATATCAAAGCCAGCTACTCTTAATTACTCTTTAAGCAATATGGAGACGTTACAAAATAGGATTGTAATGGAGCCAACTCTTTTGCTATTTAATTGCTTGAAGCAAGATTCTATTAGATTCTCTTTATTCTTTATATTTGGTATTATTAATAATTATAATATTAAAAAAAAAAATTATTGAAAATGTTAGTGTTTAAAAAGGCTCTTAAACAAGTTAGTGCTATTGAAAATTATTGCTCAATTAATTGAGCCTTGTTATTAAAATGTTTAAGAGCCTTTTTTTTTTTTTTTTTTTTTTTTATAATGTTAGGATTGAAAATGTTATTGAAAATTATTGCAACTCAATTAATTTAGCTCTTAAACAAGGCTCTGCAAATGATATTGCTATTAGCTCAAACACATGTTTCACATGGTAATCAATTATCTGTTTCTTTTTTGATAATATGTTGCTGACTGAATGCATGCCCTTAATTGTAAACTCCAAACTTAGAGCTCAACCTTAAACTCAACTCACTATCCTAATCAAGTGGAAAATTAAGTTTAACATGATTGTTTAATAACGTTTCAAGCAAGACGCAACTAGAATTTTTTAGCTTAATTAAGGCAAATTAAGATCAACTTGAGCTTAAATATAATTGATCGAATCTTCATTTGGTAGCTAAGATTTTTCTTCCTTACTAAACTTGAAGAAAGTGACACTATTATTGAGAGGGCAATTGTGACAATTGCGAAGGAAAATTGAGAAGGTGAAATTCAACACACGAAACTAGAAAGAAAAAGATAGATGACGACCTAGAAGAGATTCTCAGTGACTGTCTTTCCCAAGGACATATTTGAGTGTGGTCTCCACTCTCCTAGCTTCTGGACTGTCAATTCCAATTTCTTAGACTTTTTTTTTTTTAATATTTGGCTGTTTACCGACAATCTTTTTCCAAACCCATATGATGATAATGTTCTCTATATGTTATTGCTATAATTATTATTATTTTTCCTGTTACCATTATTATTATACTTTCCTCAAACTTAACACATGCAACATGTTAGAGGGACACTCATTGCAAATTGCAATTAGTCAAAAAAAAAAAAAAAATTGTGCTTGTTGATTAATAGGGTTAAAATGCATAATTATTTAAATTATGCTTCATAAAGAATGAATTTCAACTCTCAATCTCACTATTATACCTACATTATTTTTGCTAAGATAGCATTGACATTGCTCATTATTATTATTTTTAATCTTTTTAACATGTGAGGAAACAAAAAGAATAAAAAAAAAATCAGTTTTTTTTTTTTTTAATTATTCCATGTTCCATTATAGACAAGTTAGAATCAATTTATATCTAAATTTGGTTTGTTTTGTTGTAAAAATTTTTATTGAAAATATTTTCAGCATTTTATCTTTAAAGTCTTCATAAAACATTTTTAAAAAATACACAGTAACACTCCCCCTATTTGGTGGCTGGGCTACTAAAGTAAGTGGTCCAATAGCCAGTGCTGTTGGTCTAGTGACTGGAGGTGCTAGAGCTAGTGGTGCAGTCACTGAACAAGCAGCTTCAAAGGCTAAGCTGTTGTTTTTGGCGGTTTGTACTTGAAAAATTTTACATGTCATACTAAGAACCTAAAAATATTTTACATAAAATGTCTTTATTGAAAATATTTTACAATGAAACAAACGAAGCTTAAATAATTTCACACAAATTTTCTCTCAATCTTCTTTTGAAAGGCAAAGTTTCTCTCAATTATAACTGTAAGGACTCAATTTTGAAATGAATGTTTGCCCAAACAATATAATTTGTAGAGCGTAGGCTTGAAAGGCTAGGCCTTGGTCACTGAAAGTCCATACAGAATTAAACCATGTTCGCTATCGATTCTACATAAATATTAGTCTTTCCACGTGTAGGAAGACTGATACTTGTTTACCCAAATGTAAAAACAGCAACAAAGTATTTAATTGCAGTAATGACAGTCTTTTCTTTGTCCTTTGTCGCCATATTATCCAGGTCTCCTTTATCTATCAACGCGGATGTGTTTGGATCTTTCCAAAATTGTTCCTATGTCGTTCTAGCCCTTTCTTTTAGGAGTGCCTTGGGGATGCCTTCGTCCTGAAGGCTACTTGGCACTAAGTCCTCGGCTCGGGCTTTGGTCCCCAATGTAAAGTGGGCCAGGGTCACAAATCCTCTAGCCCCACAATAATTATTTATCTTCAGAAATCTCAAACTAACTGATTTTTCTGTAACTTGACTTTGACTATATTTTTATTTATTTTTTATATAAAACCTCACAAAGGTAGGATTTTTTGGAGCCACCCGACCTTATCAAGTAAACCTAGATGCACAAGCTATCCACACATACCTGTGCTTCAATTGAGTCCGAATCAATCTCCAACCAGGGGTCAAATTTGAGATATTTGAATTTACAACTCATCCTGAGATGAGTAATACTTAAGTACTTTCGAAAAACGGAGAATGATGCTTCCTCCTTTCATATTTATGACGGAGTCCACTCATTAAATTCATAGTGGGGTCCATAATGAATGTGAGAGGAAAAAACACTATTTATCCATATTCTAGGAATACCTAAGAATTTTCCTCCTGAGACGCCCTTTGAACACTCCTATAATTGCATGCATAGTGAATGCAACTACAAATATAAAAAGGAATGAGAAAATTAATGACTAAAATAACTTGGAAAGTTGCCAATTTTGAATTCAATCCTCGGGACCAAAAATATTAATTAGGTTATATGAATAAATAAAAAATCAGCTTCTGAATTATTATATATCCATATCTTAGTAGAATAGAAGATCCATTGTTTAAGCTTTGTGTTGGAAATTTGGAATCCTTGTTCCCTACATATGGAAGATAAGGTCTTTTTCAATCTGTATACTATATCTGTCGTACAAAAACATGCAATTACTATATTATCAGCATGCAGCATGCAGCATGCAACATGCAACCAACGATTATGGTTACAACTCACAAGTCACAACATACATGAAGCAGTGACAGCATCCATGATATAGTAAAGGATCTCTCTCTCTCTCTCTCTCTCTCTCTCTTAAGGAGTTGAATGATAACAAGCTTTTCATTTTGAATGATTACTTGAGAATCGAGATGGATGGGGTCCTAATTATTATAAGGTTTGTTTGGTGAGAAGGAGATGAACTATTCAATGTCGACACTCAAGATTAGTTGAGGTTGCTTTATCTAAAACAAGTTTTAAATATATATATATATATATATATATATATATATACACATAAATATACATCAGTAAAAAACGAATAATACTTCCAAAGTTTCTGGTAGATCAATGATGGTCGATGATGTATAGAGATTGAAATATATTGCAGCTATTGGGGCGGCTGTTTAGACCATTCAGCGTAATGGGATTTCGATTTCACATAGCAAATCTTTTCAGAAAGAAAATATTGGAATTGTTTGAAGCTATAGTCTACTTGATTTGTGGACCTTGTTCGTCTGACTGGTTGATAATTAGTATTTTTTTTTTTAGTCAGATTTTTTCTTGATTATTAATTAGTATTATTATTTTAACTATTATTGCATTCAAATTTGGTTATGTTATTGGTCAGGACGTACGCAAGCAACATCATTGGGACTACCTAATGTGATTGAATAAAAGACTCAATTAAATAAAAGATGGCCCTAGACTGGACCTCATGGTTTCAAACTTTCAATTGCAGAAATATTAGAACTTTGTTCCTCGTTTTTAATTTAAGAATTTTGGTACGACCTTAAAGAAATAGGCCCTATTTGGTAGGGGTTTTTTTCACGAATTAATACTTCGGGTTTTTGTTTTTTTTTAAAGCTAGCAATATACTATTATTTTATAATGAACCATATCTTTCCACGAAATTTATAAAACGACTTGTGTTTTATAGGTTACTTATGAGAAACAGTCTTCTCATATATTTTCTAAAAGTCTATTGTTTATTTCCAAATTGACCCTCAGTCCAATCTCACTGAAGAACGTGTGAGGAGGGATATAGATCTGGCAAAATTGAATCTGGACATTTTTTGATTCATGAAAGAATGGATCAATCCTAACCATTGTAAGTTCAGGTTGAGTCGGGTTAATCCGCAGGTCACGCAAATTGCCCATTTTTTAACGTATGAAATATGAATACTTTGTTGTTGTTGTCGTTGTTTTTTTTTTTTTTTTTTTTCAATTTCAGAGTAGCTCAAATCTCTACACCTAACACATGAGTAACTTTTTTCCCCTAATCTTTTCTTTCGTTTATGCTCACTTTAAGTATTTAAGATAAAATTCTTATTCGGTATCAATATTGCCAATGAACATAGAATTTTGCACCTGAAATTGGTTCCATTGATTTGAAAGTAATATTTAATCTATTTGTTAAATATAGTTATAAAATTATATCGTTTACCATGTCCATGTTTAAGCCTTCAAATTATAACACTGAAGAGAAGACAAAACATTATAACAATCAATCTAATTTATGAAAAATAAAAACCTTGTTCTTGCAGCTAATGAATGAATAGAAAAGATTCTTTCAATTGGGACAAAACAAGTACGTGTAGTTTATAATTATTGTTGAATTGCTTGGCGAATGGAAAAGTAGTACAAATATAATAAATTAACAGATAAAGAAGGCTAAATTAATTAAAAGAAATATTAAAAAACGTTTTCCGGTTTAGAGGGTTCAAAATCTTTCTTTCCCATACCACATAACATACATGTATAATATAACCCCATACGAAGAAATTGGGGAAAAAATTGGCCTTTGCCTCTTTCGCGCAAAAAATCCAGTATTTTGCTCCCTTTCCTAAACTAATTAAGAAAATACCCCTGTTTTGAAACTTGATTTTCTCAAAATCGAGTTTCAACGTCACTATAGGGCTCCTTAAAACACCACTATAGGTTTGGGGCAATCAAACTTAAAAAATAAAAAAAAAATTGCATGGAACTTAAGTTCATGGAGCTCGAGTTCCAAAACACCACCACTATAGGGCTCCTTAAAACGCCACTATAAGGCTTCACAATTTTTTTTTTAGTTTGTTATAACTCGATTGTCCAAAAATTGAGTTTTAAATTGAAACTCGATTTTTAGAAAATCGAGTTTCAAAATAGAGACATTTTCCTAATTAATTTGGGAAAGGGGCAAAATGCTGGATTTAAAAAAAAGAAAAAAGGCAAAAGCCCATTTTCTCCAAGAAATTGGACACCAAGAAGCTGTGGCTACTAGCAATACCAACTCTATGCCATAGGTGAAGGATGTTTCTTTATGTTGTTATGACTTAATAGCATTGAGTACCAATTAAAGGAAAAGAGAATACGATTGTTTTTTAATTGACATTTACATCAAAGGGTGGTACGTGGATCTTTTCTTCTTTCTTTCATTCTTTTTATTTATTTATTCATTTATATTCATAGGAAGAATAACTTATTCTTTGACCCCCAACTCCCAACTACATGCTTACTCCAACATTTGAGAAAAAATTTCCTAATGCCAATTGCTTAATTAGAAGCGTCCAACATAAAAATACATCTAGTTAACTAACAAGAGTATTCAAGTGATAGACTTATTAATTTGGAAGGTAACGTAAATTCAAAAGTTTCCAATTCAATTCATTAATCATTATATTATTAATTCAAAGAATTTTTAATTGACGTCTCATAGATAAGAAATGGAATAATTTAGTCAAAAATTAAGTCATAACTTCTTTATAAAAAAAAATAATAATAAATTTAATTTATTTTTTTTCTTTTTAAGAATGGATAATATATCCATGTAGTTAACATGGATAATTGGATATAAAGGTGGAGAAAGCTGTCCGACATGACAAAAACTCATAATAATAATAATAATAATAATAATAATATAAAAAAATAGTCGTTAAAACTTAGAAGTGTGTTAGGACGAGATGGGTCCCACACCGAAAAACTGAATAGTTTTGCGTGTCTAACATGCTTATCACAAACAGCTTTCTTCTCTATCGCTCCAAGGAAGAAATAGAGCTCTTTGACCCTCTAAAACCCTGCCACGTGGAAAACGACGTTTATTGGTGTGAGTTCGTTTCTGATGTGTCCCCTCCCGTAGCTCTTTAACGTAACTTGCACAGTAAGTTGTCAATGGCTACAATCTATACATACATATATATATATATATATATATATATATATAAACTAAGCCCTCCTTAATTTGCCTTATTCAACAAGTGAAGGTCATATTATAGTTGACAATTTGGAAGTAATTAATAACATTTGTTATTACTAATATACCCCTTTCATAATTTGTACCACATGATTTTTTTTTTTTTAATTCCGTTAATATCCAATTATTCGTTTTGATTTTTAATAAGTTCAACTGGTAAAATATTTTGTTTGAAAGTTTAAATCTTACATTTACTAAAAATCAATTAGTGTCTTAATCTAGTAATAAAGGGCAATTTTCATACTTTTGATGTCATGATTGAAATTTTGTCGCATTTCTATCAAAAACAAAATTATCCATATATATCTACTCATGTTGGGATGTACAAAAGCTTGAGTACGTTGACCGCTTATTGCATGGCACTGGAAATCATAGAGCTGAATCGGGTTAGGTAAAAATAATAGAGGCCAACCAGCATAGGTGAAAATAAAAAAGAGGGGACGAAGAAAATTGATAGTGAACCCACTATTTCTTCTTTTTTTTTATCTTTCCTTCAAAATGATAATAGAAAAGTCATGCTACAGTCAAACACCTTATTTCTAAAGAACGACCGTATTTATTACACACAGCATGCATGCAAATACACACTACGTAAATATATTATAACTTTAGAACGACCGTGTTTATTGCACACAGTGTGCATGCAAATACACACCGCACAAATATACTATAACGTAACTTTGAGTTTTATTTTCCAAAAACCCTTTTAGTAAATGAGGCATGAGACATGTTGTAGTTCGCTGAGATGAATGACTTCCATGATTAAACTAATGTGAATTAAGACAATTTGATTTTAACGCTGGCTCTTTGTTCCTGTCCTTTACTGTATGCGGGAGGGGGTTGGAATACATGGAATTATTAAAGATTTTTTAAATCGCTAAGATGGCTGATGAGAGAAGAAAGTTGGTAATTTTAATTAAAGTTCTTAAGTAATGTACAGGGAAATAATGATGATAATATGATTGCATTATTAATTTAGAGAGTAGTCATTGAAGATTATAGCAACCTATGTGAACATATGATCAAATAAACCTACAGAAATGTGGAATAGCTTGGTCCTAGGCTAAATGGCTAATTAAGAAGGTTGGTCAAGGTTACGAACACTTCACCTGGCCAAAACTTTGCATGAGGAACAGTCAAATTTTTTTTTTTTTTTTGGTAAACAAGGAACAGTCAAAAGTTGAATGCTTGGACAGTTGGACTTTGCCTTTAACACGTACGGTCCAAGTTCAACCCAGGCCAGGCTATAGCTTTAGCTACCCAATCAAAAGGATCCTCTTCATTTTCTTTGAAATGGATTAGGGACCATTCAATTAATTAGTTCAAATTTTATTTCTTGAATATGACATAATAGAGAGTAGTATCGTGTCATTTAAAATTTTAACTAACATGATATTGGATAGAGTAATTTTGAACTTTTTATGTTTCATAGGAGTTATAAAATTACTTTATTTTAAATGAGAAAGGATTATTTAGGGGCCGTTTTGATAATATTATTTTAATACCGTTTTTTATATTTATTAAAAATACGCTAGAGTGGAAAAGTATATGAAAATATGTGTAATGTTGTTTAAAAATTAAAAACAAGTTGTTAAACTCCTATACCAAACAGCCTCTTATAGACTCAGAATTCAATAAAGAGATCTATTAGTTAGTTTACCAAAATGCTTAGCATTTCCCAAATCTCCACTCTCGAAAGGTAATAAGTTCATAATACACTTCCTGCCATTAAAGCCATTACAGTGTTTACATATTCCCCTTCGAAAAAATAAAAACCATATTTCATACATTTTAGTAAAAAAAGGCTTTTTTATTTTTTTTTTTTTGGAAAAATACTTGTATAAGAACATATAACTGTCCAAAACAATGGGCCCCAAATTACTTTTAATTATAACGGTGAAAAAGATGAGTAAAATCTCCGACGCCTCTCAAAGTTGTAGTATTCCAAAGGCATGACCGTAAGAATAAAATAAGGACAAAACTTGGAACTTGTTAGTTATATACTTATATTAAATAAATTACATGTCAAAATGTCATCTCATGGAAAAGAAAGCTTCTACTTTACACTATGCCTAAACTATGTTATTTCCAAACATCCCACACACACTATATAACTAGGACTTCCCTGTTATATTTCCAACATTACTGATCCAACACCTTTATGCCCCAGCTGCTCACAAAACTCCAAGGTCTGTTTCTTTTGCTCTTTTTTTTTTTTTTTGTTATCTCAACTCCAAGACAACCTAAGGACAAAATTACTAATTAGGATTTGACTCATTGAAAAAGCATTTAATGGAAAATAATTCTTCATCCTCAAAATATTTTTGTCTGTCTCTGCAGAAATGATGGGGAGATCACCAAGCAGTGATGAGAATGGCTTAAAGAAGGGGCCATGGACACCAGAGGAGGATCAAAAGCTGGTAGATTACATTCAGAAACATGGTCATGGGAGTTGGAGAGCACTTCCAAAGCTTGCAGGACTGAACAGATGTGGAAAGAGTTGCCGGCTTAGGTGGACTAATTATCTGAGGCCTGATATCAAGAGGGGCAAGTTTTCTGAGGAAGAAGAACAAATAATCATCAATTTACATGCAGTACTTGGAAATAAGTAATCCTTCTAAAACTTTTCATATCTTCATGAAGTACTCGGAAATAAGAATCCTGCTTACTTTTCATTGAATTTTTATGTAAAATACTTTCCTTGTCATGGATAATATGGTAGCTGCATTATTTACATGGTATTTATTTATATATATATATATTTATTTATATATATATATATTTTTTATGAACTGAAAATTTTACATGGTATTTCTATTACTTCACTTGCACAGTTTTCCAAAAATAGTAAGCTTCATTGAGTTAAAGAAAAGGAACCCCTTAGACTAAATAATATTGAATGACATTTCAAAGTGATTATAAATGCTTTGTGGTTCATTGTAGGTGGTCGGCCATAGCTACCAATCTTCCAGGGCGGACTGATAACGAAATTAAGAACTTTTGGAACACCCATTTGAAGAAAAAGCTTCTACAAATGGGTATAGACCCAGTCACCCACAGGCCAAGAACTGACCTCAATATTCTTTCCAATCTGCCACAATTGCTTGCTGCTGCGAATTTTGCCAATTTGACAAACCCTTGGGACAATGTTCTTAGGCTGCAATCAGATGCCACACAACTTGCAAAGATTCAAGTGCTGAATAACATAATCCAAGTCCTAAGTGCTAGTCCTTCAAATATAGAAGCAATCAATCATTTGGTGTCGTCATCGATTCCGGAACATCAACTATATGAGTACTTGCAAATGAACTCAAAGCTTGAAGGACTTGTCACTGGCTCAGTTGGTTTTCCTACACAAAGCCTTACTCAAATGCAGGTCAATCTTCCAAACTTTGAGATTCCCCAGCTAGCACAACCCACTGCTTCTCAGCCTATAAATGGCTTGAAAAATTGTAATGGCAATAACAGTGATTGTCACCAACTTGGTACCTCATATTTCATCCCACCTCCACCTTCAAATGCACTTCCTAACTTAGTTTCACCCTCGCCTGAGTGCTCCATGGTCAGTCAAATTGAAAACAAGATTAACCCAAATGATATATCTAATCCTTCATCCACTTCTACCACCTTTGAACCTTTGGGAGATATGATGGATGATGAAGCAAGTGATTCTTACTGGAAAGATTTTATTGAGTAAGTGTTTCCCTTCAGTTATCAAAATGCCTAGATTTCATGTTGTACTTACAATTTACATGTCTGGTGGATACGTGATAATCAACTTAGTGTTGCTTCTCTTTATAGAATTTTTTTGGCAAAAGAATAAATGTTTGATTATTTATTTATTCTTTTTTTTTCCCTTTTTAACTGTTCACTTGTTTAATCAAATTTCTTATTTATGAATATCTTTTACTGCAGACAAGCATCTTCGCAGCCATGGCCAATCTCATAGAAGGACGCACTTTCCCTTTATATTACAAGAGTTAGATTCATTTGTAAACCAAATATATACATGTTGTTCATTATATATATGAGCTGGATTTGCTAGACTTTTGCTATACCATATATATAACATCCCATTGTATGAAAGGTACAATATCATTCATGTAATCATTTTCTTACACAGTATACGTTTTTGTTGTATATTAGATCCTTTGATTAATTGCAGAAATATAAACTCAGTGTGATCTCTATATTATCTTCTTTTTCTTTTTCTTTGTCTGTTCTTAATTATATCTAGAACATCATGAATCACGATAAACCTGTGCATGGTACATCAAGATATAAAACGGTCAAAATGGTTTTGAAAAAGTCATGATGAACGATTGGTACTATAATGTCATCTTTCCGTGAACACCAAGTGAATTCTCATTTTCAATGAAACAAGACACACACAGACACATAGACAGACAGACAGAGAGAGACATGGCTCAAACATAATCAAACAGTGGGTGAATTTAAAACAGGTTAGTTGTAGAGAGCTTGGGACACGAAATATATTAGGGAAAATGACACATCTTCTCGAAGTAGAAGGGGTAGTCTGACCTTTAGTTAAGGACAAACTCATGTCAAACATGATCTCTAATGTAGACAGTCGCAAACCCTAAGACAAAAATGCCCAGATCGAGCTTCATTATCTGTAATGTGTTGGCTTTGTCTCTCTCTGATGAGGAGCTTAGAAAGTAGCTAATAGCCACACAATATTAGGATTAAAATATAAGAAAAAGTAAAATTAAAATAATGACTATGCTTTAACTAATTGGTAATTATATCTGTCTTTTGGTAAAAAGTCAAGACTTTTTGTTGCCTATTAGGTGAAGATATTTCCTTTTGATTTAAGCCATTGATGCAACACTCAAGCAAGCAATTCACAAAGCTAACAACTACCCCTCCCCTTCTCCCTATTATATAGTAAGCTTATTATTTTTGTCCATAGATTGCACGTTGCAAGTTAATAATTTACTCTTATGAACTCTTCTTTTTATATGGGCCTCTTGATTTTGAGAATGCTGTCCTTTATTTTTATTTTTCCTGAAATCAAGTACGGTGCCTTGAGAGAGGTGAAACATCTTTATAAAAAAAGGTTCTAACAACATATACATGAGCTTAAGACAAATCTCATTTGCACAAGCTAACCTTTTCTAAGAAGGGACTTCATGATAGTAGTAGGTATCCCTCATTGACCTTTAAATAACAACTAGCCCACCTACCTTGCCAAATACTAGTTGATTCCATCCTATCTAAGATTTGATGTCATTTTTTTTTTTTTTTTTTTTTTTTGAGACATCACAATTTCAATTAATAACACTGAAAATGCAGGTGAAACAATTTAATGCTTATGACTAAAATTTATTCAAAAACACAAGTTTCCTTTCAAAGACTAGATTAAGGACCCCTCCAATTTAAACATTAGTTTTCTTTTATACTCGTTCTATGAAGGAGTTTAATTGATGTACGTGGGAGATTGGTCCTTGCGTTTTGCAAGGTAGTGCTATCTTGAAATGTGCTTCTTGTCTTTATGCATGACAATGCTAGCTAGTAATGCACCACTTCGTTCTTCTTAGTGTACGTGTCCCCATGCTGGACCGACTCTACTGCCTTGAACCTTCTTAGTGTAGTGTAGGGCTAGGTAGGATGGCCCAAGGACATCATGGGTAGGGGTAGCAATTTTTATCCATATCCATGAACCCACCCATTACCCACCTTATTTGGATAAGTCTTAACCCAACCCATTTGAATATTTGGGTTAAATGGGTAAAAAATCCATTTGGTTATTTAATTAGATGGGTCTAAATGGATAATCCCACTAATACCCACTAAACCCATCTAAAATTTAAATAAACAACATAAAATCTAAATTTCTAGAAAATGACTAAAATACCCCTGAAACTTAAAAAATGACCAAAATACCCCCGAAACCAAAAAAATTACCAAAATACCCCCCAAAACCTGAAAATGACCAAAATACCCCCAAAACCAAAAAAATGACCAAAATATCCATGAAACCCAAAAATGACCAAAATACTCCCAAAACCCAACAAATGACCAAAATACCCCCCGAAACCTAAAAATTACCAAAATACCCCCAAATCCAAAAAATGACCAAAATACCTCTGAAACCCAAAAAAATAACCAAAATACCCCTAAAACCTAAAAATTACTAAAATACCACCAAAACCCAAAAAAATGACCAAAATACCTCCGAAACCTAAAAATGATCAAAATACCTCTAAAACCAAAAAAATAACCAAAATACCCCTGAAACCCAAAAAATAACCAAAATACTACCAAAACCCAAAAAATGACCAAAATACCCCCGAAACCAAAAAAATGACTAAAATACCCCCCCCAAACCTAAAAATTACCAAAATACCCCCAAAACCAAAAAAAATGACCAAATAAAAAATGACCAAAATACCCCCAAAACCCAACAAATGACCAAAATACCCCCCGAAACCTGAAAATTACCAAAATACCCCCAAATCCAAAAAATGACCAAAATACCTCTGAAACCCAAAAAAATAACCAAAATACTCCTAAAACCTAAAAATTACTAAAATACCACCAAAACCCAAAAAATGACCAAAATACCTCTGAAACCTAAAAATGACCAAAATACCTCCAAAACCCAAAAAATAACCAAAATACCCCTAAAACCCAAAAAATGACCAAAATACTCCCAAAACCCAAAAAATGACCAAAATACCTCTGAAACCCAAAAAATGACTAAAATACCCCTAAAACCTAAAAATGACCAAAATACCTCCAAAACCCAAAAAATGACAAAAATACCCTCGAAACCCAAAAAATGAACAAAATTCCCCCAAAACCCACAAAATGACCAAAATACCCCCAAAACCCACAAAATGACCAAAATACCTCCAAAATCTCTAAAATGAGCAAAATACCCCCCAAAACCTCTCAAATGTCCAAAATATCCCCAAAACCCAAAAACTGACCAAAAACCCTCAAAACCCAAAAAATGACCAAAATACCCCCAAAACCCACAAAATGAGAAAAATACCTCCAAAACCTCTAAAATGAGCAAAATACCCCCCCCCCCAAAAACCTCTAAAATGTCCAAACTATCCCCAAAACCCAAAAATTACCAAAATACCCTAAAAACCCAAAAAATGACCAAAATGCTTCCTAAACCTAAAAAATGACCAAAATACCCCCTAAACCTTAAAAATGACCGAAATACCTTTGAAACCTTAAAATTACCAAAAATACCCCCGAAACCTAAAAAATGACCAAAATACTTCTGAAATCTTTAAAATGATTAAAATACCCCAAGACCTAAAAAATGACTAAAATAACCCCAAAACCTAAAACAATGACCAAAATACCTCAAAAATCGAAAAAAAAATGACCAAAATACCCCCCAAAACCTAACAATTACCAAAATACACCCTAAACCTAAAAAATTACCAAAATACTCCCTAAACCAAAAAAATTACCAAAATACTCCATACACCTAAAAAATGACCGAAATACCTCTAAAACCTAAAATATAACTGAAATACCCCAGAAACCTAAAAAAATTACCAAAATACCCTGAAACCTAAAAAATGATCGAAATACCCCCCAAAACCTAAAAAAATGACCAAAATAACCCCAAAACCTAAAAAAATGATCGATAAAAACCCCTAAAACCCAAATTATGACTAAAATGCCCCTAAACATGTAAGATGACCAAAATACACCTGAAACATCTAAAATTACTGAAATAGAGGTTTCAGTGTATTTTGGATGTTTCAAGGATATTTTTACAAATTAAAGGTTCTAAGAGTCTTTCATTCATTTTATAGGTTTCGAGGGAATTTCGGTAATTTTTTAGGTTCGGGGTTATTTTGATCATCTTTTAGATTCTAAGGGTATTTTAGCCATTTTTTAGGTTACGAGGGCATTTCTGTCATCTTTTAGTTTTAGGGTTATTTCGGTAAATTTCTAGGGTTCAGAAGTATTTTGGTAATTTTTAGGTTTTGGGGTATTTCGGTAATTTTTTAGGTTTCGGTGGTATTTTGGTCATTTTTAGGTTTCGAGGGTATTTCGGTCATTTTTTGGGTTCAAGGGTATTTGGTATTTTTTGAGTTTCGGAGGTATTTTGGTATTTTTTGAGGTTTTAGGGGTATTTTGGTCATTTTTAGGTTTACGGGGTATTTTGGTCGTTTTTTTGGGTTTTGAGGGTATTTTGGTCATTTTTAGGTTTTGGGACTATTTTGGTTAGTTTTTGGATTTCGGGGGTTATTTTGGCCATTTTTTGGGTTTCGGGGGTATTTTGGCCATTTTTTGGGTTTTGGAAGTATTTTGGTCATTTTTAGGTTTCGGGGTATTTTGGTAATTTTTTGGGTTTCAGGGGTATTTTGGTAATTTTTAGGTTTTGGGGGTATTTTGGTCATTTTTTGGGTTTTGGGGGTACTTTGGTCAATTTTGCGTTTTCGGTATTTTGGTCATTTTTAGGTATTTTGGTCATTTTGGTATTTTGGTTATTTTGGGGGTAGGTTTTAGGGGGGTATTTTGGTCATTTTTTGGGTTTTGGGGGTACTTTGGTCAATTTTGCGTTTTCGAATGTATTTTGGTCATTTTTAGGTTTTGTTGGTATTTTGGTCATTTTTTTGGGTTTTGAGGATATTTTGGTTATTTTTTGGGTTTTGGGGGTATTTTGGTCATTTTTAGGTTTTGGAGGTATTTTGGTCATTTTTTAGGTTTTGGGGGGTATTTTGGTAATTTTTAAGTTTCGGGGGTATTTTTGTCATTTTTTGAGTTTTGGGGGTATTTTGGTCATTTTTTGGGTTTCAGGGGGGTATTTTGGTCATTTTAGTGGTTTTTAAGCATATTTGGTGATTTTAGAGATATCAGGGGTATTTTGGTCATTTTAGAAATTTCATGGGTATTTTGCTAATTTTAGAGATTTTGGGGATAATTTTGGATGTCCAAGGGTATATTGGTAATTTTGGAAGATTAGGGGTATTTGCATCATTTTAGGTAGTTATGGGTATTTTGGAGGTCAAGAGGGTATTCAAGTAGTTTTAGAGATATTTGGGTCATATTGGGTTAAATTGGTGGGTTACTAATTAAATGGGTTGGGTTAGTAATGGATAATTAATTTATATATAAATGGGTCATAAATGGATAAATGGGTAATTATACACCCAACCCATTTATGACCCAACTCGCTCATTTGCCACCCCTAATTATGGGTTTGAAAGAACCATAACACCCCTAAGCCCAGCCCTTGTGACAGTGAAATCGACAATTAATTTTTTAAGTATATGTCCACAAAATAATGTTTTAAATGACTATTCACTCTGAAAACTACTTGATCGAGATGCTGCAATGAAAATGGAAATGTGAAATTGAATGTAAACTACATATCTCCTCTTTAATAAAGATAAGTATTTTGTCAAGTTGTCAACTCGGCAGATGAGAAACTCTAGATTTTTTTTTTTTTTTTTTTTGAAAATACTAAATATTTTTAACACACACGTGGGAAGAAGAGAGAAAGTCTTAAAGAAACTTACAGTGATGTATATCCAAAATGACCTAACTCTTAAATATACAACAGAGGTTTTAAACCTCTTTAACTCACACTCATTTTCCAATGTGGGATTAACCCACTGTTTTTTCTTTTGATAATTTAGAGTTTCTAATTTAAAGAAACTCTAAATTATTTAATAATAAATGATATCACGTCAGCGGTATCAAAATTTAATAAGTGAGAGACATGTTTACAAAAAATAACTATTTTACTAACAAATGAAAGACATTTACTAGTGAATAATTATTTTATACACATGCCTTTCGTTTATTAAATTTTAATACGAATAACATAGTTCCATTTAATATACATTTTTCCAAGTAGGGGCATGCTATTCCCAGCTTTCTCTTTGATTTTTTGTTATAACAAAAAGGTTAGACAATGATAAAAGTTAATCCCTTTGTAGAGTTCCCATTTATTTCAGCAAGTTTCGAGCATAGCTCTCTTACCAGTAGGATCTAAAAATATGGGACCATTTTGAATGGTCATAACCCCAATTGTCCAAGAGATACGACTTAGATTTCTGAACACGGTCAACCAATTATCATAAATGACAATACCCACACACGAAATTCTAGAACCTTCTATGGTTTTTATTTTATTTTACATAATTTAAAAACAATAAATAAAAAACAAAACAAAAAAAATGACGTTATCGAGTCGTAAAAACCATACGTATAATGGTCATGAAGTCCATGCGGGAATGTATTAGTGTATTACATGTGAAATTTTTTTCGACCAAGATAAAAAAATCAGATTTAATTGGATGGAGATAGTAGGACAGGACCAAGTGTTGCGAGGAGGACTATAACATGAATAAACCTTTTAGACCAATAAAATAGAAATTTTATCAAGAGTCTTGTAAGTTATAACTCAACTGAAATGTTTTGATATTTTCAATTGAGATATCCGTAGTTCATGTCCTCTTTTCTTTAATTATCAAATTATCAATAAAAAATTTATAAATAAATAAATAAATAAATAAATAAAACCTCATTTTTTCGGCTGTCCCCTATAACAATATCCAATATTTTGATGCCTCTTTGTGCACTCTTTCCGTCTCCAATTGGTCAAATAATCAAAATTTCTAATTCTAGTTAAATGATACTTTTCTTTTTAATCTATAGTTGAGGGTATAGCCTTATAGGGGAATTTGAAGTTTAAGCCTGAGTTAAATGGTACTTTAGTTTGTAGAGAAGGCTGGAAATTCACATTCACATTTTGCGCATACCATAATTATAACCTCTTTGTAAGTGAAAATTGCATGCCTCAAGTTAATTCCTCAAAAAGAAAATGAACCCAAAAAAAAAAAAAAAATCCTATTTTGTCAAACAATTTTGTGCACTCAAAAATAATTTTAAAAACCAAAACGAACAAAGAACTGAAAAATGAGATTGGTTATCATTTAGCTGGTCCAACTGGGGTCAGAAAAGTGATCGAACCAATGGTATCATAATTAATATAATTTAAATATTTAAATAATTTTTATGTGAATTTTGAATTTTCATAAGCTATATTTAAATTTTTTTTTTTAAAAGCCTTTTTTTTCTAATTAGTAGTTGTTGACAAAATAAAGTTTGCTATTTAAGCTTCATATTTTTATTTTTATAAATAATAGTTTAATAATTTAACTTTATCTTTTAGCTATTTATTCAAGGAACCCAGAAAAAAAAAGGAAAACGAAAACGAAAACGTAAACATAAATGACAGAATGATTAGACAAGTCAATTCCGTTTTTAGTCATAGTGTCACACAAGTTTACTCTTCTTTTTTTCCCCTAAATTTATCACCACACGTTACCACTTAACTTCAGATCAGATTCAAATTTCTTTTACTTTTCAGTCCTCTTTCCCCCACAGTCTTTTCGGAAAGACATTACGACATCTCTCTCTCTCTCTCTCTATCTCTCTCAAGACAAGTTCTTTCTCATCATTTAGTAATTCCAATCAAAGGCTCAATACATTTCATCCAACAAAAGTTTTCACTTTATTTTATTTTCACCCACATATTTGAGATTTCCCAGATCTCATTTCAGTTCAGATCTTAAGAAGTTTGTACATTTTTTTTTTTTTTTTTTTTTTTTTCAGTTATAAGAACCAGTTTAACCGCACCAATTCTCGGTTTTGCCGATTGAACCATTGATTTCCGATTTTTCTTGCTTTTTCTTTAATGTTCAGTTTTTAATGATAACCGGCCCAAATCAATTTTTAATGATTTCCGATTTTTCTTGATTTTTCTTTAAGCCAACCAATCCAGTCCAGTTTTTAAAACCATAAGTCAAAACTCCTCCATGTCATTTCGAAATTTCGCAGAAAAAATAAAATTAAAAAACAAATAAACAGGAGAGCCCAGCAATTGAAATTCTAGACAGTAACAATCAAGATGACGCTCAGTGCCATTGAGTAAGAACCAGATTAGGAGATTCTTAAACATAATTCATAAGACTGGAGACTGATAACATTTGGGAAGAGGAGAGATAGAAAAAGTCATAGGGCTCTGAGAGGTCTGCATTTGGAGTTGGACCTCCAAATCCAAGCCCCTCATTTCTCAAGATGGATGTCAGATTCAAGCCCACAATGTTTTTACTAAACTATTAAAGTGGATTTTCTTTCTTCTTTCCTACATTTACTCTTCTTTCGTTTTTTTACTATTGAAGTCCAAGAACACTCTCCTCCGTCTAGAACCTAGATACTTCAATAGGTAACACCACTGAGATGATGCTCAGTGGCATTGCATATGCTTTTCGAGTATCCTACAATTAATCGAGTACTTAAGATTCAAACGTCTTATAAGTTATAAGGTTACAGGAATACTTTGTTGTCATAACTCAAAATCTACAAAAACACCAAAGAGTAGAACTACAAGAATGCTTTGTTGCCTAGAGTCACCACATCGTTGCAAAGATCTACAATTTCTTGACTTTGAAATAGCAGAATCCTTATAAATTTGTCATGAAGGTACATGCCCCACATTACTGAAAAGGGAAGACCAAGCTATTCAACTTACTACATTGTATATCATAGGGATGCTTAAGAGTTAAGACACAATCGGGAGTGCCAAAAATGACCCCAAAGAAAAAAGTATGAAGTCATATATCATGTTTAATGTTTGGGGTAGGGGATGAAAGAAGAAATGGATTACATGTCATCAAATCACAATGGAATCACAGAAACTCCATAGAACACCCAAAATCAGAAATCAAATATAAGATTGACAAAATGCTGAACCTCCCATTTATTTTAACTGTAACATGCTACTAGAATGACAAAAACCTGATATCAGCACCTTATCTTTCCAATAACTTCAATATTTATTAGTAAAAAAAAAAAGGGAAGTTACAAACTTACAATAATGTAATGCTAGTCCACACACGGTACGAAGAACAGAGGACAGTCACTAACAAAAACGTCCTTCACAATTATTTTATAATAGGTAAAGAGGAAGCTTATACATTAGACTAGAACACAAGGGACCTCATCTATGCAGCAGCCTGTAAAGCATACCACAAAAAACAATGCCCTAAATAATAAATGAGATGGTAACCAGCAGGCCAAATAGAAAACCAGTTACTCCAAAGAAAATGTATCCAAAATCTCACTGACATTTCCATCAAAATTTTACAAAATTAGCAAGCTCGGCAAAAACCATTGAACCTCCTAAATTTTAGCATTTCTTTCTAGACTTCTTCACATTGATTTCTATTTAAATGGAAACATGAGGGAGATGATATATTGTTCCTTTTTTCTTTCCCAACAAAATCTTATTCTTTAGCCCACGACTACCCTCTCAAAAGACAGGGATGCACACATCCCACCCAGTTCCTCAAATCTTATTCACAAGAACCAACATTGCCAATCACTCACACCACAGTTGAACACAATCACCAAAACTTGCCAGTATTTAGTCAAATACAAATTGACCCTATGACTAATCCCCAAGTACCATCTAACGTTTATTAATTTCAACACTCTGAAGATTCCTTCCAATACACTAACCTGGATGCAGCTATATTATCAGCCATATGAGCATCAAATTACATTGGAAGACTTTCAAAAAACCATCATCAGAAGTTATCCTATCAACACATTAGCAGCAGGGACTGGGCAAGAAATCACAAATTTTGAAGTTAAATGATTAAATTACAAGGCAGATCAGCAGGGACTATTTGAAATCACAGGTTTGGAAGCTAAGTGATCTGATTGTAAAGTTAATTTTATCTGCTTAAGGCATTGACAACTCCTTCCTCTTGCTAAGTGACTAGATTAGGAGTTTTTATTTCAATCTTCTTAATGAATTGACAAATACTTTGTCTTCTTTCTTCTCCTCATCTCTTGACCACAAAGAAATTGGAAGAAGAACGCAGCAGAGTAGAATGGAAATAAGGTAAAGTAAATAGAGAATGAGAGAGACAGAAGCAGAGTAGATGCATAGTTTTAGTTCTGCCCTTAGAGCTTCAAATGTTTCTACGTTTTTCCCCAATTTGGAAATTTATTTATAAATTTCCATTACTTAGCATTCATAATGCATACAGTCATTAATGTTATGCTATTTTAGATGCTGAAGATTGGATATGAAAGCTCCTGATGAACAAGGGCAATGCAAAAAAATGTTTTAGGCTTCTGTTTTTGGAAGGGAGGATGGATCCTAGGAAGCAGACACACAACAAAGACCAAAATCCCTGGTGTTCCTTGCCCAACACATATGGACACAAATACTTTATGGACACTGCCGCCTGCCTGTTTGGAGAATATAAAAAATTATGCATTTAACCACTAATCCCTTTAAAAATTGATATCTAGCCCATGTTATGCAGATCTAAAAATAAAGACTCTGTAGATGTCATGTATCAATCCTATATCCCTATTATAGAAACTTCAATACACCAAAGAAAGCGGAATGGAACTCATTCATGCTAATATGGCAATAAATTTACATCACTTATTTATTCAAGCAAACCAGGACAATTGAAGCAAATATCATACTATGCAAAATAATCATGAAAGCAGCCAAAGTGTTTTTTTTCCTGTCTATGTGTGTGTGTGGAAGAAAGCAAGCGTAGTTGAAGTATGAAAAGGAAGACAATCCATTGTTTCTTGAATTATTTAGAGATTAACCAAAATGGCTAATCCATTCCAATGCAAGAAATAAATAGATGGCAATTTATAGAATAAATAGCAAAATTCATACATTCAATTTTGATAGGTAAAACATACTTGGAAAAACTTATCCCTTGAATAAGCGCTTTTGAATTAGGGCTATCTGATAGGTGCCTAAACAATATATGGAATTCGCCAAAAAGGTACTCTGAGAGTCAAGAACTCGATCCATCCAGCTCAGTAAACCATCAATGATTAACCCAACCGCGTCACCTTTGCTCTCTTCAATCTCGCCACCTCTCACCTCTTAATTATCCTTCGCCTCCAATTCCACATTCCTCCTCTTCTCTTCCACAACATCACAAAAAAAGTCCACAAAAACAGACTCATACTCGGGCATCTTAGCGAACCCAGGAAAGTAATTGATATCGATAACAAAGTAGCTATTCCCATCTCTACTATCCCTAATCAAATCAAAGTTAAAAAGCCTAAGCCCCATTGCCTCCCTCAACCCATTGGCTAACGCCGTCACAAACTCCGAAGGCGGCATTTCCGCCTCCTCCACAAGCTTCTCCACTCCAGAAATATATCCCTCCACCTCAGAAGAAGAATCACTTTTCGCAATCAAATTCGATATCTGCTTAAACAACAACAAACCCTCCTCCGGCGCCATATTATTCAGTGTCCCTTCAGATATATCCGGCAACGATTTTCTCTTCACGCATTTCACGTGATCTCCCACCGCATACACCTTGAAAATCACTCCGCCGTGGTTCACAAATTCTTGCATCACAAATGGTTTTTTCAGTTTCAGTTTCTTCAACCCGTTCTCGTTGAACACCAAGAACATCTCGTGTGACTTGGCACTGCCGTCGACCGACACCTGTTTCGCTATGAACGGAAACTTGAACCCTATTTCGTCAATCGAATCCACAAGATTCTCCGACTCTTCCAATACTCTCTGATTTGGAACCCCGAGGGTTTGGTTCCCTTGAGGGATTTTCAAACTGGTCACCACATCGAGCATGGAGGCACGGCTGTGGAGATGGTCGATTGCTTCCGGCGGGTCGATCACGACGACGTTTGGGTGATGGAGAGAGAGTTGCTGCACTTGGTTGTTCCAATCGGAGCCGTAGATTTTGTGGATGATGCAATCGAACGGTCCCTGTTGAGCTAAGGGTTTGGTGGGGTCGATTTCGATGAGATCGATGCCGCGTTGTTTGGCTTGATCGATTAAAGAGTTTTGGATGAAGCGTTGCCCATCCTTGGGGGAAAGAGCGTAGCCTATGCGGTACATCGGAGAAGACATTTTTTTTACTTAATTTGTGTTTGGGAGGAGAGAAAGTAAGAGAGGGAAAATTCAATTCGTTTTCAGTGTTTTTGAGAATGAACGGCAGACAGTGATTTGAGTTTTGATTTGATGTGGATATCTGTGACAGAAAGTTGTTATCGCGGAGAATGAACGCGATGCTGAGGTGCAGCCGAAAGGTGTTATCGGGTCCCGCATACGTGCTGCTGTGACTCAAGGTATCAATTGACGGACAAGGATTTGCTGCATTGCATTACTTGAGGTCGCTGCAGTTTCTGCATGCTGAGATAGATGGCAAAAAACTGAAGTGACACATTTCCGGCTTACATGCATTATGGCATATGATTAATTTTGAGTGAAATTTCTGTGTCAATTTAACGTTTCTCACACATATTTATTGTCATGAATAGCTGTAGAAAGCTACAGATTTTAGCTTTTACCGATTTAAAATACTATTTATTTATTTTAACATCTTATTTTATAATTAATTTTTAAGTTATTTTTTATTTTATTTTATTTATATTAGTTTTATTTTATTTTTATAAAAAAGTTAATAATTTATATCTATTATAATATGAGGTTATTACATTCTTTAATAATAAAAAAAATCCAAAGATGTGATGAAAAATTATTTTATTTGCAAACACATAATACTCATCGCACCCTTATGTATTATTTGAAGTTGAAAAATATAGTACTCCCAAATTATAACGAATGCAAATTATTAACTTTTCCAAAAAAATAGAAGAGCCTCGCTTGCGTGCTCATAGGCTAGTAAATAATAATAATTTCAGTATTCTTCGAGTTTTAACTTCCAACCTAAACTTTTGGATCCATGAATGACCCCATCCAGGTTACTCCTCTCAAGTTTTGTACCTTACATTTTTCATACTCTGTCCAATTCTCATGCCATATCAGCAAACTCTATATGAGGTGGGTCCCATAAAAGTGTAGTTCTTACTTCTTATCATATTTATTTGGTTAATAAATCACTAATCCATGTGATGCACAGGCAAATCATATCAAAAAAGTGATTTGGTCTTGTCAAGAATTAATTAGGTCAATTTTGATAGACTCCAAGTGATTTTAACCTATTCTTAGTTTAGTTTTTTTTTTTTTTTTTTTTTTTTTTTTTTTTTTATGGTATCTCTAGTGCCTTTTGTGGCTATAATTTTTTTAAAAAATAAATAAGAAGTAATTTCAGTTCATAGTGATTATTTTTTATCATTAAGTTAATATATCAATTAATTTTTTGTATATCAAAACAAATTTTTATTAGTTAAGCTATTTAGAATCTCGTTCATTGCTATTATATTTATACTTGATATATATATAGTTACTCTTCAATATGATAGGAATTAAAGACAATTTTAACAAAATTGCTGCTACATGTGATCACAAAGTTGCCTTGCTAAAATAACAAAAACAAAAATTCCTTGTAATGGAGCTTTTTCTCAGATAAAATAATTTGTGCAATACTATAAAAGTAAAATAACCCTTCAATTTCAACCTCGCCTCTTCTTTCACATATTACTCTCTTTCAGATATATATATATTTATGTTTCTGGGATATGGTTAGACTTGCTTCAAGTTAATTAGAATATTGTTGCTTCCACTCAGACAGTGGTGTGAATACGATTAATAGTAGCACCAGCTCTAACATAAAACTGGTGCACATAACTGAACAAAACCGATCTATTTTTGAGACTTTCAATAAATAAATGAATACAGCATACTTGGCAAAACATATCTCTTAAATTCGCACTTGAAGTATTCGAAAAGTACCACCATGTGGCGCAGTGAATATAATATATAGAATTGACACAAAAAGCATAAAGGTTTTCAAGAGTCAGAACTTGATCCATATTCTTGACCCAAACAACCCAGTAATGATTAATCCAACCTTGTCACCCCGTTCATGCATTACTCACACAATTCTTCTTCCTCATGATGATTCTCCTTCACATCCAATTCCACCTCCCCATCACCATTCTTCTTCCTCTTCTCTTGCACAACATCACAGAAAAAATCCACAAAACAAGACTCATACTCCGGCATGTTCACGTACCCAGGAAAGTAATTAATATCAATAACAAAGTACCTATGCCCATCTCTACTATCCCTAATCAAATCAAAGTTAAAAAGCCTAAGCCCCATTGCCTCCCTCAACCCTTTGGCTAACTCCATCACAAACTCCAAAGGCGGCATTTCCGCCTTCTCCACAAGCTTCTCCACTTCACAACAGTATTCATCCACCTCATCAGAAGAACCTCCCACCGCTTCACTATTTTTCGCAATCAAATTCGATATCTTCGAAAACAACAAGAAACCCTCATCCTCCGCTACGCTATTCAGTGTCTCCTCGCATATATCAGGCAACGAACTCCTCTTCACGTATTTTACGTGATCGCCCACCACGTACACCTTGAAAATCACTCCACCGTGGTTTACAAATTCTTGCATCAAAATTGGTTTTTTTAGTTTCAGTTTCTTCAACCCGTTGTCGTTGAACACCAAGAACATCTCGTGTGACTTGGCACTGCCGTCGACGGATATCGGTTTCGCTATCACCGGAAACTTGAGCCCTATTTCTTCAATCGAATCCGTAAGATTCTCCGACTCGTCCAGTACTCTTTGATTTGGAACCCCAATCGTTTGGTTCCCTTGCGGGATTTTCAAGCTGGTAACCACATCAAGCATGCAGACACGGTTGTGGAGATGCTCGATTGCTTGCGGCGGGTCGATTACGACGACGTTTGGGTGATCGAGAGAGAGTTGTTGCAATTGGTTGTTCCAGTCGGGGCCGTAGTGTTTGTGGATGATGCAATCGAAAGGTCCCTGCTGAGTTAATGGCTTGGTGGGATCGATTTCGATGAGATCGATGCCGCGTTGTTTGGCGTGGTCGAGTAAAGAGTTTTGAATGAAGCTGTGCACTTCCTTGGGGGAAAGAGAATAGCCTATGCGGTACATTGGACAAAAAGATGGAGTTGGAGAAGACATTTTTTTTTTTTTTTTAGTTTGTGTTTGGGAGTAGAGAAAGTAAGAGATGGAAAATTCAATTTATAAGAGTTGATGTAGCTGAGTTTCAGTGTTTTGAGTTGTTGATTTTATTTATGAGAAAGTCGTTATTGCGGAGAACCAACGCGAAATACAGCCGTTCATTGCGGAGAACCAACGCCATGATGGGATGCAGCGAACGGTTGTTATCGGGTCCCGCATATTTGCTGCTGTGAAGGAATCAATTAGCAAAAATTTAAAAGTTCCAAGTGGAATTCGAATTTCTTGTTATATAAAACTTGAACTTCAAGAGTTCTTTAAAAATTCGAATAAGTAGGAGATAAGCACAATTAATATTCTTTAAATTTTTGAGCAAGTGGTGTGTTCTAAACACTTTCAATTTTGTTTCTTTTGTTGTATTATCTCGGTTACTGTTCTTAGCTGTTGTGCATAAAATAAAAGGAACAAGTGGGAGATAAGCTCCGACGTGATCTGAAAACGAAGAGAAGAGAGAGACATTCACACACCAATATTTCTGTCTTGTCTTCTCTTGTCTCCCATGTGCGTGTATGAAAAATAGAAGTAAGACAAGAGTTGGAACAAAAGAAATAAAATGAGCCAAGTGCATATATTAAAAAAAAGGGGGCAGTAGGCCATCAGCTATCATGTGTGGTATAATAAAGAATTTGAGTTTATAAAAGTCGAGTTCTATGTTAAAATTTTTATATGACAAAGAATTTAAGTTTCATGAACTCGGGTTCTATATAAATTTTTTTATTAAAAAATACCAGATTAGCGAATGCCACCCTAGGACATTTTTAAGGAACTCGATTTTTTGGAGCTCGATTTACATATAAAACTCGAGTTATAAAACAGTGATAGATTGTTAAATATTTCGCCCAAATATGATATCTGGCCATTTTCACCAAAATTTGCTATAAGATAAGTTGCTGGAGTTATTGCATACTAGGCTAGGTGGCAAAAACCTAAAGTGAAACATATCCAGCTCACATGCAAGGCACATGATCAATTTTGAGCGAAATTTCTCCATCATTTCTCTCTCTTGCTCCTCTCTGTCAAACAGCTTAGGAAAAATAATAATCAAACTCTAAGGAAAAAAAAAAAAAAAAAAATCAAGCTCACATGCAAGGCACATTGAGATGGTGTTTCTGTACCTCCTACCTGTAAGTTCTGTAGCTCTCTCATATTTATTGTTATGGACAGTTATGGGGTAAGGGAGTAGGACATGTACTTTTGGAGGGTTATTAATTTGTTGTGTTTTCTTTTGTTGCTTTTTATTTTTTATTTTTTTTATCCTTGTTTCTTAATTTGTTTCTTTATTTGACCTATATTTTTATCCCTTTTAATGTTGGTCTATATGCAAGAGTAGATGTTCTTATATTGTTTTGCTTAATCCTTCAGGAGTTTGCAAAAGAGACTAAACAAGAGCAATTCTCTAGGAATGAAGATTGAGGAAAATTTCTCATTGAGGGGTAGATGGAGAAGGAATTGTAGCTTGCTCAGGTTGATTTTGCTGTTGTAGATCAGGTTGCCAAGATAGAGCCAATACTTGAAGGGAGTCTAGCATCAGCATGGAGGCATCAGTTAATTGATGATAGTTAGATTAAATTTCTTAGTATGTCATAAGGTTATCAAATGAAGACTTCTTCGTCTTTAGGAATATTTAGTAGGTGCAGGTTCAACTTGTATTTTGGTTTATTAGCAGTTAAGTTTATTTGTTGTTATCAGTTGAGGTTGTAATTGGATAGTGAAGAATGAATAAAGCTGTGAAGCATGAGTAATAAAAACAAGCTGATTTTAGAAGGTGTCTTTCACTTCTTTCTTATAAATTGGACGGGTGCTGCATCTAAATTTCTAGTGTTCCTTGCCCAACACATAATGTACACAAATACTTTATGGACATGGCTGACTGAGTGTTCGACACGTGGTTGGAGAATATAAAAAATTATGCATTTAACCATTAATCCCTTTTAAAATTGATATCTAGCCCATATTATGCATATCTAAAATAAAGAACGTTAGATGTCATGTATCAGTCCTATGAGTAATTTTGAGGTACTCTTAGAACACGGAGAAATGGTGCTCTCTCCACTCACATTTATAGTGGGGTGTATTCATTAAATTTACGGTAGAGTCTACCATAAATATAAGAGAATGGAACATCATTTCTCTGTACTTCAGGAGTATCTAAGAATTTTCTCATTCCTATATCCCTATTATTGAAACTTCAATGCACCAAAGAAAGCGGAATGGAACTCTTTCATGCTAATATGGCAATAAATTTACATCACTTATTTATTAAAGAAACCAGGACAACTGAAGCAAATATCATACTATGCATAATAATCAAGAAATCAGGACAACCCATTGGTTCTTGAATTATTTACAGATTCATGATGAAATGGCTAATCCATTCCCATGCAAGAAATAAATAGATGGTAACATAGGGAAGAAATAGCAAACTTCTTGCATTCAATGTGCTATCATTTTTTGGCGACCTATAAAAATATGTGCAAGTATCCTAACATGAGCAAAACTTATCCCTTAAATTAACATTTCAAGTATCCAAAAGGTACCTCTATGTGGCTCAGTGAAAATAATATATGAAATTGGCACAAAAAGTCTAGAGGTTCTCGAGAGTCAAAACTTGATCCATCTAGCTGAGTAAAGCATTGGTCAACATACACCATCCAGATTCTTGAGCCAAACCCATTAATGATTAAGCCAACTGAGTCACCTCGCTTATACACACACACTCATGCATTACTCACACAGATTTTTATCTTCAATCTCACCACTTCTCACCTCTTGATTCTCCTTCGAATTCACATCCAATTCCCCCTCCCCATCACTATTCTTTCTCTTCTTTTCCACGACATTCCAGAAAAAATCCACAAAAACAGACTCATAATAGGGCATTTTCACGTACCCGGGAAAGTATTTAATATCAAGAACAAAGTAGCTATTCCCATCTCTACTATCCCTAATCAAATCAAAGTTAAAAGCCTAATCCCCATTGCCTCTCTCAACCCTTTGGCTAACTCCATCACAAACTCCAAAGGTGGCATTTCCGCCTTCTCAACAACCTTCTTCACTTCAGAACAACATCCCTCCACTCACTATTTTAAAAACCGGACCGGACCGGACCAACCGGTTCAATCGAGAACCGGGAGCCAATCCGGTCTGGTTAAAAATCCCAAAACCGGTCAACAACCGAAAAACTGGCTAAAAACCGGTCAAAAACCGGGGCTGAACTGGAAATTTCAAAAAAAAAACGGTTCTATGTCCGGTTCGGTTTTTAAAACCATGCCTCCACTTCATTTTTCACAACCAAATTTGAAACTTGCCATAACAACAACAAACCCTCACCCTCTGCCATATTATTCAGTTTTTCTTCAGATATATCCAGCAACGATATCCTCTTCACGCATTTAATGTGTTCTCCCACCACATACACTTTAAAAATCACTTCGCCGTGGTTTGTTTTAATTTCTTTAACCCGTTCTTGTTTAACACCAAGAACATCTCGTGTGACTCTGCACTGCCATTAGCCAATACCGGTTTTGCAATCAACCGAAACTTCAGCCCAACTTCTCCAATCAAATCCATAAGATTCTCAGACTCATACTCTTGAGGCGGGTCAATTACGACGACATTTGGGTGATGGAGAGAGAGTAGGTGCAATTGGTGGTTCCAATCAGGACTGTAGAGTTTGTTGATGATACAATCGAAGGGTCCTTGTTTTGTTAAGGGTTTGGTAGGGTCAATTTTGATGAGATCGATGCTGTGTTGTTTGGCTTGATTGATGAGAGAGTTGGATGAATCTTTGCACCTTCATGGGGGAAGCAGCGTACCCCATGGAGTACATTGAAGATGAAGAAGACATTTTTATTTTCTGCTTGGAAGGAGAGAAAGTAATGAGAAAGGGAAAATTGAATTTGTACAGTAACAGGAAGAGTGTTGATTAGCTCAGTTTCAGAGTTTTGACTTTCGACTTGGATTCAACGTTATCGCGGAGAAGGAACGCTACGCAGTGACTTTCTGCGTGCTGCTGTGAAGGGATCTTCGGGTAGAATATATAAATCTTCCTCTTCCTAAATCTTTTTTTTATTTATTTTATATTTTCTTAGAAACGATACCCAAGGATTACAAAAAATTGTAACAAAAGAATCAACATTTTTTGTCAAAATCGTGTCTTCACATCAGAGTGCATCATCAAAGACTATCTTCTTCCCTTTCCTTGGCATTAATTTCTGGTTCAATAATAGTCCAACAAAAATGTGCTTCTTATTACAAGCCTGTCTATCCTGCAAAAGTAAAAAATGCCTTTTATCTGAAACATAATCACCTCCTAACAAGCTTGTTACTACCTTTGTATGTGAATACAAGAAGCTCCTGTACATCTTCCACAGAGCTCAGTTTATCACAAGGAATAGAGTTACTACAATAAGTAATACTTTTCTTTTCTTTCTTTTTTTTATAAGACAATAATTAGTACGTTTAAGTATTGATTTTGTTCAGAAATAAAAAGATAGTAAATACATATGTCCGTAATCTTGCTCAACGGGCCCTCTATTATAACGAGGTCGGACCTATTTCTAGACAGTAACCATCGAGACAATGATCATTGCCATTGAGCAAGAACCAGATTAGGAGATTCTTGACCATAAGACTGGAGACTGATGCTCAGTGCCATTGAGTATGTAATCGAGTACTTAAGATTCAAACGTCTACTAAACTTACAAGGCACTGAAAATTTCAGACGTTACTATAACCAAACCAGATGCATCACCATCATTAAGCCAATACCATAACTACAAGAAAACTGTGTTACCAAGTGTCACCACATCTTTGCAAAGATCTCCAATTGATTTTGAAATAGCAGAATCCATAAAAATTTGGTCATGAAGGTACATGCCCCACATTACTGAACAGGGAAGCTTAAGATACAATCAGGAGTGCCAAAAAATGACCCCAAAAATAAATGAAGTCATTTATCATGTTTAACGTTTGGAAATGGATTACATGTCATCAAATCACAATGGAATCACTGCAACTCCATAGAACACCATCGTGCTGGGAACACCCAAAATCGGAAATCAAATATAAGATTGACAAAATACTTAACTAACCTCCCCCACTCCCTTCCCATTTATATTAACAGTAAGATGCTACTAGAATGACCAAACCCTGATACCAGCATCTTATTTTTCCAATAACTTAAATATTTATCAGAAAAAAAGAAAAAGAAAAAAGAAAGGGAAGTAACAAACTCAGAATAATGTAATGCTAGTCCACAGTCAGTATGAAGATCAGAGTCTAGCATTGGACAGAGGACAGTCACTAACAAAAACTTCCTTCACAATTATTTTATAATAGGTAAAGAGGAAGCTTAACATAAGATTAGAACAGAAGGGACCTCATCTATGCAGCAGCCTGTAAAACATACCACAAGAAACAATGCCCTAAATAATAAATGAGAAGTTCGCCCGCAGGCCAAATAGGAAACCAGTTACGACAAAAGAAAATGTCTCAAAATCTCACTGTCATTTCCATAAAAATTTACCAAAATTAGCTAGCTCAGCAAAAACCATTGAACCTCCTAAATTTTAGAATTTCTTCCTAGACTTTATCAAATTGATTTCAATTTAAAGGGAAACATAAGGGAGATGAAATATTGTTCCTTTTTTTTTTTTCCCAAAACAACAAATTTTATTATTTAAGCTTCTGTTTTTGGAAGAGAGGATGGATCCTAGGAAGCAGAGACACGGCAAACACCCTGGTATTCCTTGCCAACACATATGGACACAAATACTTCAGTGACACAGCTGCCTGCTTGTTCAACACATGTCTGGAGAATATAAAAAAAAAATGCATTTAACCACTAATCCCTTTTAAAAATTGATATCTAGCCCATGTTATGTAGATCTAAAATAAAGACTGTAGACAATCTCTACTATAGAAACTTCAATACACCAAAGAAAGCAGGAATGGAACTCATTCATGCTAATATGGGAATAAATTTACAACACATATTTATTCAAGCAAACCCAGTACAACTGAAGCAAATATCATACTATACAAAATAACAAAGAAAGCAGCCGAAGTGTTTTTTTTTTCCTGTCTGTGTGTGTGTGGAAGAAAGCAACCATAGTTGAAGTAGGAAAAGAAAGACAATCCATTGGTTATTAAATTATTTACAGATTCACCAAAATGACTAATCCAATCCAATGCAAGAAATAAATAGATGGCAACATATAAAAGAAATAGTAAACTTCATGCATTCAATTTGCTAACGTTTTCTGTGGCCTATAAAAATGTGAGCTCTAAGTTAGGGAAGCCCACCTGTTGGTCACAATTGGTGTCTAGGCCCACCACATCCTTTATTTGAGCCCGTGTTACCCATTTAAAATTTTTTACTCCCCCCCTTATTGCTATCCCAGGAAACCCATCTCCTTCATTTCACATCAACTTCCACAATTAAACCACTCCCTATCCAACATGATCTCCTTATATCACTCCTCTTCCCATTTTCATTTGATTTTGAATTCAAACTGAATCTTACTAGGATACGTTTCCTATTTTCTACCAGAATTTGCTCACCTAATTTTGTATCCACATTAATGCACTGCTCCCTCCTATCCCTTCCTCCCACCACCATTGTATCAAGCTTGCCCACCGGAATATCCCCCAGCTTAGCACCTGTAAGTTTCGGATTCATCGCCAACAACCCCCTTGACTGATTCTGCCTCTCCACAAACTCCCCCTAAATCATATTTTTATCCTTATCCTTGGTTGTAATATGTTGTGACTGAGTCACAACCCTTGGCTGCACCTGACCCTTCAGTGTCTCAACAAAAGACCGAGAGGGAAGAAACCCCGACATTCTCCTTTGTGGCTGAGACACAAATTTGGCCTGGCCTGAACCACCTGAAGCATATTGGTCAGGTTCCAACATCTTCCTCAGTTCAAGCCCAAAGACCTTCCAACCATTTTGTGCTTTGCCTCTAGGAATTATGACAGATCTTCTATGCCCGCCAACTTTGAGTTCAGACACTAAAAGGAACTGACCAAAGGAGTTTGATCCCCGCTGCAAAGTGTATGCAGTATCTCCTTCCCTAAGCGTAAAAAACTGTTTGGGATTGATTCCGACCACCGTGTGTTCTATATTCTTCATCAACCATAATGCTGCATTCTTGCCCATGAATACTGACTTCATGAAGTGTTTGCCTCATTCAAAAATACGTAAGGAGAAAAAATTTCCTCCTTCCCCAACCACCAATTGAAAAAGCTTAAATTCAATGAAAAAACTACAAATTCCACCCATTGAAAAAGCTCTAGAATATCACTCTTATAATGATCCAAGAGTTAAGATGCAGAATATGAAACTCAGACTCACCCTGTCTAGAAACTTCAATACACCAAAGAAAGCAGAATGGAACTCATTCATGCTAATATGGGAATAAATTTACAACACATTTATTCAAGCAAACCCAGTACAACTGAAGCAAATATCATACTATACAAAATAACAAAGAAAGCAGCCAAGGTGTTTTTTTTTTTTTTCCCTGTCTCTGTATGTGTGTGTGGAAGAAAGCAACCATAGTTGAAGTAGGAAAAGAAAGACAACCCATTGGTTATTAAATTATTTACAGATTCACCAAAATGACTAATCCATTCCAATGCAAGAAATAAATAGATGGCAACATATAAAAGAAATAGTAAACTTCATGCATTCAGTTTGCTAACGTTTTCTGTGGCCTATAAAAATGTGTGCAAGTATCCAACCTGAACATGCTTGGCAAAACATTTCCCTTAAATTAGCACTTCAAGTAACCGAAAGGTGGATTGAATTCGGGCTTCAAGCCTTCAACTATTTGAAAGGTACCTCCTTCTGGCGAAATCAGAACAATATATGGAATTCACACAAAAAGCCGAAAAGGTACTTGTGCGTCAAGACTTGATCCATTCAGCTGAGTAAACCATAAATGCTTAACCCAACCGCGTTACCTTGCTTATTAACACACACACAAAGCATTACTCACACAAGTGATTTTTCTCTTCAATCTCACCACATCTCACCTCTTGATTCTCCTTCACACCCAATTCCACCTTCCTCCTCTTCTCTTCCACAAGATCACAAAAAAAGTCCACCAAAACCGACTCATAGTCGGGCATTTTAGCGTACCCAGGAAAGTAATTGATATCAATAACAAAGTACCTATTCCCATCTCGACTATCCCTAATCAAATCAAAGTTAAAAAGCCTAAGCCCCAGTGCCTCCCTCAACCCTTGGGCTAACTCCATCACAAACTCCAAAGGTGGCTTTTCCGCCTTCTCCACAAGCTCATCCACTTCAGAGCAACAAAATCCCTTCCCTTTATTTCTCGCAATAACAGCCTTCTCCAGCTCAGAACATCCCCCAACTTCATTTTTTGCGACCAAATTCGATATCTGTGAAAACAACAACAAACCCTCATCCACCGCCGTACTATTCAGTTTTTCTTCAGATATATCCAGCAACGATCTCCTCTTCACGCATTTAACGTGTTCTCCCACCACATACACTTTGAAAATCACTCCGCCATGGTTTACAAATTCTTGCATCACAATTGGTTTTTTTAATTTCTTTAACCCGTTCTCGTTGAACACCAAGGACATCTCGTGCGACGTGGCACTGCCGTCGGCCGTTACCGGTTTCGCTATCAACGGAAACTTCAGCCCTGCTTCTTCAATCGAATCCATAAGATTCTCAGACTCATGCACTACTCTCTGTTTTGGAACCCCAAACGTTTGGTTCCTTTTAGGGATTTTCAAGCTGGTAACCACATCGAGCATGGAGGTTCGATCGTGGAGACGCTCGATGGATTCCGGAGAGTCGATTACGACGACGTTTGGGTGATGGAGAGAGAGTTGCTGCAATTGGTCGTTCCAATCGGGGCTGCTGTAGAGTTTGTGGATGACGCAATCGAACGGTCCCTGTTGGGTTAAGGGTTTTGTGGAGTCGATTTTGATGAGATCGATGCCGCGTTGTTTGGCTTGGTTGATTAAAGAGTTTTGGATGAAGCTTTGAACTTTTTTGGGTAAAAGAGCGTAGCCTATGCGGTACCTTTGAGAAGACCGAGAAGAAGAACATGGAGATGGAGAAGACATTTTTATTTAATTTGTGTTTGGGTAGAGAGAAAGTAAGAAAGAGAGGGAAAATTGTTTGGTTTAGAGAGTACTCAATTTTCATATCTCAACACTCAAATTCATTACCCAATTCTGGGAAGAGATGAAGCTCCAAGCTAGAAGAAATGAGTTAAAGGAAAGTCAACTATGGCTCCGTTTGGTAGGACAATGAAAAAGTGGGAGGATAGATAATAGGAGTAGGGATGGCAATGGGACGGGGTGAGTCTGAAGGATTGGCGAAAATGGGTAATTACCCATCAGAATCGAACTATTTAGTTAATAGGGTCCGTTTGGAAACATATTGGCAAACTAGCAACTCGAGTCTTAGAGGCTCGATTTTGGGCCCCTAAATCGAGTTTCTAAGGCTCGATTTTCATGCGTCGTTCCTCTCTGATGTGGCGCTTTGTCCAGGTGGCGTCTACATGAAAATCGAGTCTCTAAGACTCGATTTCCACCGAAAAATAAAATATTAATCACCCAAAATGCAACCCAAAATGCAGAAACAGCGGAAAGAAAATGCAGAAAGAAAGAAAAAAAAAAAAGAGAAGAAGAAGAAGAAGAAGAAGAAGGAATGGCGACACACACAGGCCGCGCGCGACCAGGTCGCCGCGCGACAGATCCAGGCCGCGCGCGACCCAGGTCGCCGCGCGCGACCCAGGTCGCAGCGCGCGACCCAGGTCGCCGCGCGCGACCCAGGTCGCCGCGCGCGACCCAGGTCGCCCCGCGCGACCCAGGTCGCACCGCGACCCAGGTCGCCGCGCGCGACCCAGGTCGCCGCGCGCGACCCAGGTCGCCGCACCGTGACCCAGGTCGCAGTCGCCGCGCGCGACCCAGGTCGCCGCGCGCGACCCAGGTCGCCTCGCCGCGCGACTCGCCGCGCGACTTTCTGGGTTTTTTTTTTTTTTTCTTTCTTCTCTGATGAACGCGTTGTGGTTTTCTGGCTTTCTTCTCTGTTTCTGGGTTTTCTTTTCCTCTGGTTTTCTTCTCTGTTTCTGGGCTTTCTTTTCCTGCTGCCCTTTAGTTTTTTTTTTGTTTTCGTTTTAAATGTAAATCGAGTCTTAGAGACTCGATTTTCATGTTGATGCCACCTGGACAAAGCGCCACATCAGAGAGGAACGACGCATGAAAATCGAGCCTTAGAAACTCGATTTAGGGGCTCAAAATCGAGCCTCAGAGGCTCGAGTTGCTAGTTTGCCAATATGTTTCCAAACGGACCCTATTAACTAAATAGTTCGATTTTGATGGGTAATTACCCATTTTCGCCGAGTTTTCGTCCCGTCCCGCATGGTTTTGTTTCATCCCATCCTCGTCCCGTCCCGTTTGATGGGAATACTTTCTCACCCATCCCCGCTCCTTGGAGCCCTGTGAAGCCACGCTCTACCCTATAAAACTCTACTTTTTGTTAATTTACCCTACAATTAATATAATTTTTTTAATGAAACTTATTTCATTAATAAAAATATACTTGAAATTACAAATTTATCCCACTAACTCAAATCAATTTTTAGAAAAAATTGAATAATCTATCCAAGTGTTTAACATGATAATCATTAAAAAAAAAAAAAAAAATCTCATAGAATAACACATAACAAAATAAAAATATAGAATCACATTGGGTAAAATAAAATATGTTAATATTAATATGTTTGTTTAAATAGTAGGGTTTAAGGTTATGAAAAATTTATAATTATAATTCTTAGTAATGCGGGGCGGGGCGGGGATGAGGAGAGGCGGGGCGGGGTGGATCTATAAAGTCTAAACCCATCCCCGACCCGCCCTGTGATGCGGGGCTAAAATCTTACCCCATCCACTCCACCGCCTTTGCGGGATAAGGAAAACCCGTGCGGGGTGAAATAGGGAGAGACGGGTTAAGCGTGGCGGAGAAAAATTGTCATCCCTAAATAGAAGAAGGTTAGAAAAGTTTTTAGTTTTTTTTCTTTTGTGTTTAATTGCGAGGCTGAAAAAGTGGAAGAATGAAAAACTTTTTGGTTTAGCTAAAAATAAGATTTGTATATATTTATCATTATTCCTTAAATAAAACAAAAAATAATACATTATACTTTTAAAAAAAATTGCATACAAATGAAAGTGGACCTTTCAAATAATAGCATAAGAAATCATCCAAAATGTTTTCTTAAAAAATATTAAAATTTAAAAAAAAAAAAAAAAAAAAAAAAAAAAAAAAAAAAAAAAAAGAAGAAGGAAAAGAAGAAGAAACCCTGACAAAACCAAAGAAAACAAAAACAAAAAGCCATTTCTTTTAGCTTGGAGCTTCAAGAATAAAAAAAAGCAAGAATAAAAAAAAGCAAGAAACGTTAATTAGAGGTGAGGATAATTTTGTCTAAATATTTTTTTCACTTTTCACTCTAATTTTCTCTTCAATTTGGAGAGATTGTATTTTGAAAGAGATGAAAGAAAACTTGTAGGAATAACATAAGTCCGGTGTGTGCACAGTGATTGAGCTATTGTAATGCATGTGAAACTCTGACTTTAATGTTGACAATACATACATGTGAGACCCAAGTAAATGAGCAAAATTATGAAATTGTCATCGTAACTCAGCCTTGAGAATCCAAAAATACCAAAAACTTGTTCTCATTTTCCATAACTCTAACTCAATTTTTTGAGTTATGAGTTATGGAAATTGAGAATAGAAATCAAACCAAACAGCTGCAACTAGTATGAGTCCCACGAAAAATGAGTGATGAGTTATGAAAATTAAGTGATGTGTAATGAAAATAGGACAAACCAAACAGGGCCTCAATTTTTAAGGGTTGATTTACTTCTAAGTGTGTTTTGACCTTTTTTTTTTTTTTTTGGGAGATTTGGATTTCTGAGAAGGTTGTTATTGCGGACAACGAACGCAATGACGTGGTGCAGCTGAGAGGTGTGATCGAGGCCTGCAACGTGCTGCTGTGACCATGAAAGGTATCAATTATCATCGAGTAAAATATAGGAAAATGTATTTTTTATTAAATGTTTTCACATTATTTGAATCAAAATTTAATAAATAAATAAATAACTTATATAAAAATAATTAGTCGCTAACACGTTACACGTCTTTCATTTGATACTGAAGGTCATACTAAATATCTTCAGTAGAACTAGAATACATAAATCTTCTCTAACTATTATTATTATTATTATTATTTAATTTTGGATATAAATATGAAATATTTTCTTAGAAATAATATCCAAGGATTACAAAAAATTCCATTTAAATAATAACTAGCATCATTGACCCGCGAGCTCAAGAGAGTTTTATGTGTTTGTCCATAATTAAAATAATCAAGACAAATGACACCTAGAAAAATTTTCTATTTTCATTTTTTAATTATTTTATTTATTGACAAACGCATTAATCTCATTAAAGATTAAACAGACACGAAATTCGGATGAATGAAAAGTTGACATTAAGAACAAAATATTCTAAGCATGCACATGAGATGGGACAAGTAAATATCTAATACAGTACTAAACAAAAAAAAGTCCAACGTCAAGACAAATTTAACCTTTTACATCATGTACTAAACATATTAAAATTGTTTAATCTTACAACAGTGAAAGATTTGAGAAGCTTTAAAGCCATAGCACAAATTCCATAAATTTAAACTACTTTAAAGTCTTGGATCCTACATATCAAAATTCACTACATTATGTTTCAATGTGCCAAGCATTCCTATGATCATTGTTAAACCAAAAAATTGATCAAGGTTAAAAGAGGAAGAAGATGAAAGAATAAAGGCACATATTTTACAATTGGATCGAACAACAAGGCCTGTAGGCAAGGACAGAGGAAGGCAAAACCATGTGAAGGAATCTAAGACACTTTCCCAATCAGAAAATAATAAAGATAGCAACAGATCGAAAGCATCTGATACCTTTCATGCCTGTAATGAAATAGCATCAACCTTAGTGTATGCCACACCCTTAACCTTCTTACTTGAACTCTCTTTAGATTTCTTTGATTTCCGTTTCTTCGAAGACACCTTTGGTTCTTCGGAAGTCTGTTTTTGCTCTGAATCAAAATTTTCTGTCAAAATCATGTCATCCATATCCTTCACATCAGAGTGCATCAAAGACTCGTCTTCTTCCGTTTCCTTGGCATTATTTTCAGGTTCAATAACTGACATTCCTGTCAGAGTATAGTCCAACAAAAATGTGCTTCTTACATGCCTGTCTATCCTGCTAAAATGCCTGTGAGAATATGGTATGAGACCTTCAAGGAGTTCCCCTATGCCTTTTATCTGAAACATAATGGTAATTAAATACGTTATTGAACAACAATCTTCGTTTCTCCACTTGAGAACAACATCCCTCATCTTCATTTCTTGCTACTTTAAAGCTAAGCCCATTATATAACAAAAAAGTGTATATATATATATATGTGTGTGTGTGTGTGTTCAATTAATAAATATTAATAAATACGAAGTCAAATTAGAAAATTTATAGAGAAAAACATGCCTAATTTGAATAGAATTTGTTTAGAAGAGATCAAACTTAATTTAATTAGAAAATAAATTAAACTAGAAAAAGTAAATTCTATATAGTTTAAACAACATAGTTTACTAGAAACTATAAAAACCAAATTAAAAAATATATTATTTGAATGATGACATGGGAAAATATGAGCTTTTAAAAGCCAATGTGGCAAAGTTAACATGGCAACATTAAGAAATCAATTAAAGGCCATAGAGATTGATTTGTATAGAGATATATATATATATATATATGTATATATAGATGATTGATTTGTATTCAAGGTTTTGGGCCCCACAAATGAGGTTCCTCACACCCTGCTGGTGTCCAGAAGACTAGAATACTGAGTTTATATACCATTTCTATGGTTATTTCAACCTACTGAGACACAATATTTTGAAATGCTATACAGAAGAGGAATACTTAAAAAGACCAGTACCTCAATTATCTCTGTTGGAGGAAGGATGTTGAAAACTCTGAAAAGCACAAATTGTGCAACATGACAGAGCTTTGGCTTTGTATTCCATTCTCGAACATATTCAAACAGTAAACGAAACTCTCCCTTGCCAATGGCATTAAGAGCTTTATCCATCTGATTTTCAGCCTCTCTCTTCCTGCAGAGGACTAGGCTGTAAGAAATATATACACAATAGGAAGAGAGAGGGGGGGTAAGATGTTCCTAACCTGAAAAGTTCAGCAAACAATTCAAAAAGTTTATGAGGCCTGCGAAGTTCAAATGCAATTTGGATTGCTCTAGTGTAGTCAGCATCTGATACAGCATTTTCCAATTCTTGACCTTTCAGAACCCCTTCCTCCTGCATATTAATATGACACCGACTTCTATATGTAAGACATTGTTACAATATTTAGTCAAAATTCATAAAGATATCAGGTCTAAAAACTAAAGACCCCAAATATGAAACATCAATACAATAAGCTAAACTTAAAATATAGAAAGTGGACATTCCAACATATCCTGTCTAAATAATAAAGACCCAAATAAGGACTATATAGTTCCACTCATTGATAGGGACCCTTATGAAAGTAATGCCTACAATGTATCGAAGCAATCAGAAACAGCAAGATGACAGTAGCAATAGTAGAAAATTGATAATCATCAGAAAAAGAAAAGACAATAATAAAATATGAGATCAGGATAAAATGATAGTTACAGAATCCATATAATAATCAAAGACCAACCAACCTATATGTCTGTACATTGCTGTATATCAACCACAGACAACTGCAATTGCTGCCAGACTTACATAAATGATAGAACCATGATAACAGTAACTCATAATAGTGCAGCTTATTCACAGTTTTAAAAGAAACCTTAAAAGGTGGATTAATAAATGCCAGATGCCCTTTCAAATTCAGCTGACCAGTTACTAGTATAGTGCAGTGCATGAAACTTGCCTAGGAACTCAATACGTCCAATTGTATTATTTTGTGATTCAGGAACTTAGCATAACAACAAAATTCTGAAAATCCATGACAAAGTTCAAGCATCATTTATACTTACTTGTACCCAAGAAAATGCTACTCTATTCAAAATTTTCAATGAATGGCCAAAATTTCATTTAGTCCAAGTATTAGAGTTCCAACAAACAGAGAACAAGCTAGGGCTGAGCAGGAACCCACATAACCCAACCTGACGGGCTTTGGGCGAGCCATGAGGTCCTTCGGGTTGAGTCCAGGTCCCACATTCTGATCAGCCTTGGGTCTCACCAGTTTATCCCGAACCGCCCAATCCTAAAATTGATTTTTTTTTCCTTTTTTTTGAGTTTTTACACCTTTGGGAGCTTGATTAGTTTTTTATTAGCATGAGTCAATATTTGAGTTAATAAATGTGCTATTTTCACAAAGAACTGTCCATTAATTTACCTGCCTGAGACCCAACCCAACCTGGATGTGTGGGTTCAGGTGAGTGGGATTTCATGTCATCTCTATCGGGCTGGGTTGCTAGTCAGGTCTAAACCCAACCTGACCCAGCCCATGCTCATTCCTAGGAAAAACACTCTCTCAACTTCTACAAATTTAATTTTCATCAATCAACATTATAAATTTTTGGCAAGATATAATTTAAAATGCCAGGAAGGTGAAAACATCTACTCTTGCTGGAAAGGATTGTATTATTGGCATAGCATTAGCATCATGTGGGATGCAACTCCTCAACATCTTATGAGGGCCATTTGGGGGGAACAGAATAACCCACCTTTTTGGGACGCTTGATTGAATGTTGTACTATGATTTTGAGGGGAGGGGGTTATCTTGTAATTCTCTATTTGATTTCAGGGGTCACTTAAATCTACATTAGTGATTCTTTAGGAGGCTCTATTATTTGAGCTCTCCTTTTCTTTTATAATATTCTTTACTATACTAAAAAAATGATTTTCAAGATAAGGCACAAAAATAGCAGGTAAGACAACTCACCTCTTTACGGAAAGCCTCCTCTTTGTCATCAGAAGTACAATCATACCACAAATTAATGACAGCATCACTGCCACCGGTAGCAAGCATTTCTGTCTTCTTCCCAATAGCCAGTGCCCAAACCTGCAGGCTAAATCCTGTGAGAAAAAGAGAAGGGCAAGCAAAAATCTAATTGCAGAAGAGAGAGACAATCCCACAACAATACAAAACTGCTTCCCCCCACTCAGATAACAAAACCAGGCTATTATGGGAGTGCAAATGGATAAAGAATTCAAAACAGGGTAATGATAAATGGTGAATCAAATTTAAAAACTACGACTATGACTTGAGGATGCAAATGAAGTGAAGAATCCATAGAATTATGTGAATGGCCATTGCCACAATTGCACCAATCAATACTTTAACTGCCCTAGCAAAATGCATCTGCCAAGTTGGCACAGCCGAAAAAAAACAAAAATCCTACAATCACACCTTAATCTTTTTCATTTTCCAAAAAAGAGGATAACATGTTAAGAAGACCCCAGCACATATGGAACATGGCTTTGGTGCCATTACAGGATTATGAAGATAACTCACATCAAATTTGAATGAGGGTCAGCCACCCCCACCACCCACAAAGGGAAGGGTAGCTTCAGTGCTGTTTTGTTTAAAATTTTATTATATACCTCGCACTATAATAGACATATCCTTGAACAGTTTTCTTTTCCAGTGATCCCTTCAATGAATAATGTGAATTGAACAGACACCTCTTTTTATCGAAAGATCAATACTCTTCATGTATGTTTTTCATTGATGTGAGATTAATCTTTCTTTTTGTTTTATTTGGAGTTACGTAGCTAATAACATCTTCAGTGAAGGATCTTTTAGCATCTTGGAGAAGAGGCATCGAAGTGCACTGCAGATGTTTGGAACACTATTCCCGTGTATTTGATGTGGTGTATTTGGAAGGAGCATAATTCTAGTATGTTTGAAGGATTTGAAGCCTTATTGATCCATCTAAACTTCTCAATCTTAAGATCTCTATTTGATTGGATATTGGGAATTTTGTTTCTTCCTCATTTTTGGAATTTTTAGATCTATGTAACTTTAGATCCTAGATTAGTTGCACTTGTATGATTCCCATGTACCAGGGCTTCACCCTCTTTTCTTTTAAAATACATCTGTAGTTGCTCTTAATAATAATAATAACAATAATATGCTAATTTCCATTTTTTATTGGACAGAGTTGTCCTGCAAACAGGTTTGGAGGAATCTCGTCCAAACCACTACAGGTCAATTCATAAAACCAGCTTGTTTGTGATCTGTTTTTTTTTTTTTTTTTTTTTTTTTTTTTTTTTTTTTTTTTTGTGGTGCACAACCTAAATTAGGAGTTTTGGACCCTCCATGTTGATGATCAAAACACCATATGTACTGATGGACACCATCCCGATGTCAGGCATGAATTTCACAGTACATCAAAAACATATACGATCCAGGTGAACCGATCATGACATATTCAGAAGTGTTTTTACATCCAAGAAAGCAGAAGATGAGGCTTTATCTATGAGGCTTTATCTTCCTTCTCACTTATATGCAGAAAATAAACATGCAGATAATAAACCATATAACAGGTTTAATGAGACTTTTTTTTCATGACATAGATCCACAGAATGAGATAACCCATAAGATCAAGCATTACTCTACATGATCTTGAGGATAAAAATGAGAAGAGATTTTGTTAGAAAGACTAATATAATTATTAAAATAGTAGCTGCTTCCACACCTTGTCCTCGTGCTTATCATATGTAGCAATGCACTCGTTGGTTTTCACTGTCCATAGTTTTACCAGACCATCAGCACCTGAAAATGATTATTTAGTTGAGTACATGTCATGTGAACAGTAGATAAAGACCAAATAGGTAACTATTAGCCACATTACCACAAGAAACAAATTGGGTCCCACGAGTAAGAAAGGACGCTCTTAATACACTTGATGTATGCCCTTCAAATGTTTTCAAGCATGAACCATCAGATATTGACCAAATCTTTATCGTTTTATCACCAGATGCAGTTATGACACATTGCTCAACAGGAGAAAACTCTACCGACCAAATTCCCCTTTTATGCCCTTTAAGTACAACTACAGATACCAGATCTGGAAGCCTCCAAATGCAAGCAGTGCGATCCTATTCATCACACAAACACCCCCAAAAAAGGAGGAAATTTAGTAAATAAACCTAATGAAGCAACTTTATCAAGGAAAACAGAAAATTACATAAGGCAGGCAATGCCTACAGCATGTACACTTTCTTTGGAGAAAAAAAATTAATTGCTAAAAATAAAAACAAAAGGCAAAGAAGATGTGCCTTAAAAATTACAAACCTGAGAACCGCTGCAAACTAAGCTATCATTTGGTGCAACAGCTAGACAATTAATATCCTTATCATGAGCCGCTACAACTGCCTTTGCTTTTAAATTAAGTGGTTGTTCGACCCCATCTAAGAGACCGTCCAAACTCCACACTTTCAGAGTACGATCACTAGACAAATAAAGATGTAGTTTAAAAAATAGAGAAATAATAGTTCCTAAAAATATTAGGGGAGAGTGCAACATAAGGTTACTAGTGTAAAACACGAGCACCAATTTAAGTTACATAATGATGGAAGAGCAGAGAACAATTATTGTTGCATTAAATGATCCATGAGTGGCCAAATATATACAGAGGATCAGTGTGCTATTCAATGCCATTTCAAAGCAAAACTAGGAGAAAAGAGGAATTTGAGAATGACAAATAGCAGAAAATTCAAAAAAAAAAGAATAGGAATAGGAATAGGAGAAATATAAACTTTAGCAAAACAAAAAGTTCAAGATCCATACTTATCTATCCCATGTTAAGATTAAGCCATCATAAATGCATTCAATTGCAACACAAAATTGTTGAAGTTCACCAGAGTACTTCTGCAGCTCTATCATCTTAGATACTCCAAAACCCATACACACAGACAGATATATTTTTGAGGTTTAGAAATGAATCTTTGTCATTAATACCTGTCTCTGTGTGTGTGTGTGTGTGTGTGTGTGTGTGTGTGTGTGAGCTTTCATATCCTAGCCTAAATAGAGCACTTCTATGGTCACCAATGATACTGTACTAAATTAATAATGTGACCACCATTAAATTTTCCACAATGGAAACTTTGAAAAAAAAAAAAAAATTTAAGTTTTAATATGCTGACTCCAATCACTTTTACTTCATTTGTGCATAACACACACGGTTTTCTCATGAACTAGTCATGGCCTAATATAGCCATGTTGCTCAAATAACATTTAAAGATATAACAAAAAATCGACCTTAAAATGAAAACCCTTTAAAGCATATTTATTTTCTCCCTGAAATGAGATCTGCCTTCTTCAGGGTAAAGTTATGCTACATGACATTTAAAACAATTCTAAATTCTCAGCATTTAATTGTAACCCTTGAGAGCAAGTGTACAGGAATCAGGATGGAAAGAGGAACTTATGATTTGAATAATCAGAAATTTAGTTCAGGCAAGGACCCCAGAGCCCAATAGATATCACCTAGCCCTTTTACCAGGAATTAATTCAATACGCAGGTCTGTAAGGATTGTGATACAAAGCAAAGGACCAGTACAATTCACAATGAATTACACTTTCTTAACTTTATGAAAAGCTCACCATAGGAATCATTACCTGCTATTTCCATCCCAACTAAATAACCCTTTAGTATAAGTACTCTTGTCCTAAAGCTTACCAGTTACCACCCCCAGAGTAGTGGCTAATACAATGGAAGCAACAACATGATAAAACCACATCAAAAGAGTTCGAAGTACATATGAATGAAATGGTCAGATGGAATTTCATGGTGAAGGGATTGCATGGGTAAAACTCACCTACTACCACTAACAAAGAAGTTCTTCTGCTTCTTTGAGAAAGCTACGGCTCCAACAGCTCCCATATGACCTACACCAACTCCAACGCAACATCTGCTTTCTGATTCCCACAGTCTAACCTATATAGAGAATGGAATTAGAAATATAGAAACATATGGCATACTACATACAACATACAACATAGAGCATACAAATCATCTCAGAGAGAGGAGGGAGGAGTGGAGAGAGAGCATGCACTGTCCAATAATAAATGAAGAAACAAAGTAAAGTGATTTTCCCCATCACAGCCATATTTCTATTTGTCAATTTTTTTCCCCTTATGATTGGTAAGTTACGCACCCAAGTGGTCTTGATCATACTGCATTAACTCCACATTGTTCTTACAAGGAGGGCATGTCATTTGAGCTTAAGCTCATTGGCTTCTGTTTAATATTACTTACAGAGTGCAGACTGCATGATTATAAAAAATCAAACCAAGTCCACTACAGGTACCTTGAGAGCAGAAGAAAATAGAACTTACATTGTTATCCTTACTTCCAGTTACAATAAGTGTTCTTCCAGAACTAGATACACAGGTGTCAAGGCATAGAACAGTTTCAGTATGACCAGCCAATACATAAGAACATGACATGGCCGTTAGGTCATACACTCGTACCTGCATGAGTCCAAATTGAGATACATATTAGGAATCAAAATCACAAAACTAACATCATACTTTCTTCCAGTAGCACAAGTAAGAATTCTCTCCATCCTAGAGGACATAGTGGCCACATCCGTGCAACCTTGCCTAGCTTATGCATTGAGGAGACCACGAATATATTATCAATTTAATTACTGCTTATAACTGCATTGTATATTTTTACCTATTATTACACACCACTCATCCAACACAAATGTCACTTTTCGTGAACAACAAAATGTTTCAACGCAAAATTGCTTGAAAATAAAGGTAATTGATGATGGGAAAAAAAGGAAAAAAAGAAAAAAGAAAAAAAAGAAGATAATTACTACAAATCTCTTAAAAAGGTAAAAATGAGCATGATAATAAAACCCAATAATTGCTGAAACCAGTTTTCAGAATGTACAATTACTCTAGGTCCCGATAACAGAAGCACAGGTCTTCACTCTTCCAAGACATAAATGGCTATGAGTTGTTCTGAAGTGACACACATAAAACTCTCCTAGGAGGCTGGAGAACATTCATAGTCAAAACTAATAAAGATGAAAGAATTTAGGGTGGTAACATTCAAAGTTCTCTTGCAAACACAGAAACCAGAAAAAGGTGAAAAAAGAAACAATGATAAGATCAAATTATCATATTGAATTTTTCAGTGACCGATTATTCAGATCTTACATCCTCTAGATGCAAGCTACCAGTACAAAAAATGTTGAGATAGGTAAGAATCAACACATTTACCTGTTCAAGATTTGTGGCAACCGCCAGAAACTGTTCCTCTTCACCTAAAAATTTCATATCCACAATCTCTTCATTGTATCCTACAAGTCTTCTGCTTAGGATTAATTTAAACATCTCTTCTGGTTGTTCTACTGGGGAATAGAAAAGAAACTGCTGATCAGCAGTCACACAAAGCAGCCCTTGATCAAAAGGCAGCATAACTGCAGAAGTGAAGCCCCTATCCATGTCTGAGCTGTCAGTAATATCCGATGACTTTTGCTCAAACAAGCAAACTGCCCTGTTAAAATGAAAAAAAAAAAATATATATATATATATATATATAAACTCATCAAACTGCTGTTCATTCTAAATGAGAAACAATCATGAGAACTAAAAATACAAGTCCCAGAGGCCTCGCAACCATATATCTGAAAAAAAATCCGTACAAATTACAAACTAATAGGAAAACAACTTGATGTTGTCTTACCTTTCAGAGTTCCATATTCTTACAATCCCACGTTCACCAACTGTGATAAAATGAATTTCTGATGAACTACTTGCTTTCTTCCCACTTCGCTGAGAGAATATAGCCAGGCTTGAAGCAAAGGGGCTTCCAGAGTGAATTGTACAAACAGCTTCAAGTACCTCATATGTTAACACAGTCTTTTTGAAACAATAGTCATGAAGATCCCACAAGTTTACAACCTGCAAACATCCTACACCTCATTTTTCAGCTGACACTAAATGGTTTCCAACTATATAAAATTAGAAGCAACCAATACAAGTAAATAATGTTTTAAGACAACAAAAACCAAAAAAAGTTCCAGCATTTTGACATAAACTCATTCACAACTGCTTGTGACATTAAGTACAACAATCTAGTCAAGAAATAAAGTCCCCTATGCCATAAGAAATGACCAGTGCTAAGTTTTCAGTTAGACAGAAGACACTGCAAAGAGACCAAAGTGTAGATGCAACTGGCTAGCTAAGGTAACTTTACTTCACTCAGCCTAAAAGGTAGTTATCGATAATGCCTTCAAAAGGCGTTCTCAATTGCAAAATAATAGATGGATTTGGTCAAGAGAAGATGTAAATTCATTATACACAAGATGGATTTTGGTCAGATTTATTGCCTCCAACGTCAATGACTTAAAATAAATAAAAGGGCTGCTACATGGATATATTAAAGAAAAAGCAAATGGACAATCTTAAAGTATGAGAAAGTGAATTTACACAATATCTAATAAGAGTATCATAAGTATATTAAAATAACCACGTCTGTGAGCAAAGATTTAAAAAAATAAAATAAAAAATTGAACCATGCCTTATCTCTTCCAGCAGTGAGCAAGATCCATCCATCCTCAGATATAGCCATAGAAGTTACTGCTGACTCATGTTTTCTAAAAGTTGCAAGACATTCCTTGGTCAAAAGATCCCACACTCGTACTGTTGCATCGGCACCTCCAGAGAAAAACTATAAACACAAGACAGAATGATAAGCTAATAATGCAAGAAAAATGCAATAGAGTAGACTTAATGGTTAAAAAGAATAAAAGGAGTCAAATATTTTACATTTTCCCCAAATGGTATTACTTCAAGAGAATATCAGTCATGATAATTTCTTTTAGAATGATAATTGTTTAAATCCCTAATATAACTAATGTACTATTTCTTTTTGTGCATTCACAAAAATTGCACAGCTGCACACACTTGCAAATAAAAAAGGGCATATGGATCACATGCTGCTTGAGTGCAATTAAAACATCGGGTAACAGATAGAGTTGTAAAAAATGTAGATAGAAGTTACAAAAAATGTAGAAGATAAAAATATATCAAATTGAAATTAAAGTCTCTCATATTCAACGTAACTAAGGTGCAAGCCAAATTTGACATTCAATTTAAAAATTGGGAGAGGAAGGCAACAGAATTTCAATTTATATACACAGCAACATACAATAAGGTTCCTGTAATGATTGCTTGAAGTGGAAGGTTCTAAGTGCATGTAAGCAAAAACATGAGTACATGACACAGTTTCACACCAGCTTCATTACAGGCATCAAGACTTGCAAAGTCCACTCCAATAAGGTATCGTCCAATTTCTCAGTATCACATTTTTAGAGTTCATGGATAAATCTATGCAATAGGAACATTCTGAAACTGAAAATGCCATAATAACTGGACAGGAATTTCCAAGCTATGTTTCCATGAATTTTTGAGCTTTGACACATTATTTATAATGCAACAGAAACAGCCTTAGATCAAAAAGGTTCTTCAGTTTCCAAGATTCTTCCTTCTAGGATGTGAAAATATGAGATCTAGGGGACCAATAGCAATTTAAGAGGTACATTTTTTTTTGGCAATGCTTCAAATACCTTTGGAAGAAAAAATAAGACGAGGCTGATGAGCCACAGCTGGAGATTCCATTGGCGAACAAGTGAAGAGCAGGATAGTATATGTGGTTTTAGGGTTTGCATAGTTAATTCTGTACGTTAATTTTCTCCAGAATTTTTAGCATGAAGAACCCAATATTGGAAACCCCAAGTATTATTAAATCCATGACACACTGAATTGCACCCCAAAAAAAAACCAGCCTTGAATATAACAAAGACTTGAAGAAGCATCAAACTGAAGCAAGCAATAAAACAATTTAGTGTAACGAGTGAAACAAAGATACCGCAAATAATCAACAATTGTCATCTCTTGAACTCTGCAAACAGCAAAATTAAAACCAAAAAAAAAAAAAAAAAAATTCCTTTAAGCAGGAACTTACCAGTAATTTATCTGGATCAGGATGGAACATAATACTAGAAACAACCCCTTTGTGACCCTTGAAGGAGTGAGTGCAAAAGCCACCATCGACGTCCCAAACAAAGACGTTCCCATCAGCCCCTGTAGTAGCAAGCAACCCCCCCGACACATGGCAAGTCATAGCCATCACTGGACTATTATGTCCCTACTCAATGCCAACAAAAAATTAAAAAAATCATAATCAGAAAAGGAGTATGCACAACTATAATTAATAGTTATAAGGGATTTGAACCCTGAATGCATCCGTTGGAAACTCCAAAAGGTGCCAATTGAGCTACAATGACTCTTGGAAACTGTAATGAAGATTATATCCACAACAAACAAGCCTTTGTCTCAAATGTTTTATTTTCCACCATTCTATTATATCGAAAATCATACTAAGATGTCATTTTTTACTACTTCTACTAAACAATCCAATTCAATGAACCCCGCAAAATTTGAAATTTTGAAAAAAATACCTTCCAAGAACGGACGTTGTTGAGGGTGGACAAATCCCAGACTCTAATCTGATGACTGTGGCCGGCGGAGAAGAGCAATTTGTCGTCTGGGCTAAGCGCCAAGGCCGTGTGAGCTTCTGAGTCGCTGTCGATGGTCGACCTTATCGACGCGTTCGATGAATCGACGATTCTGATCGATTCATCGCAGGCGCAGGCGATGAATGAGCCGTCTGATGAGACGGCGAACGGCCCACCTGTGTAGAATTGTTCAAGTGAAGGCACGCACCGGTAATTCTTCTTCAAGGTTAGGGAAGCCATGAGAGAGAGAAGAAAAAGAAGAAAAAGAAGTTTTAGGGTTTAAGGGGTTGAGCAGAGGTGGAGGCTAGGGTTTAAGCCTCAAGGGGTTTACAAAGTGAAACACATAAAAGATAAAACTCATTTGGTCACGGACACGGTGCGAACTGACGGAACTGATGTCCTGTGACGGCACTAAAAAAAACAATTATTATTATGCACCTTATAGCTATTTACTTTAAAATGTCAATGTTATTATAATTGTTCTTGCTCATCAAAAATAATTGTTAATAGTTTCTCAAAAAAAAAAAAAAAATTGTTAATATAATTTGTTTCAAATGTTGCTGAAATTTCAAGAAACTTAAAAAATAATAGTATGATTATAAAATTCTATTAAATGAAAGTTTCTAATAAAAGTTGGGTTTTTTATAATTTGCGCTTATACTGGTCAATGTAAGTGATTAAGTGTTATATACTCTAAGATGTGATTTTGTCATAGGGCACACTATAAATAACTAACTTTCCCACAAATTATACATACATGTGTGTTAATTCAAACCACAAATTTTTTCAAGATGATGTGATTAACGAAAAATTCTTGAACAAAAAAAAAAAAAAAAAAAAAAAAAAAAAAAAACACATGAGCCAGTTAGCTCCATGAAATTTTCTAAGAATAAACGTAAAGTTTTGGTGATTTTTAGTGGCGCCACATAATCTAACCTAAAGTATAAACTGAGGAATTAAGAAAGTTTAATTTGAGAATTTAGATTTGATTGTCAAATTGCAATTCCATCAAGCTATCAGTTTAGATTTTATCTTATAGTTGTTAGTACAATTTGAATGATTATTTATCACTATATTAATATTAAATTTCGACAATTGATTTCATGATTCATCAATTGAATTGACAATGCTAGAACTTGGCATTATTTTGGCTGAGCTTGAATATGATTATCTTCAATTTGATTAGAGTATCGTTAGTTTAAAATTAAAGGGAAAATATTGACTTTAAGGCTAATGTTATGTTTAGATGAGTTCCATGGAAAACGTTCTCAATTTTATCTTATATTGAGCATATCAAAATCATAATCATCAATAAAATCACCAAGAAAATTTCAATTTATTTAGTACATTAAGCAAGCAATTATGTGATTTTATTTAAGGATGGAATTGTGGGTTCGACATATGATTTTAGGCTTTTTCTTCTTGGCAAGGAAGCTCACCAATTTGGTTTAAAGTCTGGTTTTATATCACAATTTCATCTTTAAAAAGTGACTAAGTAATGATTTATAGAAGTGTCACATTTTCCTTGGGCACGTGTTTGATTCAAAAGTTCTAGTGTTAACACAACAAAATTTCATAAAAATTTGCACAGTATGCTGATATGTCAATCCACCATAGGTCATTAAAATAAAATAAAATTATATTTAGACCCACCACAACTCAAAATAAAAGTATTATAAAAATGTTGTGAAATTTTGTAATGACCCTAAACTTTTGATTGATTCAAAGAGTTATAGTTGTGTTATTCTCTTCTATCCACAAAGATGGTGCCAAGTGTAAAGTTGGTTTAATGAAGTATACACCATTTAGCGCAAAACAATATTTGTTATTGTGAATCAATCTATGGACGTTGGGAGACAACTTTCATGTCACAACTCTAAAATGAACAGCTATGAGTTGTGGAGTAAAAGGAGCAAAAGCTTGACAATGAAACAGTAGACATGAAAGGTGTTTTTTTTAAACAAGTGGAGAAAGGAATTTAAACTTCTAATTCTTCTCATAAGGGAGAGCAAGCAACACCATTATTGAGCTACAAGGCTCTTGGCCAAGAACTTTTAGCTCTCGTACTTGGAAAGACTAATACCTAGAATCGTCAAAAGTCAATTGATATACTTGTTAAAACTATTCCAAAAATATAACACTTTTAGGTCCAGACCCAACAAGGTATAGTCTCATCCATAAATCATGGCAAAACGGGTTAGAATTCTTTGACCCGACCTGATTAACCCGCAAACCCAATTGATCCAACCCGTCCATTTTGACACGTCTACCAACGTTAAGTAGATTGAGATTGAGATGTAATTCTTATAAAATATATATATTTTTTTTTTACTTAATATGTTATGTACTCCATTATAATTTGTTATTCTTTACTTGCCACCTTTATTTTCTCTTCCTACTTTAAACAGATCGAAAATTATACCAAGATTGACTTTTAGAAAGCTAGAACAAGAGTTGCACCAAATTTGGGTATCAAGTGTTTAGTAATAATTGGTAAACGGTAATAGTATCACCAGTGAGAATCTAATCACAGTTAAGAAACTCATAAACAATTGACAAATTGCATCTATTTTCAAAAAAAAAAAGTTCGAAAAATACGGGTCAACTCGACCCGACCTGCAACCTAATTGACCCGACCCGACCCACCCGCCCATTTTGCCACGTCCATCCACGATGAAAGTCACGTGTAGAATAAGCTAGGAAGGAGTTTATGGACTACAGAGAGGCAAAAATGATCCTCCCCAAACCAGTTTACCATCCAACTATCTTTTGAGCAAAATATATATAGCAAGGCCACAGTCTTGCTCTAAAATAATCCAGAGTATACATAAATGTAAGTTCAGGTCTATTCAGAGATGTGGGAGGAAGATTCATCTGCTGCTCCTCTATCAAACAAATGCAATCAAACTTGATCCACGCTGAAACAAAACAGCAGGCATAAACAGCTTCTATCAGAGCTGTGAAAAGGACAAGGCCTGCCACATTAAAAGCAAAAACTGGACAAACTATATACTACCTGTTTAAGAAACATGCTGTGGCACAGACCTTTCAAGAACCCAAACAAGTAGCCTTTTTCTGTAGTAAGAAAAACAACAGTATCAGAAATCACCAACTTCCCCAGCCATTGCTTGCTATTTGCAATGCTGGCTGGTTTTGGGATAACATGGGAGCAAATTGAAACAAACTTGTAGGGAATGAGATCTGCAAGATTCGCACCATAAGATGCAGGGTTCTCAAGAGAAAAATAAATAGACCATCTGTCCATCCACTCGTCAAGGCATATGAGTATGCTCTCAATAAAACAAAACCTAAATACTAGCAAAAAGAACCATTCATCACTACATTGACCAAGAACAGAACAGAACAGAACAGAACTTTCAGTAACAAAATTGGAAAAAAAAAAAAAAATCAGGACCATGGAACCCAATTCCAGAGAAACAACTGCCATGCAAAAGGAGAAGATGATTAGTAATAAGTAGATGACTTGCTCAGCCTAAGCAAAAAGAACTTGTCAATTGCCCATTGCCCTTAAGAGACACTCGCCCAACACGCCAAATCTGTAGTAGATACCATACTTGCCATCAGGTTAAAAAAGAAATAATAAGTTCATAAAGTCATCCTAATAATACATGAACCAATACCATTTGCAACAATAAGATCAAGATATAGAGTAACAAAGTTCCACAATAATATATAGAATGCTTTCATGGTAACAAGAAAGTTCCAACAACCACCTTAAATGGCCTGGTCAAAGAAGCTATTCATCTTTTTCTACCACCACGCTCTCTTAAAGAAAGTGTAAGTGTTTCTCCTGCTCCAACATTATAATATGCCAGCGACATATTGTCCTTGAGAAAGCCAGGTTTTCCACTCAATTTCTGTTTATTGGCAGGAAGCTGGATCTCCCCTGCAATTTTCTCCTTAAGGCTGCCAACAGTTTCAGATAAAGACTGCACTGTAATCTCCAGAAGCTGCCCTTTAAGATTTCCTTCATCAACATTGGGAGCAGAGACAGCAATGCGGACAGGCCCCTGCAAAAATGAAAATCATTCTCAATCAGGGAATCTAGAAACCATTGGTATAGAAAATGTTATAGAAGTGAAAAGAGGCAGAGGGAGAGACTCCACATACCGGATGCTGTGCAAGAAACTGGTCTTCTGGAATAAGCAAAGAATCATCAAGCTTCTGCCTCTTTGGCTCTGGTTCTTCAGGAAGTGGTGGAGGAGCTTCCTCTGGTGGTGGTGGTGGAGGCATTCCTTGAGGCAAAGGTGGTGGGGGCATCATAGACATGTTAGGTTGGGTTACAGGAAGAGGGGCATAAGGTCGGGGAACTTGCATTGGTGTAAACTGAGAACCTGGTGGATGTGGTACAGGAATACTAGGAGCATTCATAGACATTGATAGTGGCATTGGGGGTGGTCGATTCACCATAAGAGATTGCTGTCCAGAAGTCATTGTCATTGGGGGTGGAGGTGGTCGAACCGAAGGAATCATTTGCATAACTGGTGGCCTGGGCATGGGTACAGGGAGCCCACCACTAGGTGCAGCAGAATACTGTACTGGGTTAACACGAAGAAGATTCATGGCTAGTGCAGGTGGTGGAGGAAGTGGACGAATGGATGGCACACCAGGTCTAGGAGGAGGAGCCGCAGGACCAGGAAGGTTTCTTCCATCATTATTAGAACCATCATTTTGATCCTCTCCAATATTCTGTGACATGGCCTGGTTAGCAGTGCGTCCAATGCTTCCAGTGTGACCATCCCATATGACTTGCTTTGGTTGCTCATCTTTCTTCTTCTCAATCTCAGCCTTGACAGCATTAGAGACTTCTTCCTCTGTGGTACCAAATATATCTGGACGTGTTCGTGCAAGTCCCACAATGTTCCTAGATATCTCGTCATCCTGAGCAAGTGTGGTCTCCCTAATCTTAGCAAACATCCTTTCTTTTTGTTCTTTGTACTTGGGATCAATGAGGGAAATCCTCATGTGTTCAGACATCTCATTATTAGGGATTAGCTCACCAGTAATTGGAGAAACAACAAATTTTGTTGGGTCTCTTTCTGCAGGTATCCTGTCCTCTGGTCTCTTCCAGTTCTTCACAATTCTCATTGGTGGTTCTGGTTCTTCTCTTACCTTCATCTCATTTTGCTTTCCATCATCATTCTCCTCAAGACTAGTTGCCCTCATGCCCTCTTCAACAAGCTGCACTTCTTCCTCATCCATTTCCATTTCCACCTCCTTTCCTGGCTCAACAATATCAGTATCTTCTTCCATAGCCGACACCTTACTTCTCCTTATAACCTCCTCAATGGTCATTGGAGGGGGTAAGTCCTCATCCTCATCATCCACAAAGTCTATCGATTCAACCACAACAAAATCATGCCAATCAATCATAGCCATCTCTATCCTTTCCTGCTCCTTTTCATCCTCAGCTTTCTGCCTTGCCTGCTCTTGTGAACGCTCCCACTCAAGCCGATTCACACATCGTTCAAGCACAGTTGTCATGTCAGCTACACTCTTCTTTAGCTTATCCGTCAAACCCTTTGGAGGCATCAAAACTTTCGAATACGCATCCGCAAGTGAAGTGAAAAACATGAACATACTGTGAGTTGGTTTCAAAAAATGAAACTGGGGGTTATTAATTTCCCTACTAGTCAACCCCGTCAAGAACGACTTCCCATTCCGAGCCACAAACTGCGCTGTGAGCTTAATTATATCCAATTCCTCCCCAGTAATCCCTTCAGGGAGCCGAACAGTATATTGCTCAGCTTCTGGGGGGTCAAGAACTTTACGAACGGGTTTAAACAAAGCAGACAGATCAGCCTTTGCCGCCTCAATAGCATCAGTAGTAGTAGGAGGAGCAGATGGTGCTGATGACTCAGTAGCCACAGGCAGAGCAGAATCACCAGGCTGCTGTGCCGGAGATAGATTCTGAGCACGAAATTCCGATAAACGATGTTGATAATAAGCATGGTAAGGATCAGAAGAATTCAAAAAATTGAACTTGACATTGCCAGCATTGTTAGCAATAATCCTCTTTTCAAACTCAGGACCATTCTTGGCAACAAACTGAGACGTTTTGTCAACAATGGTTCTGATATCCGGAGGAGGATGAATTATACCAATAGTTCTCGTGTGTGACGCCACCGACACCGGCAAGGGAGCTGACTCGTTTGATGATGGTTTTTCATCATCATCAGTCAACTGAGCTGGTGGTAAGGGCCCAAGATTTCCATCAGAGGGTGGAGCAGGAAGGGGCAAAATTGGCAAAGCACCTAACATTTTTCTACTATTCAAAACAAACAAACAAAACCCTTCGACAAATCCAAGTAACACAACAACCTTGTTCAACGAAGATTCATTCCAACCAACCACAACTTGTTGCTACCTGCGAATCATAAGAGAAACAGCAACAACAAAAAATACTTTCAGAGCTTCTCTATAAAAACCCAAGTTGTCAAAAAACACTAATAAAACAATAATAAAAAAATCCCTATTTCATGAACTGATTTGCAGTGTTTTTTTGCTTGTTTAATACCTATTTTTCAGTTATATGGTATGGAAATAAAGAAACAGAGATTTTAAAGGGAAAAAATGGTAAAGAAAGATAGTAGGTAGGTTAAGTGAGAGGAAAACCTAATCGAAAGAGAAAAATAAAAGTAAATAAAGATTGAAATCTCACAGATCTTAGAGAAGAAAGGAGAAATCTAGAGAGAGAGAGAGAGAACATACCAGAGAGAGAAGGTGGAAGTGGTTTTCTGGGGAAGGCGGCGTCGGGCCTTTCTGGGTGTCGCGAGCAGGAGAGGGCGTTTGTGCGTGGGAGTTGGAACTTGGAAGAGAGGAGGAAATACAATTTTAGATTTTCACTCATGTTATGGTTTTTTATTTTTTGGGGAAGTAAAATATTATTGTTTTTTTTTTTTTCTTTTTAAAATTAGGGATTTCCTAATGCACAAAATCTAAGAAATTGTATCAATTTTTCACTTTTTTTTTTCTCACTTTCTTAGAATGCAAAGCAAAGAGGTGATGAAGCAATGTTATACATTGGGCCTTGGGGCCACGGTTTCCCCCAAAATTTTAAATTTTTTTTTATTATAGCACAAAAATATGGCAAATTATGCCTTGGTATGGCTCTTACTTTTTTATTACACTACTTAATTATATTTTGTTAAAATTCATATTTTGATAATCAAACAGTAAATTACATTTTTTTTATGTTCATAATATTTATGCAAATTTTTATTTTGTTTACATGTTATTTTTTCTTTGATTCATAAACTCACCTTTTGTATATAATTTTTAATTTTAAAAATCATAAAATTTAAAATTTAATAGATGATATGATTTTGTTTTTTCTTTTTGATATATTGCTTTAATCTAACAATGGAATTGTAAAAAAATACATCCAATAGAAAGATAAGTTGTATATTATCCAATAAATATGAAGTGTGGATTATAGCCATGGAGGATTCCAATTCTTTTTCACTTCAAATATGTCATTTCTTTCTTTGAATTCTCATCATTTTCTTCTTATTGCTTGTTTTCTTTCAATAATATCATTTTTTTTTTTATCTTGCAATATTATTCATTAAAAAAAATTATCTTGTGATATTTGTAAGTGTGAATATGGGACTTGGGCATAAGATTTGTTGGTGATTTGGACATTTGTGATAGATTGGTTATGCCTAAGGCTAAACATTGATCCGCTGAGTTAGGGTTTGCGCGGGGGGGGGGGGTGTTTGAATGGAACCGTGTGGATCGTCTTTCTGGTAATGTCAACGGCAATCTCTATCGAGGTGGTTGTCAATTGCTAACAAAATCTCACAAGCCAAACCCATAGATCTAAACACCAAAACCCACAACAAATCAAACTCATATCAGGCCTTTACCTTGTTGGCTCTTATATGGGTTAAGAAGAAGTAGATATGCTTTCATTTTACATGAGTCGTGAACACATTTAGTTGTAACACAACATGGACCACCACACATGATGGTCTATGACAGTGACTCAACAAGAGTGAGGTGGAAAGGAACAAATTTGACTACAATAAATTTCAAATTTAGGGAAGGGAATAGAAAAACTAGCTAAGGCGCTAGTCGACATCTTAAAGCCACACTCACCTTCCCCAATCTTTATTGGAGCCTTGTTGAGTGGTTCAAGCTATGCAGCATTGGTTATTTATGCTGGTCTAGATTAAGGTATGAACGCCCCTAGTTATGTTAGTGTTCGACACCTCCACAAACCTTGTCATGGTTTCAATGTCATCAAATTGAGGCCAGATTATTATTAATTTTTTTTGGTCTAGATTAATTTTTGTTGGGTTTTTGTTTAAACCGACCTCTTGATTTTATTTTCAAATTTGGATATATATATATATGTGTGTGTGTGTGTGTGTAAGTGATAGAGTATAGAGATTTGAATATGAAAATTGAAGTTAGGTTGTGTACCTGTGTTTGATTGCCAAGAAGAAAAGAAACAATGAATTGAGGGATAAATGTGTCCATAAAATATATAATCCGTTAATTCAATTTAGTCCAAATTGAAAGAAATGTAGTAAATAAAGTTTTTTGAATTAAATTATAACAAGACAGGGCCAAAAAAAAAGAGAGAGTTCGCATTGGAAATGAGTCGTGGAAGGAAAGTTTTTTACATTCTTCAGTCATTGAAAGTACGCTCAGGAGGGAAAGAAAGAGAATTTCTCAAACTATGTGAGAGGAAAAAACTCATATACATGATCAGAGGTATAACTATATGAAAAGAGGATACATTGTTGTACTGTACTCAGTGTACTGACAAAAGCAAGAGATACACAGACAAAATGGTTACTTTATCAGAATGAGAATTCCTCAGGTATTTCTTGATATTTGCCAGATAAAAAGCTCTTGTACTTGCCTTGAAGATCTCCACCTGAAAAAGATATTATGAATTAATCCATCAAGTAAGAGTTCCCTTAACAATTTAAAGGGAGGGGAAGAGAAGCAACAAAGAGCTACCTTTCACTTCAAATGGGGGGATGTTATTGGACAGAGTTGATTCCACAAAATTAACAAGATCCTTGCCTGAAAATTTAACAAATGACACCACATTAAAACAAGTACCTATGCTAAATAATCTAACTCAAGTAAAATGGATTACCAGAAAGTTGGTCCAATGGAAAACAAAAGAGAAGAAAAGGTAAGGACTTCAGCCAAGAAGGGTCTATATATTCATTTTGTAGTAACAATATCATAATGTTCTTTATGTATTAAAAGGGTAAGATAATCATGCTATGTTAAAAATAATAAAGATCTCGGGGCAGAAAGCATTAATTGATACAAACCTACAACTATCTAATCCCTTGGGGATGTCTCACCACAACAAGAAAGATGGGAATGTAGACTCTATAATATTTCTGAGGCACTGTACAAAATTACAGTATAACTACATGCCTGTCCTTGTATTCTTCTTTTCCCCCCTTGATAAATAATCTTTCCTTTTTGTTTTGGCATTTATAACTGTAAATGGAATGTATAAAGTAGCATCTCTTATTTATTTCAACAGTTGCAATATCCTTCCCTTCCCACATAAAAGAATCTGTACTTTGCTTAGAAAGGCGGCAGATGAGAAAGACCCAAAAACAAAAAAACCTAAACCACTTAGAACCAGTAATCATATTAGGAGAGGAGAAAAAAAAAGAAAAAAAGAAAAAAAAAAGGGTGTTGTTTACAGAGCTGATCAGACAGTTACTTTCAAAAGGTTGGCTCCTATCAATGAAACAGTTGAACTTATGCCAGTTCTTTACTTACCATTTACACTCTTTTCCCCCTCGTTGACATTAATCAAGAAGGATGAGATTTGGTTCTCTTGCAACTGGAGAAAGATTTTAAAAGATAAATTAGACCAAATAAACATAACCAAATACAATTATATTAATTTAAGTTAATATGCATGCATTAAATGAAAGGGTTCTATATTTGCCTTGGACAAAAGAGCCTTTGAAAGTTCTAATGGGTCACTAGATGAAGGACCATTGCTGTATGCAGGAGTGAACTTCCCGTCTTGATAGCCTGCTAGGAAGTGATAAGCTGCTTGGCCAGGAGAGAGCTTTGATACAGGAGGGATGATTCCGGAACTGCTTCAAAAGAAAGGAGGTATTACACATGGGCCAATGTATGGTAGGAAAGAGGAGTAACATGAAAGAAAATTTGGATGAATTTCCAATAACTTAGTTCTGAATTTGTTGCAAGATATATGCATAAAAGAGTACAAGGCAAAGAAATTTTTTTTCCTAAAGACCGATAAGTTTACCATACAAGAATAACCATCAAAACAACCATAAGCTGCTTCCCAAACTCCTTTCTACCCCACTCCCCAAAACAAAACACACCAAACAAAAGCCTTAAAAAATTTAAATATTCCATTCCAAATGGCCAAAGCTTAAATTTATTAATTCATCCTAGTCCTCAATTCACTCGAACCTTTGACAGACAATCTCCACGCATGCATATTGCATTCTTCTTTCTCCAATCACCCATACTTTTCCTCTTTCCCCTTCTTCAGCATTATCAAATAAGGGTAATTCACCTCTAGGCTGCCCTCTGACCCAACAAAGAATGATTGGCCTTAGGATCAGAGGAGGACCAAGTAACTTCTACGAGTTCCACAATCCTTTATTTGGACTTAACAAACACAAGCTAGGCATTTTAACATCATTTCTTCTGAAGTGACATAGATCAATGATAAAATTTGGCTCTCTCATATACAGAATATCTAGACCTTTAAAAGGTGGGTTTCAATCATAATAGATGTAGGGATTATGGGTTTAGGGTTCTATGATTTGGATTAATGGTAGGGAAGACGGGTTATTTGGCAATATTAATATTGTTCCAGGGAAAGAGGATATTATGAAATAAAATGCTAGTAACCTTTCTAGATGGTTGTTCTAGAGGAAGAGAGGACACAACAATCACAGATATTGATGTTGTTTCACCATAATTATCCAAGTAGTTATTGGGGCCTTCTCAAATTAAGTGATTAGTTTTCAGTGCAAGATCATGCTAGTTTTCAGCTTATATTGATTTCCTTAAAATGTTCCCTGGAAACCAAAATCTAAAGAGTGCATGTTAAAAACAACCATGCCATCCAATCAACAGTACATCTTCAACAAAACAGCAGGAAGAAAATAATTTGAAACACATGCCATGTGTTTCCACATGCCTTTTCCTTAATGGGTAAAAGGTAGTGTTAGTGAATTAGCAGGAAAGCAGATTTTCAACTTAGGCCTCTAGTTCAACACCAATGATGCTTTACCACCTAGCTAGACACCACTGCTCAAGTGCAGCGTGTGTAATACTATCATATTTGCTTTATTTACATAGAAAATGGTCCTTTGCCCTGGCCTGCTCAATTTGACCAACTAGCTTTCAATAGTGCTATCAGTTTTACAAATTTTGATTTTCAGTTGAACACAACCATTATAATGGCTGGTCCAAGCTGACCCACATTCTACATAACTGGTCCACAACTTTTGCATCACAGCTATCGATCATGCACTACCTTGTTACATATGCACTGTGCAAAAATCATTTGGACGGGAGCCATTAAGAATTTCATAGACCTATCCATATCATTTAGTATAGGGACTAAAGAACCTTTACATGGTTTTGTTACCTATCAGAAGATCCAAGGATAACAGCAGCTGGCAGTTTGAATAAATTCAAGCCACTAGATTTTTTATTTTGAAAAAATGGTGCAACACCTTGAGAAGAAAGAATTACACCAGCATCTGCAGACACCAAGGAATCTTTGCACCTCCGAATGGTTTCTTCGGATGCAAACAAAAGAATCACTGAATCACCAGATACTAGAAGCCTGAAATTTGCCAACTGCAGATGTAAATAGGAATGCATAAAACTAGAATTATAATAATGTGTAAAGATTGGAGAACATTGCCTTGCAGATAGAGGAAGGCCTCCCCGTGCAGATATTACTGGTCCAGACAAGGCAGCTAGTGCTTCTTTAATTCCATTTGTATCTGAGAATGCTTTACCACATAAAACAAGTGATGATCGCTCAATATCAGCAGCTATAAATCCCCTAGTTCCTTGAGATCCCAGACCAATAGTGTCCCCCACCCCTGCACTGCATGGTCAAGCGCCAAAATTGGAATAACTAAAGTAGGTAGGTGTTTTTGATAAGTTAACAACAATTATTAGAAGAAAATTACTAATGAAGCTGAACGGTTAAAATCAATATTGGTGAGCTTTGGATTAACACAATTGGGAAGCTATCATATCCCATGTATGTTGGGACCATGAATTTGTCAACAAGAAGAACAGTGGATGAAGCACAATTCTCGTGGCCTCCTACATCGCCAGTAGTGACACATGGAAAATGTTTTTTTTTTTTTTTTTTTGAAATTTTTAAAAAGGACGGTTACTAAAGGTTGAAACAAAGAAGAGTGGTAAGACTTGACAGTCAATAGATACCTGATGTAGTACAAGATATGAGTTTTCATTTTTATTTTAGCTTAATTTTTTAATTTTTATGTAATTTTCTTTATTTTAGGTTTAGGGCTATTACTCTTTGATTTTAGGTGTATTTAATGCTTTCCTAGTCAAATTAGAGTCATATTAAGGTAGCGTATCAATTAGGATCAATTTAGGAGTATTCTTACTTGGAAAATTAGTTTTTGTAGCCTTTAAATAGGCATGCAATATGTTTCTACCTAATTTACCAAACAAATTTTATTTATATAAAAAAAAAATAGGCATGCAATATGTAAAATGAAAATTCAATTTCAGACTTCAGAATATCAATAATATTTTCAATTACTAAGGAAGCAGTTAAAATCAATAAGATTTAGATTCCCATTAACTCTGTTTCAAAAATCAGCCTAGGCATACCCAAGCATTCTCCTAGGCAAGATCATGCATTTTGCATTACAAAGCTTAAAGTATAGGGCTTATACTTCTAGGCATTTGAGACATATTAGAGTTAGATAAAGCATGAATAGAAAGTGGTAGTCAGTACCTTATAGAAGTAGCAACATAAACAGTCAAAGGACAAGAATCATGCGAAACCGCACGTGTTGGAGTCTTCCAAAGAACGTTTGACAGTGATAATACAGCAGCAGGACTATCACTTATTACCCGAACTTTTGCATCACATTTTGGTGATGAACCAATAGCCCCATCATGAACAAAAACATCTGAGATGGATGATATGTGACTTGTAACCTACCAAGTAATATAAGGGAAATCAGATAAATATTGAGCACTATTCTGAGAAGTAGCATGCATGATAAGGAGAATACTCTTTTTCTATATGCTGTCATCCGAGACTAGTGTAAATCAGGAAGGTGCAAATGGTGCTAGACTGATTATATTTAAATAGGCAGTGCTATAAATATCTTTCTTCCATATAGAAGAACAATTCTTACAAAAAACCATGGAGACTTCTATTGCCAAATCACCAGTACATTACAGGATAGAAGAGTACAAAAAAGAAAAATTCTGCAAGGTGATTGCACTTCTTGGTACTTTAGAAATAAAGTGATGATCCATTGATCATAAGTAAACGAACCCAAACTTATTGTTCAAATGAGATGCAATATCTCTGGAATTAGTCAGAAATTATAAATGCAGTTATCACAAATTACCTATAACAAGCTTGGAAAAATCAACTTTGGATACCTTCTTCTCCTCCTCCTCCTCCTCAGAGAGAGAGAGAGAGAGAGAAGCAGTTTTGAGTGGGCATATTCCTTTGTGGATACCACTATAAATATGTAAAGAACTGAAGTTGAAAATTCTCTAAGAATATTATTTTCAAGGTAGCAATTCCTTGCAAATTGAATAATATGCAACAAGAAAAAAATCACATTCTAGAAAACTTACACAACTTGATATTCTTCAAAATTATGTCCATGTCATATAAATGGAAGTATAAACAACATAAACTTAATGATAGAGAGTGACACGAAAGAAAAGAGGATATCAATGTCAAAAGCTAAAACATGCCTGTTTCAAAAGTTTGCTAAATTCTGCCTTGGAAATTTCTGAAGATCCTCCAACAAAACTTCCTCTAACATAAACAGGAAGTCCTGACAAGGACTCTAACAAGAAAAATGGGGAATATCATAGCAGTCAATATAATGGAATGAAATAAACAGTTTTAGAAATTAATATGTGAAAATATAACCTGCAATGGTTGCACCCCTTTTTTGTAGTTCGGAATAGTTCAAATTTTGAAAAGCTTTGTCCTTCACAATTATGCCTTTTCTAGCCAAAGCCCACTTAAGACCATAAGAAAATCCAGGGCCCACCCTGCATATAAGAACGCTTGAGGAACATATACAAAGATTGCAAATCCCATAACCTACACAGTGTTTCTGACAGTGTTTACACACCATAGAGTTTTTTACCTAACAATTTAAGTTAACTACACAAGTGAAATCGCATAGCTAAAAGTCAACACATCCATTAACCAAAAAGCCTATGACACTCCATGCCAACAAAGAAAGAGGAAACATAGTGAGAATGTTCTATTAAAAGTTAAAACCTCCTCAAGGTATTTCACTAATTCCATCCCAATGCAAATATCAATGTCACCCTAATCTGGTTGATATATGTTCACACACCTTCACTTTCCTCCAAGTCACTACAGAGAGGAGTTCTACAGCATTTCTGATTATTAATCATAATAAAATTATTGTCAATGAGATCTAGTTCAAATGACGCCTCCTCCCCTTGTAAAATGCAAGATGGAGGGAAAGGTGGTGGGATCAAAACTCATTGGGTGCATGTGTAATTAACAATAAAAAATCTTAATGAACTTTTTTTCCATACATGTTAATCTCAATTTATGTTTGTGCTTTCAAATTTTTGTGCATCTTTTACTGATATGGTAACCAATTTTCTCAGAGGTACTTTTAAAGACCAAAATTAGTAATTGCAAATTCCCTTATACACCCAAGAAGGGGATTTTGCTGCCAAACCTTACAAGTTACAATACCAACAGAACCATTTTTTTTTGTATGTGTGTGTGTGTGTGGAGAATCCAACCAAACCAATCTAAATTCTAATGCTATCAAGAAAGATGGGATCCATGACATTAACAACAGATTAGAAATTGTGTCAAGCCTCAAAATATTCAACAATATTAGAAAAAATTGATCTTATATGGTAAAATGCTATCTTATTCAGGTTGATGCTTGCAGAGCTCATCATAATGGATAAGATGAGGATTCAATGACTATTATAAAAGCAATTACATTAGACTAGGTTTGTCTATCAATCAGGAGTTCCAGACAGACGATAGTCATAGATGGTCTATCAGCCAAATGAATGATGCAGTAAAGGAGCAATCATATTAGGTAGGATTCACTGACAGTTATAAAATAAATTATATCAGGTAAGCTCTCTCTGTCAAGCAGGAATTTCAGGCAAATGTTACAAGACATTGATGGTCTATCAGCTAAACCCTCTCCACACTTCACCCTCTAAGTTATCATGTGTCACAGCTAATGATCCCAACACAAAGTATTATATAAGTACACTAACAATGGTTTACAGACAAAGGTGCACACACAAGGTAGCACAAACACACATGGCATACCACATGGGCACTTGTCTTTTGTGAAAAATACAAACTCAAGGCTAATTTCAGCAGAGTATCGATTATAATCTTAAGGTCATCAGGCTAAGGATCACCTTGGAAACACAACTGTTTCAGCTTTCTCCTCAGCAAGTGGGGCAGAAACTGCATTCTGCAAAACCCCAATAGTAAAGAGATTGTCAGATGATGTCTAGTACTAGTTCTATTTATGTTTGGTTGACAAAAAATAAAAGAAAAGCAGGATAAAATATCAAGAACATCAGTCAAACATGTGCGATGCAACATTTAAGTGCCTCTCAGTATTGCCATTTTATTACATCTAATCTTCAAGACATCATATCAAACATTTTTCTGAAACCTTAACTGTCTCCAATCCCACAGCATATATAACCTTATCCACTTTCAAAAAACTCTTCTAAAACATTCATAATCTTTTTTTTTTTTTTTTCCAAAAATCCACTGCACGAGACTCTTTAGTCTCCTTATGGGGTCTTATGTCCATTACTGATCATATTGTATTGTAAATAACTGTAGCTTCACAGTTTCCTTCTCTATGTTAATATTTTCATAAAGAAACCATTTTTATTTCACTCAATTGCAAACCCATTCACATTAGTCTAACTAAACAACACAAGACCCTAAACTTACATTTCCAAAATCTCACTCACTCACATCAATCCAACCAAACAGATACGTATTTATGCAGCTCAGTCCAGCAGACCCATAACCCAAAAACCAGAAAAGAAAAAAAAAAAAAAAATCAACAGAATCAATAAAAGAATCATCTAACATGTACAAATTTCAGCTTCCAACATGAAATCTTGCACTAATATCGAAACAAAAAAAACCAACATTTATCAAAAAAAAAAAAAAAAAAAACGACATTTCCAGAGTCAAATGAAATGGAACAAAATTCATATAACACACAGGGTGTACATATATATATATATATATATATATATAAGGCTAAAAGAGAGACAGAGGGAGAGAGAGAAAGAGGGGCTGACGCATCGGGAGGAGGGCAAGAAAGTGTTGGATGTTGAGGAGGAGGAGGAGCGAGCGAGTGAGGTTGAGCTATGGAGGAATCGTTTAAGAACTAGATTCCTCATCCACTGCATGAACCAAAGAAATATGACACAAAAGGAGAATGCTTACAAACTTTTTTACAAACTTGCTAGGAACACGTGAAGTTGTACAACTTTTGCGACAAAAATTATGCAATTTTATGTTATCTTTACATTTATTTATTTTAATTTTTTTTTTTTTGGTGGTAAAAGAGGAATATATTACTAGAACTAAATAGCTAGAATAATCTCAGTACAAAGTCTATTTAAGTACAAGCTATCAGAATCAGCTTTCAGCAGCTCAACAATGTCCACAGGCGAACTACTAAAAACACAAAAAATCCTCTATTTGGTTGGAACCCAGTCTTGCTAAGGCATCAGCACATCTATTCGCTTCACGTAAGTAGTGTTTAATTCGGCTTTGAGGGAGCTGAGTTATGAGGTACCTGTAGTCATCCACCAAAGCTGAAGTGACATTGTTAGCATTCTTGGAGTTATTCAGCAAGTCAACTATAGATTTGGCGTTGATCTCGATCTCAACAGTAGGTAAATGAAGATTAAGGGTCTGTTTGGTATTCTATCTCAAACTCATATTTTCACATTTTAAACAATATTACACACATTTTTACATATTTTTTCACCCACACGTATTTCAAAAAACTACAAACAACATTACTCAAACTACTCTACTAAATACCCCCTAAAACATTGCAATAATCCGTCTCTAAGACCCCAAAGTTATGCTGCAAAACTCATTGTGACTCCAATCTTCCTAGCATACCCACAGACCCAATCTCCTTCTCCATTTCTGATAAGGCCATCACTACCAGCTGGGCCTAGGTTACCCGTTGAGGAACCATCCGAATTAAGTCTAAACCACCCTGCCTCTGGTATTTCCCATCTGATTCTCTTCACCACTTGGTTAGTAATTGCTTTAGGAACCTTTACACAGTGTTCGTACTCCATGACTTCTCTAAAAATTTCATGACCCAAATTATGTTGTATGGGCTTGTTGTGAAATACAACTTGGTTCCTATGCTTCCATATGCACCAAATTGCAAAAAGGAATGAAGTTCTCCATGGGGGGTGGTCTTTATGCTTCTTCCGTTCAGCCCCTCCATTAGTAGTGACTCGCTGTTGCAGATTCCCACTGAAAAATGATGTGTTGACCTCCTCTGCTTCTAGTTGAGCCTAGAAATTTTTAACTATTCTACAATCCCTTAGCGCATGGATTATGGACTCGGATTGAGAGAGACATAAAGGGCATGTTGGATCCACTTGAACCCCCCTCTTTGTAAGGCACTCCTTTATGCCAATACTATTATGCAAGCACATCCACACAAAAGTTTGATACGGGGGAGTATGTTGGTTTTCCAAACCCATTGGCTAGCAAATGGAGAATCCCCTTCCTCCCCTCCAATGGCAAGTTTATAGGCACTTTTAAGCTTAAAACCTCCATGAGAGGACATTCCCCATGCAAATTTGTCTTGACCTCGGGTTGCAAGGGAAACCGGGGTGGCTTTTAGCTTAGTGCTAACATTATCTAGCATAGAAATGGAGATTTTAGACCAATCCCAACCATTTACAGTAACCACCTCCTTGACCTTAAGCTTCTCCTCTTCTAAAGACAAAGGTCCTTGTACCGAACTTCTAAGAGGCCCATCCCTACACCAATTGTCAAACCAGAAGCTCAACTCACTATTCCTGCCCATAATCCATCTTGTCCCTTTTCGAAAGATATCTTCATCTTTTTTCATTGCTGACCATACTCTAGAACAAGGCAGCGTTGCAGGATTATTGGCATTCAGTCTTTGCCTATTACAATATTTGCTTCTTAAGACCTTAGTCCATAGTGAATCCTTCTCAGAATGAAATCACCAATTAAGCTTAGCAAGGAGAGAAAGGTTTCTGCCCTTTGTAATGTGTAGGCCAAGCCCACCTTCACTGTTAGGCCGTGTGACCTTCTGCCAACCCACCCAATGCATCTTCTTTACCGACTCAGAGGAACCCCACAAAAAATTCCTATTCACTCTATCAATATTATCAAGGAGCTTACTCGGGAGAGCAATGCATTGCATAATATACGCTGGTATGGTAGAAGAAGATGCCTGGGCAAGAATTGTTCTACCAGCAAAGGATAATAGATTAGTCTTCCAACCTACTAGTTTTTGCTTGACTCTTTCAAGGACAAAGTTGAAGTCTTGGTTGCTAGATCCTCGATGCCTAATAGGAAAACCGAGATATTTGCCAAGGTTAGGAGTTGAAGAAAACTCCAAAATGTCACAAAGAGCCTCCCTAGTGTCTCTGTCCACATTAGGAGAGAAAAATACTCTAGATTTGGCTTTGCTAACTGATTGGCCTGACTTGATATAGAACTCATCCAAAGCCTCCCTAATAGCTAAACAGTTGCTGCCATTCGCCCTTGCGAAGAGTACAAGGTCATTTGCAAGAATAGGTGGGAGGTGGCAAAGTCATTCCGCTTCTAGAAGCTTTGACAGGAATCCATACCTTATCTCTACACTTCTCTTCAATTAAATGGCCCAAAACTTCCATGCACAGAATAAAGAGATAGGGAGACAATGGGTCCCCTTGCTGAATTCCTTGAGATGGCCAGAACGGATCAAGATTGCCCCCATTGAATAACACAGAAGTGGTGGTGGAAGACACATAATTCATAATGAGATCAATCAAGTCCCTATGGAGATTTGCTTTCAATAGAGTTTCTCGGATAAAGCTCCATTCAAGCTTATCGTAGGCCTTTTCGAGATCAACTTTAATTGCCATGTAGCCCACTCTTCCTTTCTTTTTACTAATAGTGTGGATGATCTCTTGCACTATGATTGCATTGTTGATCCCTTTTTTTCCTAGCATAAAAGCTGACTGAACAGGAGAAACAAGCTTGTTTAGCATTGGTCTAAGTCTGGTAAGGGTCATCAAATAGCCCATGGCCCACAGCTCGACCTAGAAACCCAGCAGCCCATCGGGCTAATGGGCGGCCTGGCCCGTTGTTATTGAGACCCATGGGTAGCCCACTAGCCCAGTGGATTAGGCCGTGGGCTAGTTTTTATGCCTATGAGCACCCGGTGGGCTAGCCCAGTAACCTACCCGTTGGCCCAACGCGTTACCCAGTCCAATAACTTAGAATTTGTAACAAAAATATATAGGAGGTGTATGAAGGATTGATCTTGAGATATTGTAGAAGAATTTTTTAAGAGAACTCTCCCAACCACTAAGATACTTAAAGTAATTGTGCTAAATTTAGTTTATTAAATACATATTTTTCTAGTAGTCTAGCAAATTTGAATTAACCATTTTATATTTTTTTTTATTAAAGATAAAAATAAAAAACTATTCGAAGCCTTAATAAAAATAAATAAATAAGTTTCCATCAACAAAACAAAAAATTAAATTGATTTGACTGTAAAAAAAAAAAAAATTGTAATTAAGTATTAAATTCTTTGATTCTTTCCTTTAAAAAAAAATAGATTGATTATTCTCTTATAAAAAATGATTCTTTCTTTATAAACATAATAAAATAATATGCTAATACAATCTCATTGGTAGTCCATTAGACCCAACCTAGTAGCCTAGCCCGTTTTAAACAAAATGGACATTGCCCATGGGCAGGGTCGTGGGCCGGGGTTTTCTCTTTTGGCCTAGTTTGACCCGACCAGTTAACTAGTTAATAGCCCATTATGCCCAGTCCATTGTGCCCCTGGGCCAAGTAAAAATGGGTCGGGCCAACCCGACTCGGCCCATTAACAACCCTTAAAGCTTGGCCACTATAATTTTTGTGATTATTTTATACATTGTGTTACAGAGACTGATAGGGCGATAATTCCCAATGGTTTTAGGGCCATGAATTTTTGGGATAAGTGCCACATTAGTTTTGTTGAGGAATTCAGGAATTTTTTTCATCTCAAAGAATTTCTTTATCTCCTCCACAACTGAGCCTCCAATTATCATCCAGAAACGTTGAAAAAACTCAGTGTGGAGGTCGTCCGACCCCGGGGCCTTAAAAGCCTTAATAGACTAGAGCGTCGATTTGATTTCTTCCACAGATACATGATCATACAAACTGTCTCTCTCCATATCAGAAAGGGCCACTTGCCAGGGGGAGATGGGACCCGGTTGAAGTTTTACTTCAAGGTGGCTTATGGTGTACAACTTGGCAAACCCCTCTTGAATGAATCTCATGATCTGAGCCTCCTCATGAATCCATTCACCAACATTATTCTTCAAACAAGAGATCCAATTCCTCCTTCTTTTGACAATGGTGGACACATGAAAGAAAGACGTATTTCTATCACCATGTATCATCCAATTCACTCTAGATTTCAGGGCCCATAGTTCCTACTCTTGATTCAGAACCTCATTTAACTCTCTTTGGAGAACTTTTTCTAATTCCACCAGTGAGTCTGAAGGCCTTTCAGCTAAAGCTTTTTGGACACCATCTAGTCTAGCCAAAACACGTATCTTCTTCGCAAAAATATTGCCAAAATGATTTCGGTTCCAAGCAGTAGCATTTGGTAAATTTATCCACTGCTTCATCAAGTCGGTTTGACTAACCCCAAGCATCCCTTACTATGTTAGGAAAGGACAAGTCATTGAGCTAGAAGCTTTGGAATTTAAAAGACCTATTCAGCCTGATGCTAGCCCTTGGCTCAAAATCCAGCAAAATTGGGCAGTGATCTGAATGAACGCGTGTAAGATGAGACACCCTTGCATTAGGATACAGGGTGCACCACCCAGGGTTCACAAAAAATTTGTCCAGTCTTTCTTGTATAAGGTTCCGAAAGCCCTGACGATTAGACCAGGTGAATCTTGGTCCTAAGAAACCCAACTCCACCATATTACACACATCCAGGCAATCCTTAAAAAGAAGGGACCAATTAGCATTCACTACCCTGCCCCCATATTTCTTATCATCTGCCAAGACTTCGTTAAAATCCCTTGCAATAATCCATGGACTACTATGCAAACTAGCCACATTAATAAGGTTATTCCACAACACACAACGTTCATTGAATCTAGGACTAGCATAGACAACAGAAAGAATACATTCAAAGTCAAAGGGTCTCACCTTGACCGAGACATGAATTTCTTGCTCAGTGGTGGCAAGCAGTCCCATTATGACCCCATCTGAGTTCCACAGCAGCCACAGCCCGCCTGCATACCCTGTGGCTTTTGTGTGGATAGCCACGTCGAAAGGAAGCCTGTCTGTTATCTCCTTAGCTCTGCTCCTACCAACACGAGTTTCCATTACAATAAGCATAGCTAGGTTATGGTTTTGAACCAACTCCCTGACATGGTTCCGAAATTCGGGTTTCAAAGCACCTCCACAGTTCCATGCAATGATATTTATGACTAACTGATGACTAGGTGTGGAGCATTCATTGAAGGGAGGTAGAAGCCTCACCTCTTCCATCAAAATCCATCATATCTTCCTCACAAGTTCCATTGTGCTGCCCAAGGGACTGGTTGCAATTGGTTATTTGACCATAATTTTCCTTGCCAAGAGAGGCATCTCTGGATCGATTACACACAGCATCGAAGTTGGCAAAGTCTGAAGATTGTTCTCCAAAATTAGCTTCCTCTCCTCTTCTGTCTTTGGATCGTTGGACAGATGAGACCACCCTGGGTTTGTTAACGCTCCCCATGTTGGGTCCGAGAGAGGAAGGTTGCCCATCCTTGCATTCAGAGGTGTTAGTAGGAAAAACCATCTCCATGCTTCCATTAGCTCGTGATTGATCACCACAATTGGGATTTTCACAATCTTTCCCTTCAAGCGTATTACCCACTTCATTTCTTGACTTGCTGAGGAAACAAAATTCTCCATTATTGATTGGTGGTAAATGTTCATTTGTGGGAGTCCAAATAGTCTTGGGAATCTTCCTGGCTTTGTTTCCTTCTTTAGAATCAGCGCTTCTAGAGTTTGCTGGGGCTGCCTTAAGTCTTGCTAAGACTTTTTTACCCTTGATGGATAATGGGCCTTCATAACCTTTAGTAGTTCCTTCTTTAAATAGACCTAAATCGTTTGGGCTTTCAACACTCACCCCTTTTCCTTTAAAACTCGAGAACTCTCTGGATGATTCGCCAACATTCACCAGCTCACCATTCACTTTCCTTTTCCCCTCAGTAATTTTTAAACTACCCGAGCCAGGTGTCATCTTGTCCGCTCCAGTATGCTCATCATGGCCTTCATGCCTTAGAGCATGCATGGGGTTAGTGGGTATAGGACTGTACCGTTTGTCCTTTCTGTTACTAGCCTTTTTGCGGCTCACCACCATCCAAGGACCTTACGTGTTGTCCTTTGGGTCCACATCATGCATAACGCATGGCCTGGGTTCCTCGGCATGGCTATCCTCCTTGGTTGGACTATCTCGGCCTTTCGGCGTGGATGGCTTTTCCGGCACTGGCTTCTTAATAGTATAGAAACACTCCTCTCTGCGATGCCCAATGCGTCCACAAGAGAAGAAAACCCTGTTAAGACCTTCATATGTTACCAGGGGTGGCTTAATATATTTGGGGCTTAAGGCGAAAATTTATTATCTTGTTTTATATGCAAAATTACTACTAATTAATAAAAACTACATAGAAATTTTTCTTTTTTTAGAAATTTTATAAACAGAAAAAAATTTGACAAAATTTTTCATACTTGTTGATATGGTAGATTGATAATAGTAAGTAAAAAAATTGTGTTAGTGATGGACTTAGATGAGAACTAGTAAAAATTTGCTAATTAAACTATTATTATTATTCTTAATTTTTTTAGAAGTACAACATTCACAATATTTTTTTACAATAAATCCTAGATTTTAAGGTTTTTTTTTTTTTTTTTTTTTTCTCTCTCTTTGAAAATATCACTATAATTATTTTTTTGCCATCAATTACAGGTTGTAACAACCTACTACTTAGCATAATTGTAAAAGTGTTGTAAAAAATATTGTAGACATTGCATTTTTCTCTATTTTTTATTTGCTTTTCATCTGATAAAAAAATATTATATTATTTATTGATTATAAATAATCTTATTGGTTAAAATTTGGGGGTCTTTTTTTTCCTTGGGGCCTTAGGTGACTACATTTCTTGCTCCACTGTTGAGCCGACACTATATGTTGCTAGTTGTTCAAAATTATCAACCAACACCGCATTCGCAAGTGGTTTCTCGATGTCCATGCCTGAATGCATAATCTGGTGTAGGGACGGACCCACGTTGAGCCCAAAGGGCCTGGGCCCAAAAAAAAAAATTTTTTGAGCAGGTAAAATTTTCACAAAACAAAAAAAAAGGGCTTGGGCCCCCCTTAGTTTTTTAGTTCGGCCCCCCTCCCAAAAATCATGAACCCCCCCAGCCCATCAACCGGCCAGTCCAGATGCCCATGACCCAGGTAAATCTATTAAAAAAAAAAAAACAAAAACAAAATTCAGCTCTAAAAAAAGAGGGCTTGGCCCCCTCTCCCAAAAATCATGAACCACCCAGCCCATCATCCGGCCAGTCCAGTAGCCCATGACCCAGGTAAATCTATTAAAAAAAAAAAAAATTCAGCTCTCACTAGTTAGTAGTTCAACACCGAACGGAGAAAGCAAAAGAGAGGCGAGACAGAGAGTGAGAGAGACCCACTCACCCACGCCGACGACGCCGCCGCCCACGCCCACGCCCACGCCGTGTCGCCGTGAGTCCGTGACGCCGTGACGCTTGCGAGCCCATCTTGATCTTGCTAGTTGCTACCTAGTACCCACACCAGCGAGAGTGCGAGACCCACTGGCCGCCGCCCACGCGAGACCCACTTGCCGCCGTCGCCGCTGGTTGCTCGATTTGCCCAGCCCAGCTTCGTTGCTCTAGCCTTCACAGTTCACAGGTATTTACAGTTTACTCTTATCTTTTCCTTCAAAACCTAATAAAATGTTTGTGACTTTGTGATCTGAGAATCTGAGATTCATAGAAAGTAGAAACTGTGCTTGTGTTGTGCCTTGTGGTCCGTTGTGGACTTGTGTTGTGCCTTGTGAATTGACTGAGAATTTGAACTGCTGCCTATGGTGTTTTTTTTTTTTTTTTTTTTTTTTTGGCTTTTTGGCTTTGTGACTCTGTCACTCTGTGTTTGTGACTCTTTCTCTTGTTTATATGGGTAAGAGAGATAGAGAGAGAGAGAGACAGAGAGTAGAGTTTGTAAATATTAGTTTTTTCTTGGTTGACTGGTAGTTGGGCATAATAGGGACAGGTGGAGTTGGGCAACGGGCAAGTGACAGAAAAAACAAAGGGTAAAGTTAAGAAAAGTTGTTGTTAGTAGTGCAGGGAATAAATTTATAGTCTCGGTAGTGGGATTCATTAGGTTAGTGGGTCAATGTCAAAAAGATGAGACAATCCAAAGACATAAAAAAAGCAAACCAAACACAAAGACATAAATAAAAGACATAAATAAAGGCAGACCAAACACAAAAAAAAAACAAATCATATATTATAGAAAATTGTCATACAAATTTAAGAAAATAACGGTGATTCTTATTTTATTTGTAGATCATAAAAAATCAACTATAATGCTTGATTTTTTCAAAAGAAAATGTTCAAATTCTTCCGAAGTCAACGTGGGATTGTCAACAACTAATGTTGCTATTCCAATTCCAAAAAAATGTGGATGCTCCAATTTTAGAAAAGTGGATGCTCCAATTCTAGAAAATGTGCATTTCCCAATTCCGGAAAATGTTGATGTTTCAATTTCTCAAACACAATTTCAAAGAGTCGATCTTGATTCTTTGGATTATGATCTCGGAACACGCAACCAAATATGGGAATATCATGTTAATCAACGTGATTTTTGGGTATTTGTCTTGGTTGATAGTTTATTAATACTATATAGATGCGTATTTGAAAATTTTTTTTTGCTTATCTCTGGCCCCCCCCGGCTTAAAATCCTGCGTTCGTCCCTGATCTGGTGTATCTACCCCTCGCCTTAGTTGTTGTATGTGTGTCTATTCTAAAAACATTCCCAATGGCTTGATCGATGATGAGAAGAGCTTCAGTGTCGTAATATGCAATTGGAAGTTCATTGAGTTGGACCCATACGACTATTAAAGACACCACCGCCGTAGTTGGTTTAAAATTTGGCACCTAAGGTCTTATGGACAGGAAGTTATCTCCTATGAACCACGGCCTATTCCACAGCACAATGTCATGGTCCTTCTTAACTAGGAAACAGATGAGAAAAAAGTCCTTTCCAAGATCAATGTAGTCTATTCTTCCTACCAGCTTCTATAAAGTAAGGATTTTTGCATGGAGAAATTTGTAGCCCACTGTTCTCCCATACACCTTAACAATTAAAGCCTTGGACCATGGTGCATGGATGCGTTGTTTTAAGCCTTGGGAAATCTTTGCTGCAACAAGTCCTTCCCTCAGTTCCCTTATCTCGTCACTTTCCATGTCTGTTTCACTGAAACTTGGTGTCATTTCGGTTTCCTCTTTATCCCTCAGATCAAAAGCTTGTGCAAAAGCTCCTAGTATCTCACCTATAAGTTTGGCTTTAAAGGACAACTGTGGGTGAATAGAATCAGTAACAACCAGGGGCTCAATGACGGCCCGCCCAGTAGTATTGTAGTGATTATCTTTAACATTCTTGTTGCTGCGGATGAGCTCATTTTTTTCCTCACTAGAGAGAGCGAGAGAGTTTTCTCTCTCCATTTGTTCAAGATCCTCTTTATGTGACAATGTTGTCCTAACATTACTTGGGTGGTGAGTGGTCAATGCTAAGTAAAAAATGTTGCCCTTCAACAATGGTTGACACAAATATATAGTGTTTTTTATATGGTAATAATTAGATATTTTTCGAGTATGGTGACATGATATTTATTTTTCTTGTGAAGTTGTAATTTTTAATTAGTATTTGTTAGCTTTAATTCCGTGTTAAATTTAATTGTAATTTCTTCAATCATTTCCTTGTATTTATGTGGGTTTATTTGTAAGGGATGAGTGTGAGAGATTGGTGAAGAATCAAGTGTTAAAAGATGAATCAGTGTAGTTCACGACTAGCTCGTGAGAAAGTAACCCGCAAAAAAGCCATGTGTGAAGCACATGACTAGAAGTTGAAAAGTCATGCTAACTTGTCGTTTTGTGAGTACTTCGTGAGAAAGGTCATCTTGCAAGGTACCTACGAAACATTTTGTTCGGCAAAAAGTTAAGTTGTTTTACCAAATTCTTTACCCACACTATATATACCCTCATTACCCACGAATTGTAAGGAGTGTTTTTCAGAGAAAAAACCCTAGCAAATACACTTGAGAGTTAGAGATTGTTATACCCACAATCATCTACACATTTCCTCTTGGTTTTCCTTTACTCCTACCTCTCCATCTCTACATCCTTGAGAGGTTCTTAACCCAAACACTTACCACACTCAATCTAAGTGTTGAGTGCAATTTTGGTACTATTGGAAAGCATTCGAAGGAGCCATTTAGTGGCGGATACAATCGGGCTGAATTGCGGGATTTGGAAAGTTAGAGAAGACAAGACTTCAAGAAATTTGTTGGTAGCAGGAGCTTGGAGGGCTCAAGTACATGGGGTAGACTAGGCTTGGAGGGTCTTTTGTTATTCGTGTACTCCAACTTTATTTTCTAGTGGATCGATTTCGACTTGGAGGGTTGCAGAGAGGTTGTTTGCCGAGTTTTTTGATTTCCTCTTCGATAACACGTCTTGATGTTATCTTGTGTTTGCATCTCTCTTCCCTACTCTTTAAGGTTTCATTTTATTGTTCATTATGGTTGGATATGACTTAGAGTAGTGTTATTGGCATATTGCGCATATTTACTCTTATTCTGCACTTTGATAAGTTAGGGTAAAATCAATCTAGCCGTAATTTGTAATTTGAGGTCTAAATAGGCTCTAGTGTTTCATACTAATTTGAGCTTTCATTTTTCACAATTATAATGAATCTTACTAATTAAATTCATAATGAATCTCACTAATTAAATTCATAATAAGATTGATCATAAATATGAGAGAAATGAGCATTATCGAAATTACCTTATAATTTTTCTAGTTTTTACTTTACTAGGTTTTATGTTAAATGTGTGAAAATTACCTAAAAGCTAGTAATTTACTTTTAAAAAAAAACTAGTTCTATTCAAAATTTTCTTTAAAAAAACAAAAAAAAGGTTTGAGAAATAAAGCAAAGGACAAGACAAGAAGCCTGATACCAAGGGACACGTAGGGAGAGTGAGCAACAGAATTGGGTTGAAGTTGACAAAATGGACGGTGCAAATGGGCCTGGTCATTCATCAATGTTGAGGGTATCATTGCATATGGGCTAGGTCTTGGATTTTATTTTGCTTCGATTCAATACACGTTTTGAAATAAGTACATTATATATATAGGGTTCGTTTGGATTGAATTTATTGTTGCTGAAACTGAAAACTGAAAACTGAAAATACTGTAACAAAATAATTTTTAAATGTGTGAATAGTACTGTGAGACCTATTTTTAATATTTTTTAGTGTGTGAACAGTGATAAACAGTGCATAAACAGTGATTTTTGTCTTCTGCACAGTGAATCCATGTGATGTTACTGTTTACATGCAGGGAAAAAAAATAATCTAAAAACGCAGAATCTGAAAATGCAAACGCCCACTCCAAACGGCATCTATATATTGTACTCCAATAGATGCAATAGGAATCATGGGCCTCTCGTCCCATCCTCTCTTTACACAGGTAGTAGTGTAGTGTGTAGATTTTTTTTTTGGTAAACGTGTAGTGTGTAGATTGAGGTGAACGTACCTAGTCATTCCTAATGGGGTGGTTCTAATACTTACGTAATTGATCAAAAAGTTTTCTAAAAAATGGGTCATTGAAAAAAAAAAGTTTTGAGAATTTATCTCATTTTTGTGTGTTTAATAACAAATAGGAAAACATTTGTCGGTATTTGGTACACTCAAAGAAGTAGTATCAAAGTTCTAAAAAAAAAAAAAGGAAAAGAAAAGTAGTATCATTTTTTTTTTTGTGCAATTCAAAATCATGTATATTATTTCTGTAATAATACTCAAAATGGTTATGAGTGTTTTAATTCCCAAATCTGCAACAAGTACAGATAATTCCCAACCAGCCACTTCGCAGCTTCTAACTCATTCAAATATAGATAAAGAACCCAAATATCCAACACACGTAATAAAGAACCCAAACCCCACTAATTCAATGACGTCCTTACTTTTCAATCAAAGAAAATGAAATTTTTTTTTTTTTTTTTTTTAAATCACACATAATTCCAAACCTTAGATTCACTAATTTTGTAGAAAAATGATAGCAAATTTGCAAAAGAAATCAAAATAATTGCAAGTAAACTTATTGTGATTTTTGAGTAACCAGATTCCTATAATTGTCAAAGAGGATTTAGGGCTTTAAGAGAGTGAAAGTGGGAGGGGGCGAGAGGCTTATGAAGGGAAGAGAGATAGAGATGGAAGGGAGAGAGAGAAAGAGAGAGAGGGGGGGGGGGTGCTTACTAGTGAAGCCCAACATGAGAATGAGGTTGTTTTCTATTGACCAATTTTTAGTTTTCCTTTGACCCACATTTTTTAATGCTACCAAATATTGAAAAACTCGGAAAACAATCTTTAAAGAACGTTTTCCACTGACAAATAAAGCAGCATAACATAGAAATGAGATGAGAGAGAAATTGGAGACATGGCAATAAAAGAGAGATGAGTGTTTTGAGGGGTGATAATATAATAAGGGTAAAAAAAGAACATATCTAATAAATTAGAGATGGCTACAATTTTAACAATGACGATGACGCTTCTTAAACTCTAATTATTTTTCTGGCCTTAGTTTCACTTCCAATGACTCCTTGTCATATGTCGCTGGTGGTGGTGGTGTATGATATGGGTTGGTGGGTTTGTAAGAGATTACAAAAGGTCGTGGGTAAAGGGAAATAAATTATTTTGTGATGTGGCATGATTCTTATTGTTAGATTCTTTATATGCCACATGTCTTCTATCTAACTAAAAATGAGAGGTAATGAGAGGATTTTTAATGCGTGGGGAGCCAAACCTATTGAAAAAAAAATGTTTTTTTTTTTTACTTTATTTTTATATAATAAAAAAAACCCACTTTTGGCTTCTTTATTTTTTTAAAGAAGATTTTGGCTTCCTTATGTGAGTTTGTGATACATTTAATATCAATAATATTTTATTTTGTGTCATAGCGGGTGATGGGAAATCCTAAAAGGCATCCACCCTTAATTTTTTGAGTGAAAAATACAATTAATATCGATAGTATTAAATTTTGTGTCATGTTTATCCAAAAATTTGGTAATATCTAGATGTTATGATAATGCAATATTGATACATTAAATTTTTTTTTAAAATATATATACAATTTCAAAACCTTGTAATGAAAAAGCTATATATTTTAAAATTGACTTTTGGGATTCTTTCTTTATTGTAATACCGTTAAATTTAAACATGTTTTTATCATATATAACATTTAGTAATGCAATATATATTTTTTTACATGTTTATAGGGAGAAACATAATTTTTACTTCTTTTGGTTAAAGAGGAAAAATAAAAAATAAAACTTAACATATATAGTGTCATTTTTTATTAAGAAAGATTAGATAATTGGATTAATTTAATAAAACCCATTTACACTTTAATAAAAAACAAATATTAAGAAATAAACTGTATAAATGTCAAGTATGTATAAATGTAGTTTAATTAAGAGTATATTTAAGGAGACTCATTATGACATGTCAATTATTTATGATGTCTACAAATTGATATTTTCCATTTACATCACTCTAAAATATGACATATATTGTTATAGGCTTTTACTTCATTAGTATAGCTAGCATATTCCTCATCCACTCATTTGTGATTTGTCAATGCACGGCATTTTATCATTAAAAATGCAAATTTTATCCAAAATGCTGCTTACACAAAAAATAATTAAATAAAAAAAAATCCATAATCAATATTGTACTTATTGCTATCTAAAAAGCCTTTTTTAATAATAATAATAATAATAATAATAATAAATACTCCTGAAGGATTATGTCCCTTACTCGGCAAGTCCCAAATATTGATGTGTATATATATATGTGTGTGTGTGTGGGGGTGGGCAAAAAGCGAAAAAAAAAACTTTATGTCTTAAATGATGATTCTTGCTATTTACTATCATAATTAATTTCTTTGGAGATGGGAAGTCAAGTCTATTTTATAATACCCAATGCAAAGATTAGGAAGGCTTATGTCATTGAATTAAGAGAGAGATGGTATTTATTTCATTGATGTTCAGTTTGTAAGCTGTTTAAAGAAAAACACAAGTGTTGATCCTTGGGTCTAATCCAAGGAGAATATTTCAAGAATGGATGAACTCCCTTTTTTTTTTTTTTTTGCACTCTTTCTTTGTCTCCCCCACTCCAGATCTTTTTCTTGCTTTATATATCCAGCTTTAATGTATCTGGATTTTACACTTGGAGGGTTGGGATCACATTCCTAGAATTCTTGTATGATTTGGAACATATTAGCAAGCTCTACACTGAAATCTTAGCTATGCCACCACTGTTCATAGTCACTTCCTTATTAATGTGGCCATAGAAGTAGTTGTCTTGTATTTAATTTGGAGGGGATGACTTCTATATCCTTCTTTCTTCATCTTTTTCGTATTCTGTGCCAAGTCGGTTTTCTTTCCTTTATGGTGGTTTAGCTATGTGTCCTTTATATAACTAGTGGTCGTCCCTCCAAGGTTCGAAGTATGTCCTCGGAATCCTCATCATGTAAGTTACCCCAATCTCCCTTCAAATCGTGAGATCACCTCCCTAGATCATTTTTTCGGATTTTAGCTCCTCTAAAATAACTTTGACTACCTGTTTACCTGTTTTGGATCCTCGTCCCCTAACAATAGCCCCCAGAACCTCATTTTTCATCCTTGACTTAGAAAAGTGAGGTTTTGGTTAATAAAGGTTTTCTGTTGTAACACGCTTGCAAGAGATTCCCACATGAGTGCATCCTTTCAATTGACTATAACACGCTACTGACGCTTTGGAATCTGCAACTCCGTAATAAATGTAATAGGTGGCTCCCTGTCCCCCACATTCCACGGTGAGATCGCAATTGAATGGCTCTCAATTCCCCACTAAAGAGGCAGGAGAGTTACCGCTCCTTTTTTATGTCCTATATATAGGGAAATGAGGGATTCTTATCTCCATTTCATTTCCCTAGAAGCAAAAAAGAATATGAATATGCTCCTTACTCCTGGTAACTTTGCCTAAGAAGCCCTTCTTCCCCAAATTCGTAAGTGTGCATTTTTATTAAAAGGATTCTTCCCTTATTCTTTCATACTAGTATATTTTTCTTTTTTCCTAAATTGGCAAATTTTTTAGTTTGGTTGATACTCCCGAACATCGAGAAGAGTTTAAGAGATACCATAGGATTCCTAGCAATGTGTCAATACAACATTGTAATTTAGGTGAATGGCATGAAAAAAGATCTACCGAAGCTGTTGTAATTCCCATGATAGCCTTCATTGAAAGGGGCATGAGGATTCCTATGAGTAGAGTCACTAGGGATTTTTTAAATCTTTTTAGACTTTGCCCTACCCAATGCGCCCCAAACATATTTAGGATATTAGGTAATGTAGATGCAATGAATGAAAGGTTTAGGTAAATACCTCACCCATCATGGCGTAAACTGGGTGTATATTTGTCAAATGAGTAGTGACGCAGGTACTACGTAAAAGCTAGGATTCCTATTGTTAGGTTAATTTCTTACCTCCTCAAGATGAACAAGGGTATGGACAAGGACTTTCTCATCGTTTCAGGGGAATGGCATGACGGACTCCATTGGCCTACCATGGATGGAACTCCAGGTGGGATGGCTTAGGGATACTCAAAAGACTTTGTGATAACTTAGGAAATACCACAAACAGTTTACTTACATGCAAGCCATTTTTAAAAAAAAAAATATTAAAACTTGATTTTATTTGGCCTAAAGACTAACATGAATTCTAAATTTATATTCTTCAGAGAAAAAAGCCATTGCCAAGAGACGAAGTTTGGTGAACTTTGACTTACTGAATCGAGATTTGAGGTTCGAGATCTTCTTACACTAGGACGGTTAACTTCATGCGGCTCACATTATTTTGGGCTTCAAACCTATCTCCAACCACTTCCAAGTGTCCAAGCACGTGATCAAGGCCCGATATTCTCATCTTGCTTGAGTTGATGTGGTGGTTGAGGGATTCATTAATAAACCTCCTCTAACAGGAATGCAATTAGTTGAGCTTCCTACATTCAAGGACCCTCAACCAATTGTTGAAGAAATTACATCTTCAGACCAAGAAGCTGAGACAGAATTTGAGGATAATACTTTAGAAGAAAGTACTGAAAGCCTCGTTCGAGATGAAGATTTAAAGGTTTTCTACCGTACAGACAAGACTAAGGAGGAAGCATCCTGCTCGCGTCTAGTTGCAGCCCTCATTAGTGACAACCAAGAGGCAACCAAAAGTACTTGAAGCAATGGAGATAAAAAAGAGGTTGCCAGATTTACTTTTTTGTTAGAGTCCTATGCTGGGACTACTACCTTTGAAATTCCAGTGGTTCCTAAACCCCCCACGCCAATTCCTCCTCTTCCACAAACTGAACCAGTTGAGAAAAAATGGAAAAGGGACAAAAAAGGAGGGAAAGGATCTATTGAGGAGGTCGAAGTCCAGGAGGATACTCCTCTTGAGCCAACCAAGGTGGTTGAGTCGACTTAAGCCCAACAAAGGAGGGGAGGAGAGAGTTCGGAAGCGGTTTCCAAGCACCGATCTTGGATTCCAAGCTGGAACCCCTCTTTTGTGTTGGACGACTCGCCCCTCCCTAAGGATTCTTCAATCTGTAACTTTGACAATGGGGGAGCGAGCTATGTGGCTGATTCAATAGAGCAAGAGCTTCTTCTTCCTAGAGACATGGATGAACTTTGTAACTTGAAGAATCACGAACTGTTCCTATCCATAAAGAGGGACATAGCTCTAGTAAGACCTTATTCTACTTGTTCTTGTCAGTTTTTCATATGCTTACTTATCAATTCCTATCCTAATTATATGTGCACTGGCCATCCAAGCAGCGCATGTAGCAAAGGAATGGGTTAACCAAGCCCTTCGTGAGTAGAAGGAAGAAGAATCCAAACATTATGTCATGCAGAAATCTCTCACCTAAATTGGAAAGAAGTTAAAGGAGACCCTCCTTAAACTGTTAGAATGTGGCAAGGCTAGGAAGAGCATTGAGGCCTCAATGGAGAGTACAAAGAGGCAGGCCCAAGAGCAACTCCAACATCTAAGGGAGGTAGAGAGCCAGCTTGCGATTGCTCGGACGACCATTTCCGAGCTGAAGAAAGAACTAAGTCAGAAGAACGAGGAAGTGAGTAAGGTCGAGCAAGCTGCTTATGAGTAAGGGCAAAAGGAGACTGAGTCCTATCTTAAGTCTCAAATCCCAGTGGCATGTCGTAGTTTTTGCCTTCGGACCTGGGTTGAGGCCCTTAATGCTACAAAAATAGACCCTTCTTCTGAGCTAAGGAATCTGGAAAAGGTGTTCTATCCCTTAGCAATTAAGGCACACCCAGCCACTTAGCCCCCACCAACACTATTGCTCCAATACAGACTAGCTCTACTTAGAACCCTCTACCTAAGTCCAGCACCACTGCCTCAAAGTCCAGTGCAATTTCTCCCCAAAGCTTTGAGGTGGTGACCAAGACATCCCAGTGGAAGAAAGTTCCTTTGCAACTAAAGTGGTTCCTCCTGCTCTGACTCCAACTAACGAGACACAACCCTCCAAGGAAGCAAGGAAGCAGAAGACTCCCGATGCTTCGGGAGAGTAATAGCTAGTTTGCCTTGTTACATTTTTTTTTTTTTTTTTTATGTACTCATCTGAACTTTATTTAATGAAGAACTTTTGCTAGGACTTCGCTTTATTCAAATATACTCATATTTTACGATTTCCCACTCGTTTACCATACCCATATACAGATAACGAACTTGGTACTAATTCATATATAGTTAAATGTTCAGGTAATGCATAAGTGCTAATTTACCCAAGGTAGATGATATGAGAAACTGAACCTAACCATGGTTATGTTGAACATTAAACATAGTCTAAGTGTTAATTTACCCTAGGCAAGCGATCCGAGAAGCCGAACCTGGTTGAGGTTTTGTTTAGCATAAATTATAATTTAAGTGTTAATTTACCCAATGTAGGTTATCCGAGGAATCGAACCTGGTCAAGGTTCTGTTTAGCATAAAAAATAATCTAAGTGTTAATTTACCCAAGGTAGGTGATTTGAGGAATCAAACCTGACTGAGATTCTGTTTGACATAAAATATAATCTAAGTGTTAATTTACCCAAGACAGGTGATCCGAGGAATCAAACCTAGCCGAGGTTCTGTTTAACATAAAAAATAATCTACGTGTTAATTTACCTAAGGCAGGTGATTCGAGGAATCGAACTTGGCTGAGGTTCTATTTAACATAAAATATAATCTAAGTGTTAATTTACCTAAGTTAGGTGATTTGAGGAATCGAACCTAGCCAATGTTCTATTTAACATAAAAAATAATCTAAGTATTAATTTACCTAAGGTAGGTGATCTGAGGAATTGAATTGGCCGAGGTTTTGTTTAACATAAAAAAATAATCTAAGGAATACAACCAAAGTCATAAAAATACAACTAACTGCATATAGTATATGATTCCTTAGAATACCGTAGAACTAGAAATAATACTTTCGTAAATTGTTCACATTCCATGGGCGAGGTACAACAAATCCATCCAGATCTTGTAGTCAACAAGCCCCCACTCCTGCTACTGAAGTTACTTGATAAAGCCCTTCCTAATTAGGGCCCAATTTTCCCTAAGAGGGATTCCTTGCACTTCCAATGACCTTTCGCAAGACCAGATCTCCTCGAATGAAAGTCCTAAATTTTACCATTTTTTCAAACCCCTGCCTAAGCTTTTGTTGGTATTGCACCAATCTAACTACAGTAACTTCCCTTAGTTCCTCAGTCAAATTGAGGTTATGGGCTAGGAATTGCTCGTTGTCGTCACCAAGGGGTTGGTCGGACCTTGGAGTTGGGAATCCTATTTCTGTAGGAATAACTACTTTGGATCCATAGGTCATGGAAAAAGGGGTCTCACCCATAGATCTTCTAGGCATCGTGCGGTAGGTCCACAGAACATGAGGTAACTCGTCCACTCACTTTCCCTTTACTTCTTCCAATCTCTTCTTCAAACCATCCACAATAACCTTATTTGTGGCATCTGCTTGCCCATTACTCTGGGGATATGATAGAGTAGAGTATCTATTCTTTATTCCTAAGTCACAACAGTACTTTTGAAAGGCCTTGTTGTTGAACTAACTCTTGATCTCGGATGTTTGCTAGTGGTTCAGCTTCTACCCATTTAGTGAAATAGTCTGTAATAATAAGGAGATACCTGCGATTCCCTGTGGCTCTAGGGAAATATCCAACGATGTCCAAACCCTATTGGGCTAAAGGCCAAGGGCTACTTAATGGATTCAATAGTCCTCCTGGCTGATGAATTTTAGGAGTATACCTTTGACATTGGTCACATTTCTTGACATAATCCTATATGCTTTTTTGCATGCTCAGCCACCAATATACTTGCGTCAAAGCTCTATGGGCAAGTGACCTGCCCCCCGTATGGCTACTACAAATTCCCTCATGTAGTTCTTCCAGCAACATATCCATTGCTTTGGGATAAACACATAACAAGTATGGTCCTGAGTATGAGCGTTCGTACAATTTTTGATCTTTAGAAAGCCAAAATCTTGGCGCTTTTTCTACCAACCATCTCCGCCTCAACCTTGTCCTCAGGTAGAATCCTATCTTTCAGGAACATGACTAATGGGTCCTACCAGCTGGGGCCAATCCTCATAAAATTAACTCCTACTAGAGGCAACTCATCATAAGCATGCGACACATAACTTTCAACGAGTATGATCGAAGGCAGGTCCATCCTACTAATCGTAGCCAGAGTTGTAAGCAAATCAGCATGGGAGTTCTTGCCTTGAGGGACTTGCTCAAGTGTAAAGGAATGAAAGTCTCTCGACAATATCTTAACTCGATTTAAGTACCAAAGCATCCTCGGGTCCTTTGCCTCGTACTCACCTTGGACTTGTCCAACTACGAGCCTTGAATCACAATATGCTTTTAAAGTCTTACCCCTAAGTTTTTGCACAGTAATTAATCCTGCTAATAAAGCCTCATACTCCACCTTATTATTTGTTGCCAAAAAACTGAGTCTGAGTGACTTTTCCAAAGTAATCCATCTGGTGAAATCATCATAATTCCTACTCCTGATCCCTTCTAGTTGGCTACACCATCCACGAATAATTGCCAGGTGCATTGAACTACTACAATCTCCACATATACTGCCTCCTCAAGTCTTACCCCTTCCTCCAAGTTTCTCAGTTCCTTTGTAAATTTTGCCACTAAATCCGCTAGAACTTGGCCCTTCACGGCTGTTCGAGGCATATACTTGACATCAAATGCTCTGAGAATGGCTCCCTATTTTGCCACTCTTCCCATATAATCTAATTTTTGTAGCAGTGTCTGTAAGGGAAACTGAGTCAAAACAACCACGGTGTGTGCTTGAAACTAATAAGGCAGCTTCTTGGTGGCATGGATTATTACAAGAATTGCTTTTTCCAAATGGAGATACCTAACCTCGGCCTCTTGGAGGGACTTGCTGACGTACTATACTGGTTTTTGAACTCCTTCATCTATACGTACCAAGACCAAACTCACATCATGCCAGGCCATAGCCATATAGGCATATAAGACCTCTTTTTTCTCTGGCCTGAACAAGACTAGTGGATGGGCTAGATACGCCTTCAACTCCACAAAGGCCCTATCACATTCTTCAGGCCACGTAAAATCTTGCCATTTGTGCAAGAGTTGGAAGAACGGTCTACATCATTCTACAGATCTTGATATAAACCTGTTCAGAGCCTTTGTCATCCCAGTCAGGCTTCGGGTTGGAGGATGCAAACGATGAATAGCCTTAATCTGATTGGGATTAACCTCAATCCCACGATGGGTTATCATATAGCCTAAAAACTTTCCTAACCCAACTCCAAAAGAACATTTTGAAGCATTTAGATGCAGCTTGTGTTTTCTTAAGATTGCGAAAATGTCACCGAGGCTTGACAGATGGTCGATCTCTTCTTTGCTTTTCACTATCATATCATCAATATAGGCTTCCACATTTTTTTGCTTTTTGACTCTCAAACATTCTTGTCATCATTCTTTGGTATGTGGACCTAGTGTTCTTTAGTCCGAATGGCATTACTCTATAATGGTAGTTTCCCATTGGAGAGAGGAAGGTAATTTTTTCTTGATTTGACAATGCCAAGGGGATTTGGTGGTAGCCCTGAAAAGCGTCCAGAAAACTCATCCTAGGATGTCCAAATGTTGCATCCACCAATTGATCTATTCTGGGAATCGGAAATGGGTCCTTTGGACAGGCCTTGTTGCATACTCTCCACTTTCCCAACTTCTTCTTCACCACCAACGTATTGGCTAACCATTCAGGGTAGAAAAACTCTTTGATTGCTCCAGCCTGTTTAAGCTTACGAATCTCATATTTTATGGCTTCATAGTGTTCTTTGGATGACTGCCGAGGTAATTGTTTCTTTGGTGTTGCACTAGGGTTAGCATTTAGATGATGACAAATAAATTCGAGATCAATCCCAGGTGCTTCATATGCAATCCACGCGAAGATATCAAGATTATCCTTCAAAGAATCAATTAGCTGCGCTTTGTACTTTGTTGGGAGTAGAGTCCCGACTTGAAAATATCTGTCCATGTGTTCCCCAATAATGACCCTCTCCAACTCCTCGCACGATACTGAATTGTCTGAGGATGTTGGCAACCCGAACTGTGATTGTTACAACGTTAGGGCCATTTTAGAAGAACTCAACTTAGTAATGTGATGATCAATCGCTGCCACCATGCATTGTCTAGTTGTTGATTGACTTCCCACTAATTCAACCACCCTTCTATTAGTGAGATACTTCACCTTAACTTGAAACGTAGATGCAATCGCCCCCATGGCATGCAACCACGGTCTGGCCAAGATTGTGGTGTACGGCGAAAAGGCACCTACTATTATGAAATCCACATTCACCATTCTATCCCCAGTTAAAACGGGCAATCGGATTCTCCCCTTAGGGATAGTGATGTTCCCATCGAACCCAATCAACGGGCATCATATTGGTCCAAATCTTCGAGTTTGAGCCCTAGAGCTTTAAACAGGTCTGGGTACATTATTTCAACCCCACTGCCTTGGCAAAACATCATCTTTTTGACATCATACCCTGCTATCCGCAAGGTCACCACTAGGGCATTGTCATGCGGCTGAATGGTTCCTGACTTATCATCTTCAGAAAATCCTATGATTGGTTGATCCGATATTTTTGGCCTTTTACTCGGGGCTTCTCCCTCAGGGCCTTCCATTTGTGATAACACCAGCATTATCCCACTAGCTGGATAAGGCTCCTCTCTTAGGATCGCAAAGATGACATTTATTGTCCCCAAAGATGCCTGGGGTGCACCATCATTATGTAATCCAATCTTGGACCGATCTACCTAATTATTTGATTGTTGCAGGAATTGCTTCAATTTACCAGCTTTAACCAACTGATCTAGAAAGGCTTGCAAAGTTTTGTAGTCCTCGGTCGTATGGCCTCGGTCCTAGTGATATTGGTAATATAAGCTTTGATTTCTTTTAGTGGGGTTGCCCCTTATCTTGTTTGGCCATCTAAAATAAGGCTCATGCTTAATCTTATCTAGCACCTAATATATCGGCTCCTTAAACACCAAATTCACCACTTGAGGAGCCATAACATTATGGGATGATTGATTATAATACTCCATCCTCGGTTGAGAGGACGAAAACTGGCCTCTTAAGCTATCCTTTCAATCAGTGGTGGAAACCTTAGTTTTACCCCTAGCGAAGTTTTGATTATCCTCGACCCTTTATGCTCTTCAATCTGGTCCATCAATTGGTGCATATTCCGAGGTGGTTTCATGGTAAGTGACTTCCACAAATTAGAGTTTGTTGGAAGACCCACTTAATAAGTTTGCATGGCGATGTCCTCAAAATTTTCGTCAATTTCATTATAAATTTCCTAGTAACAGTCAGAATAAGTCTTCAATGTTTCTCCCTCTCTTATTGACATTGAAAGTAAAGAGTCCAAAGGTTTGGGGACACGACTACAGGTTAAGAATCTTGCCCCAAAGGCTTGGTTAACTCCTCAAAAGAATTATCAACCCCTCCGCAAGAATGTCAAACCACCTTATTGCCATTGGACCAAGGCTTTAGGGGAAAACCTTACACATCAAAGCTATATTATTGGAATGAATAGCCATTCTTTGGTTAAAGTAACTCATATGTTCAACATGGTCAATCCTACCATTGTAAATGGTGAAGGCAGGCTAGTGGAAACGACGAGGGAGCTCAGCTTGCTCGATACACTAAGAAAATGGAGAGTGATATATTTGAAGGAGAGCTTTACCCATGGCATCATGCCCCTGACCCCTCCTTGGTGAGGTTCTAGATTTCTTACAATAATGCCTCAATCCTGAAGTATGTTGGGACGATGATGTGAATGGATCACTAGGTAGAGTCCTGCTCCTAGGCTAATATCTTTCATCATTGCCAGTACTTGAGTATTGGCTTGAAGGAGGAGTCCTTTCATCCCTCACTCGAGTCCTGAGTTGAAGATGTTTATGTAACCGTTCTAATTTTCTCTCCAAGCTATGCACTTCTTTGTCTAACAATTGATGACTAGCCTCCTGCTACCTCATTCTCCTTGAAGAAGAAGAAGAAGATGCTTCTTGACTATGCATGTGAGCCTCATGGCGATCTCTCCTTCGCTCCAAATTAATGAAGTGGTCCCTGCGCTGGGAGCCAACAAATTCCACTAATCTGCTTCGTCTTTGACCAGACATAGTTAAGAAGTTGTACAAGGATATTCAAAGAGACTTTCCCATAGACAGCGCCAATTATGGTAGGCAAAAAGTGGAAAAACAACTTTATGTCTTAAATAATGATTCTTGCTATTTACTATCACAATTAATTTTTTTAGAGATGGGAAGTCAAGCCTATTTTATAATACCCAATGCAAAGATTAGGAAGGCTTATGTCATTGAATTAAGAGAGAGATGGTATTTATTTCATTGATGTTCAGTTTGAAAGCTGATTAAAGAAAACCACAAGTGTTGATCCTCGGGTCTAATCTGAGGAGGATATTTCAAGAATGGATGAACTCCCTTTTTTTTTTGGCACTCTTTCTTTGCCTCCCCCTTTCTAGATCTTTTTCTTGCTTTATATATCCAGCTTAAATGTATCTAGATTCTACACTTGGAGGGTTGGGATCACATTCCTAGAATTCTTGTCTCATCTAGAACATACCAGCAAGCTTTACACTGAAATCTTAGCTGTGCCACTACTGTCAATGGTCACTTCCTCATTAATGCAGCCAGAGAAATGGTTGTCTTACACTTAATGCGGAGGAGATGTCTTCTATGTCATTCTTTCTTCATCTTTCTCGTATTTTGTGCCAAGTCAGTTTTCTTTCCTTTTTGGCGGTTTAGCTTTGTGTCCTTTATATAACTAGTGCTCGTCCCTTCGAATTTTGAAGTATGTCTTCAGAATCCTCATCATGTAAGTTACCCCAACCTCCCTTCAAATTGTGAGATCACCTCCCTAGATCATTTTTTCGGATTTTAGCTCCTTGGAAATAACTTTGACCACTTGTTTATCTATTTTGAATCCTCGTCCCCCCACTATATATATATATATATATATATAAATTCCATCCTCTCTTATTTTTTACTTGGCTAAAAAAAAAAAAATCAGATTTGTCAAAATGATACATAAATATTTTTGTTGTTGTTCCCTTGACCCCATAACAAAAGAAGATCAAATACATAAAATTTTGTGAGAGCATAGGGATTAGTCTAATAATCCAAGACTCTAAGATACAAAAGAGTTAGCTTAAAAATTTGGACGATTATTAATTGCAAGGGCCATAAGGTTGACTTTAGAACGTAGTCTTTATGTCCTTATCTGTTTAATTGTACATCAATTGGCTTAGCTAGCATATTCCCATCCTCCTATATATATGCACTGTCATTGACCCATTGCCATCTCTCTCTCTCTCACCATTAATTATTAGCCCCTCGAAAGTGAGCGAATGGAAGTATGCAAGCTTCAGTCCTTTCAAACCAATCTCTTTCATAAACCCCATTAATATTAATACTACCAATCGTTCTGTCCTTACGTTCTTCTCTCTCATTTCTTCAACTTCCACCTTCCCCAACCATCAACTAACTAGTACATTACTTCAATAAACTTTCTTTATGTTATTTTCTCTGTTATAAATACTACTACATCTCATTTGTTTACTTCATCTTGAAGACACTTCCTCCTCATCTTCCCCTATAGCCTTGGCTATCTATCTAGCTATCTCCCATGGCTCCAGCTTCTTTCACTCAGAACTCAAAGACAGTTTGTGTAATGGACGCTTCTGGCAGCTTAGGCTCCACCCTTGTGGAGCGGCTTTTGCATAAAGGCTACACAGTCCACGCCGCTGTCCAAAACCATGGTTTGCTATTGCTTTTCTTCTTTTTAACTATTTATTTACTTAATTATTTCTTTCATCAAAATCAATATTGTTTTATCTAGCTCTTTGTGCACCGGACTCGTTTTCCACTACTTTTCTATCTTCGTAGCTTTCATTTTTGGAAAATATGTTGCATAATAAGGTACTTTTTTTTTTGAAGCTATAGTTGTATGAATCACTAGAAGCAACCCATCCACACTGTTGCCATTGATAATCTTTAAGAAACATGTTAGATCGATGTGAGTAGAATTTTGTGTGTATTTTCTAGAAAACCATCTTAAAAAATCCACAAACAATTTGCCCATTTCGTTACAAATAACATGGGAGAAATTATAGTTTATTTTGCACATTCACATAATTTTTCAGACAGTTGAACTGATAGAGTGCAACTGCAACTGGCCCTTATTGGGTCTGCTGTCCAATTATATTATTATTTTTAGAGTTTATTATATGTAGTGCTTATGTTTACACAATGCCACAGCCGACTATTAATTATGTTTACAAAGACTTATTTTGGCCCATATGTTTTATGGGAATCAGGTGAATTACAATGTTTTGAAGGGGAGCATTATGATAATAAGAAATTGAGGGTTTTTCATTCAGACCCTTTGGACTACCATAGCATTATGGATGCCTTGAAGGGATGCTCTGGCTTATTCTACTCCTTCGAGCCTTCTTCAGATCAGCCCACTTATGATGTATGCCTACTACTTCCGATAGTACTCTTCATGTTTTCATATATCTATTGTAGATTCTTTTTTGTTTAGTAGAAATTCAGGTGAATTCACCCCAGATTTAAGCCCATAGATAAAGGGTAGAATATCAAGATAGTTAATGGAATAACCATTATACCAGAAAATTCGAATTTCTTTGGTGATAGATAACATAATTTTTAATAATTAACAAAATAAAGTTAGACAACTCGGTGTTTAAGTGATAATCCAATGGTATTGTTATCTTTTGATACTCAATGTCTATGGTTTAAACTTGAATCGCACCTCACCGGTCCTTACCCACTTGAGAGGGAGAGAAAAGATGGCTTGTCCGACCTTTTTTCTTCTTCTTAATCAGTTTCAGATAAATAATACAAATAAAAGAGGATTCTCCAAGACCTAGCGACCTAAAATAGTCTCTTGAATTTGTATATGATTATAAATTCAATTTTATTCAAGAACACAAACAAGCCCAAGGATGCCATATCTTACTTAATGATAATGTCTTTTAGTTTTAGGGTCACTTCCTAACATATGTACACCTAAAATTAAATCCGATGTAGAATTAACGTAAATTGCATCATTTCATTAAAACTCCCAACCAATACCATGTACGAATTGGTCCAGTATTATGACAGCTAGGTGGGCACTGGGCATGTAATTTGGGGTTGAAAATTCAAATAAATGAAAATTAAAGGATGATTCTTCAAAATTAAGTAGCTGTGGGTGCTCCATGCATGCAATTAATAATAAGGGCGTGTTTGGTGCAGGAATTTATGGCGGAGGTTGAGGTCAGGGCAGCTCACAATGTGCTGGAAGCTTGTGCAAGAACAGACACTATAGACAAAGTTGTCTTTACATCATCTGCTACCGCCGTTATATGGAGAGATGACCATAATACGATGTCGTCTGATATTGATGAGAGGCATTGGAGTGACATTAATCTTTGTAGAAAATTCAAGGTACCAATGCATTAACCATGCTGCAAAAAATTGTTTAAATTAATACTCAAATGCATGAGATGTATGTGTAATATGATGTGTGTATAAATATATTCAATATGCCAATTTAGATTTTGTTTACTATTATAATTAGTTTATAACTTTTCCAACCTTCCTACGGTGCTTGCTTCCTAACTTTTATACTTGTTTGTTTGTGGTTTGAATAAACTTATTTTTATATCAATGGTAAAGTTAACATATGCTATAAAGATATTGGTTTAAGAAATATTTTTTAAAATATTAATGGGAGAAGAAAAAGTAATTAAAATTTTAAGTAACACTACAGTCACAAATTATTTTATAACATTTTTACAGATTGTTGTTATGACCAACTTCTTACTGGTTCTCATTTGAGCCCATCAATATCATTATTTTTTTATTTACCAATAATCATTCATCATATTAGTAGTTGTAAAATTGTATCTCTAGCATTTTCCTAAATTCTTTATGGCTTTTTATATTTTTAATTAAAGTGATGTCAAAACTTTTCTAAAATGATTTATTAACAATTTCTCTAAAGGCATCTATTAACATAACCATTTTATCATTTTATTTTTCTTATTGTGTAAAAGTATAATTTCACATTGAAAAAGATGATTTAAATGTATGTCTGAATTTCATTTGAAATGGAATTGGAGTAGGTTCCTAGACTTTTATGTTGTAGATTGTATAGAATTGGACAAATTATTAAAGATTGGTTGCCTTATGGTTGGAACTATAAGATTGGGCAAACTTTATGAATTTCCATGGGTTCTAATTAATTGAACTGGTAAAATATTTTTTATCAGATAAATAATTAGTGAGTTTAGCAGGAAAAAGATAAAAATAATTTGTGTTCAAATCTTGTATATATAAAAAAAAAGAGTTAGTTGATGTCTTGATTTGATAATAAAAAACAATTATAATAGATGTAATATTAAAAATTTTAAATTTATAATATTTTTATATTAACACAACTTAAAAAAAGAAGAAGATAATAATCCTGATTTAGTTTGTATAGGATTGGACAAACAATTAAAGAGCTGTTGCCTTATAGTTGGATTGGATCTATAAGATAAGAACAGCATGACAAACTATTAAAGAGTGATTGACTTATTATGGGTGGACATAAAGATGCAACCGCTTGAATGGTTTGGAATTTCAATTTTTGATTAACAATTTATTTGACATTTTGAAATTGGATTGGATCTATAGTCACACATTTTGATTAACAATTTATCACTTCAACGACAATTTCAATTACTTTTTAGCACTTATTAATCACAATGTAAACAATAACATATTGCAGTTTAAACTGGATTTCACATGCAATTGAATTGACAAAATTTTGCATTTGATTAGTTGTGGCACGCTTTATCAAAGACCCTAGCCGAGAAGACAGCATGGGCCTTAGCCATGGATCGAGGTGTGAACATGGTGTCCATAAACGGAGGGTTCCTGATGGCTCCTCCTCATCTAACAATCAAAAACCCATATTTGAAAGGAGCGGCTGAGATGTACGAAGATGGTGTATTTGTTACTGTGGATCTCAACTTCATTGTGGACTCTCACATCTGCATCTTTGAAAATGTCTCATCTTATGGCCGATATCTCTGCTTCAACCATGTCATCAGTTGCAACAAAGATGCCATTAAGCTTGCTCACATATTATTGCCACCCTCTGAAGACTGTTCTCCTGAAAGGTTTGTACGGTTTTGGTGATCTCAAAAGTTTTTCAAAATCCTAAGTAACTTCTAGTGGGACATTTTGCAATCATTGGTGTTATGAATAAGCTTGGTAACCCGATAGTTATATCGGTTAATTGAGGATTTAAAACCTGGATGTCTTGGAGATATCAGGAGTTGTCAACTAGTTAATCTCCATAACTAATATAGTTTAGTATTATTAGTGAATGTGAGCCTTGAAAATCAATTCATGCAGTCTAATGAAGTTGATAAAAGATAATTCAATAGAAGAAAAATATATTAATAATAATAGAAGAAAAATATTTTAATAATAATTAAATAAAATTAAGGAAAATGATCCGACTCCCATTTAAATTCTCCCTGTCTCTAATTTTTTCATGTGTTGCATCTAGCTAGGTGCTACGGCCTTAATAATTTTGTCCATTTAAGCTCTACTCTATATTTGTATAGACTATAGAAACATATTTATTTGATTATTATTATTATTTTTTTGGGTAGATTGGAGGACACAAGAGTGTACCAGCAAAGGATAAGCAACAAGAAACTAAACAAATTGATGGTGGATTTTGAAAGTTGACCTCAGGAAGATTGATTTGCAGCTTCAACAAGCAGAGACCATCTCTTTCTTTCTTTCTTTTTTTGGGTATGCTGAGGTTTCTTTAATTTTGGTATAATTTCGTTACTAAAAGGTGAAAAATTAGCTTTTTTATTTTTTATTTTTTTAGGGTGAAAGGTTAGTTCTAGGTATGGGATTGCTTAAATTCCTTAATGAAATCTTGCAGTCAAAAAATGAATGTTACCGTCAATGGTCTGGAAGGAATTGATCTTGCATCCAAATATGTATTTTCACAACAAGGATATACTGAGCATATTGAAACTACATCTTTCCCGTTACTCTTCTTCTTCTTCTTTTTTATTTTTTTAATTTCTTTTATGCCTTAACTAAATCAGTTAGAAACTTAGAATATAAATGACTAAAACCATCACTACAATACGTACCTAATCTTTATTTTACATTTGAAATCTTTATAATGCATACCAAAAAGGCAATCAAACATATATCATCACATAATCTTAAACAAGCAATCGCCTACTGCAGTGTAAATTTGATAGATTATATAACATTTACTATATCCTTGCTTGTCCTGGTGAGACTGTAGCCCTAGGAAAGTGGATTTGGAGTTGATAATAGTTCAGAAACCATGTGCATAGTTGGTCTACATTCTGGATTAGCATGCAAGCATGCAATTGCCTGCTTTGTGATCATCAGTTGCCTCTCAACCTGAACTATGGGAGGTGGAAGGCGTATGTCTAACAAATATTTCAACAATAAATTCTCCCCCACAATTTAAGCTGATAGAATTGGGATCATTTCACTCGGATGTCTTCCTTTGATCTCTTCAATAGCCAAAACTCCAAAGCTATAGACGTGGCATTTCTCAATTACCTTTTCCTTTGTATAAGCAAGCTCTGCAAACAAACAGAATATCATGCCAATGTGTTCATTCCTTTGTATATTACCTGGTGCAACATATCCATATGTGCCAGTAAGTGAAGTTCAAAATTGGAATTTCTTCACTACCGCTATGTTTCTTGATATTAGACTTGCTTTATAAGTGGTTCCATACTTCCATGCCCTCCCTTCCCAATGCAAAACATAGAATCAAAACCCTTGGTTGTTTCAAGGATTTCCTTGTACATTGCTTTTCCATCAAAAGTTGATATCGAAATGACCTTTCAATTGTGCATGTTATTTGTTTAGTTTGCATGTCGACTGTTCCTTATTCTTTGTAAAATGAAGAAGAATATTCCAATGAATGCCAATACAAGTAGAAGTGTTCCTAAAAGAGGGAAAATGATTAACAAAATAACTTCATATCCCTCTTTCGGAATATGTTTTTCTTCCACACAAGTTTGCAATCCTTTATTTCCTTCTTAGGCTTCCATTGTAGTATCTTGAAATGATTTTCTATTGAGAAGAGGACCTTTCAATTCATTGTAGGGTATGTTTTTGTTGGGGAGAAAAACACCTTGGAGAGACTCCTTGAGTAGTTAATATAATATGAGTTCAACTGTGGACATCACTTAACTCAAAAGGCCTAAGCCCTATAGGTATGAGTTCAACTATGTTATATTAACTACTCATTATTCTCATCATTATTTAATGTGAATCTCCACTCACGTGTACATCCAATATGATATACTACAAGTCCTGCATTTCTTCAAAAGCAGTGGGAATTAAACCATAGAGATATTGTGGGAGAAGTTCAGTAACTCCAAGCTTTGTAAATTTCCAATTTGGAAAGATATCTCTCCCTTAAGCGAGTTATAGCTCAAATCTAGTTGGGACAAGTGTGCTAAATTACACAAATCAACTGGAATGCATTGGCTAAACTTGTTGTTGCTCATATTCAAGTAGTTTAGCTTCAAAAGGTTCCCTATATGTCTGGGGATTGAGTTAGTGATTGTTGGCAGATAGATCTAGATACTCAAGTTTTGTTAAAGATCCGAGCACTAGAGGTATATCCCATGAAAGTTGATTTCCATTCAACATCAACTTCAACAAACTAGTCAACTTTCCAAATTACTTTGGAAGTTTCCCAACTAATCGATTATAAGAAAGATCAAGTAATTGGAGTTGAGTTGAATCTCCCATTTCAAGTAGTATGCCACCAGTAATACTGTTCCCAACAATCCATAAGGTGGTTAGTTGTAGGCACCGGCTCCAATTGTGTGAGATTTCACCATAAAATCTATTGTAACTTAGGTCCATGCATTGCAAGTTTCTGTAGACACCAAAATCTTCAGATGCATTTCCAAAGAGTTGGTTTCTTTCAAGGCGGACTCTAAATAAGCTTGTACAATTTCTCAAGGTTTTGAAGGTCTATATTTAGTTATAGCACTACTAACTGAGAAGTCTATGTTAATTGGCTTTATTTAGTGAAAACTTTGTATGTATTTATTTTCAATTTTATTGTATCTTTCTAGGACTTAATTATATTTGGGGTAGAAGTACTTGAGCCTCATCTGCTAGTTGGAAAGATGCATTCGGAGTCATCTCACGACCTCAGGCGACCTTCTTTGCTTGCGAGTGACATGTGGCAAAATTTTAGGATTAGAGTGATGACTAAGCAAGTGATGATCATCTCGCAAACAGCCAAGCTATGTCAAGGTCGTGAGTTGCAAGCGGTCATTGTACTCTGCCCTCTGTACATTTCTGGCCACTGTGATTATGCTAGCACACACCCTCACAACTTCTGTGCATGGCTAGGCCTTTCAGATAAGAGTCTTAACAAACCCTAGAACATAAGTTCAATATTCAAGAGGCCAACCCTTGTAAGAAAAGAGAGAGCTTTTAGTTTTGAGCAAAAACAACTCTATCATCTCTTTTCTATCTCTTTCAATCATTGATTAAGATTTTGTATTCCTTCATCTCATCCACACATAGACCCTGTGAGTTGAGTGAAGGTTCTTAGAAACTTGAGAAGTCACTTTCAAAATCAAATTCATATTGGTGGTCTTTCCATTGATGCTTCAATTGAGGTTCTCTGGTAAGGTAGAAAGAGAAAGGACTCAGTGAAGTCGGTTGCTACCTGAAGCTTAGAGGACTCAAGTATACTTAGGCTTATAGGCTTGGATAGTTCATAATGATCTATTGTACAACAACTATCTTGTGTAGTGGAGATTTCTGACGGGTGGTCAGGGGGGGTGGGGGGAGGTTTTCTGCCTGGGGTTTCAGGTTTTCCTCTTCCTAAACACTTTTTGGTGTTTAGTTGTGGTTTGTTTGCTATTTACCCTCTTTCCATTTTGCTCTATATGACATGCTTTGTGTAGCTTAGTTCTTGGTGTATGGAAATTGGTTATTCAATTATACTTGATGCTTCAATTGAGTTTCTTTGGTAATGTAGAAAGAGAAAGGACTCAGTGAAGTCGGTTGCTACTTGGAGCTTAGAGGACTCAAGTATACTTAGGCTTATAGGCTTGGATAGTTCATAATGATCTACTGTACAACAACTATCTTGTGGAGTGGAGATTTCTGACGGGTGGTTGGGGGGGGGGGTGTGAGAGACCGCGCCTCGGCTCGTTTTTATAGGAATGTTAGGCCAAACCCACATGAATGGGTGGAGTCGTGTTGTTGCCTCTCAAAATGGAGGTTCGACTAGTTATATTTTCCCCTCTAGATTAAGGGTTTTACAATGGAATCGCCACTTATTTAATTATTTGAAAAATAAGAAAACCATAATTGAAAAATTCCTCATTTTATTAATTTGAAATTGAATTTACATTGATCATAGGAAAATTACATGGCTTTGATCCTAGATACAATCTAAGATAAAGTACATGACTTTGTTTCCTAGTTACAATCTAAAAATCAAAAATTACATGGATAAACATTTGATCTACTAACCCTTGATCTAAGCTCGGAGGCTATGTTACAAGGTGGGAAGGTGTTAGGCACCCACCTTGCCCGGTGAAACCGATCTTCTAGACTATGGTGACCAACATTCATATCACATCATCCAATATGTCAATCAATTTGTATGTTAAATTTAATGTGTGTGCATGTGATAAACCCTAATTCAATTTATTAAGCATGACATTTGGATTGAAAAATAAACTCTAGTGAATGTGTGTGGATAGTGATAACCTATATTCAAGGATTTGAAAGAATTACTAAACAAACATGTTTTTCATATTTTTGATGTGGATTTAAGATTAAATCTAGCGATATGCATGAACATGTGATGAACAACTAAGAACATGTGAAGAATACATAAGAACATTCAAACATATTCAAGGGAATTATCATGCTTTAATCTTAAATTCTCATCATGGCAATATAAACAAACAATTAGGGAATGGGATTATACCTTCATGCAAGATCCATATAATGGAGGAGGGGATTCTTGATGGAGGTCTTAAGGGTGGAGGAAAAGAAGAGTTAGGAGAGGGAGAGTGAGTCTCACTCAATATCTTGAGTCTCAGGAAGACCAAGATATGACAAGACTACTCAACTTCACTAGAACTCAAGAGAAGAGAAGAGAGGGGGATTTTTTTTTTTTGTCTTTGGAATGAAGGAGAGGTGGTTTATATAGTAGTGGTGGAGGAAATATGAATGGAAGGCCATTTAATGAGGGTTGACAAGGAATCATGAACCTAGACCTCATTTTAACCTTTGGGGAAATCTAGTGCATTAAATGTGGAGATTGATGAGAGTGAAGAGCAAGCAAAGTTCGGTTTTCCCATAGCTGCTGTCACAGCTTGTAGAGCCAAATTTGAAAAATCATATCTGTCTCAATTCTGGTCGGAGTCTCACTCTTGTACTCAAATTGAAGCTCCGGATGTCTAGTTTCTGGGAAAATTAACCTCCTTCACAGATTCAAAATATTATGAGAGATATCGATGAAATGGTGAGCAGAGGTCATTTGTTAGAAAATGGTTTCAACACAATTAACATTAATAGGTCCCAAATTAGCTCCCAGTTAACATTAAATGGCTCCAATCACTCCCATTTTAGACTTAATTGGTTCCAAATTTACTCTAATTAAAAGATAATTGCACAAATTAGTCATTGAATAATTAATGTTTAACTATCTAGTTAATTAGGTGTGTGCAACCCTACCATAAAATGTAATCCTAACCAATCAAATTATGACACATCATCGATCTCAAATTGATTATACTTATAACCAATTGTTCAGAATCACATATAGTCGGACTCAATTTGTGATAATGCATCTTAGCCATTAAAACTTGATTTGATGATAACTTTCAATCTGATGGTCTGATTAGGGCTTATGACCAGTCGATTTGATCGTTACAACATCAAGATCATTTTGGTGAAATGAGATTAAGGATCTAATGATTAGAATCAAGATGCATATTTCCAATGTGAAATTACCCTTTTACCCTCCATGTGACGTTAAATATGAGTTGCAAAATAGGGTGTCAACAGAATGCCCCTCATTGGTAAAGCTTGAAAAGAGAATGTCAATGTATGAAAGAGACACCAAACTTTGCAATCAATATTTAACTGTGGTGAATGTATGATGCATGTAAATAAAAATGCAGACGGTCATGTTCTGGATCAAAATGTGGACCAAATCTAAAGGGAGATTGCCTACGTACCTCTTAATAGGAGGATTAGGTCTAAATGTAGTTCATGCATGTAGTTTTTTTTTTTTTTTTTTGAATGAGTACAAGATATGCTTACCTGGAGGACGGCGGATCCTGGCTCATGTTTTCAGAGGACCAAGGATTTTTGGACTTTAGCTTATGCTTTCAAAGGACCAAAGGATCTGGATCTTGGCTCATGTTTTCAAAGGACCAAAGGTTCTGGATCTTGGCTCATGTTTTTAGAGGACCAAGGGTTTTTTGGGCTTTGGCTCATGTTTTCATAGGACAAAAGGTTCTTTGGGCTTTGGCTCATGTTTTCAGAAGACCAAAGGTTCTGGATCTTGGCTCATGTTTTCAGATGCCTAGGATTTTTGGATCTTGGCTCATGTTTTTCAGAGGACCAAGGGTTTTTTTGGGCTTTGGCTCATGTTTTTAGAGGACCAAAGGTTCTGGATCCTGGCTCATGTTTTCAGAGGCCTAGGATTTTTGGATCTTGGCTCATGTTTTCAGAGGACCAAGGGTTTTTTGGGCTTTGGCTCATGTTTTCAGAGGACCAAAGGTTTTGGATCCTGGCTCATATTTTCAGAGACCTAGGATTTTTGGATCTTGGCTTATGTTTTCAGAGGCCTAGGATTTTTGGATCTTGGCTCATGTTTTCAGAGGACCAAGGGTTTTTTGGGCTTTGACTTATGTTTTCAGAGGACCAAAGGTTCTGGATCCCGGCTTATGTTTTCAAAGGCCTAGGATTTTTGGATCTTGGCTCATGTTTTCAGAAGACCAAGAGTTTTTTGGGCTTTGGCTCATGTTTTCAGAGAACCAAAGGTTCGGGATCTTGGCTCTTGTTTTCAGAGGACCAAGGGTTTCTGGATCCTGGCTCATGATTTCAGAGACCTAGGATTTTTGGGCTTTGACTCATGTTTTCAGAGGACCAAAGGTTTGGGATCTTGGCTCATGTTTTTAGAGGACCAAGGGTTTCCGGATCCTGGCTCACGTTTTCAGGGACCTAGGATTTTTGGATCTTGGCTCATGTTTTTAGAGGACCAAGGGTTTTTGTGGCTTTGGCTCATGTTTTTAGAGGACCAAAGGTTCTGGATCCTGGCTCATGTTTTCAGATACCTAGGATTTTCGGATCTTGGCTCATGTTTTAAGAGGACCATGGGTTTTGGGGGCTTTGGCTCATGTTTTCAGAGGACTAAAGGTTCTGGATCCTGGCCCATGTTTTCAGAGACCTAAGATTTTTGGATCTTGGCTCATGTTTTCAGAGGACCAAGGGTTTTTTGGGCTTTGGCTCACGTTTTCAGAGGACCAAAGGTTTTGGATCTTGGCTCATGTTTTTAGAGGCCTAGAATTTTTGGATCTTGGCTCATGTTTTGAAAGGACCAAGGGTTTTTTAGGCTTTGGCTCATGTTTTCAGAGGCCTAGGATTTTTGGATTTTGGCTTATGTTTTCAGAGGACCAAGGGTTTTTTGGGCTTTGGCTCATGTTTTCAGAGGACCAAAGGTTTTGGATCTTGGCTCATGTTTTCAGAGGCCTAGAATTTTTGGATCTTGGCTCATGTTTTGAAAGGACCAAGGGTTTTTTAGGCTTTGGCTCATGTTTTCAGAGGCCTAGGATTTTTGGATTTTGGCTTATGTTTTCAGAGGACCAAGGGTTTTTTGGGCTTTGGCTCATGTTTTCAGAGGACCAAAGGTTCTGGATCCTGGCTTATATTTTCAAAGGCCTAGGATTTTTGGATCTTGGCTCATGTTTTTAGAAGACCAAGGGTTTTTTGGGCTTTGGCTCATGTTTTTAGAGGACCAAAGGTTCGGGATCTTGGCTCATGTTTTTAGAGGACCAAGGGTTTTTGGATCCTAGCTCATGTTTTCAGAGACCTAGGATTTTTGGGCTTTGGCTCATATTTTCAGAGGACCAAAGATTCTGAATCCTGGCTCATGTTTTCAGATGCCTAGGATTTTTGGATCTTGGCTCATGTTTTTCAGAGGACCAAGGGATTTTTTGGGCTTTGGCTTATATTTAAAGAGGACCAAAGGTTCTGGATCCTGGCTCATGTTTTCAGATGCATAGGATTTTTGAATCTTGGCTCATGTTTTTCAGAAGACCAAGGGTTTTTTTGGGCTTTGGCTAATGTTTTTAGAGGACCAAAGTTTCTGGATCTTGGCTCATGTTTTCAGAGGCCTAGGAATTTTGGATCTTGGCTTATGTTTTCAGAGGACCAAGAGTTTTTTGGGCTTTGGCTCATGTTTTTAGAGGACCAAAGGTTCGGGATCTTGGCTCATGTTTTTAGAGGACCAAGGGTGTCTGGATCCTGGCTCATGCTTTCAGAGACCTAGGATTTTTGGGCATTGGCTCATGTTTTCAGAGGACCAAAGGTTTGGGATCTTGGCTCATGTTTTCAGAGGACCAAGGGTTTCCGGATCCTGGCTCATGTTTTTAGGGACCTAGGATTTTTGGATCTTGGCTCATGTTTTCAGAGGACCAAGGGTTTTTTTGGTTTTGGCTCATGTTTTTAAAGGACCAAAGATTTTGGATCCTGGCTCATGTTTTCAGAGACCTTGGATTTTTGGATCTTGGCTTTTGTTTTCAGAGGACCAAGGGTTTTTTGGGCTTTTTCTCATGTTTTCAGAGGACCAAAGGTTTTAGATCCTGGCTCATGTTTTCAGAGGCCTAGGATTTTTGGATCTTGGCTCATGTTTTCAAAGGACCAAGGGTTTTTTCAGCTTTGGCTCATGTTTTTAGAGGACCAAAGGTTCTGGATCCTGGCTCATGTTTTCAGAGACCTAGGATTTTTGGATTTTGGCTCATGTTTTCAGAGCACCAAGGTTTTTTTGGGCTTTGGCTCATATTTTCAGAGGACCAAAGGTTCTGGATCCTGGCTTATATTTTCAAAGGCCTAGGATTTTTGGATCTTGGCTCATGTTTTTAGAAGACCAAGGGTTTTTTGGGCTTTGGCTCATGCTTTCAGAGGACCAAAGGTTCGGGATCTTGGCTCATGTTTTCAGAGGACCAAGGGTTTTTGGATCCTTGCTCATGTTTTCAGAGACCTAGGATTTTTGGGCTTTGGCTCATGTTTTCAGAGGACCAAAGGTTTTGGATCCTAGCTCATGTTTTCAGAGGACCAAAGGATCTGGATCCTAGGTCATGTTTTCAGATGCCTAGGATTTTCGGATCTTGGCTCATGTTTTTCAGAGGACCAAGGGATTTTTTGGGCTTTGGCATATGTTTTCAGAGGACCAAAGGTTCTGGAGCCTGGCTCATGTTTTCAGATGCCTAGGATTTTTGGATCTTGGCTCATGTTCTTCAGAGGACCAAGGGTTTTTTTGGGCTTTGGCTCATGTTTTCATAGGACCAAAGGTCCTGGATCCTGGCTCATGTTTTCAGAGGCCTAGGATTTTTGGATCTTGGCTCATGTTTTCAGAGGACCAAGGGTTTTTTGGGCTTTGGCTAATGTTTTCAGAGGACCAAGGGTTCTGGATCCTGGCTCATGTTTTCAGAGGCCTAGGATTTTTGGATCTTGGCTCATGTTTTCAGAGGACCAAGGCTTTTTTGGGCTTTGGCTCATGTTTTCAGAGGACCAAAGGTTTCGGATCCTGGCTCATATTTTCAGAGACCTAGGATTTTTAGATCTTGGCTCATGTTTTCAGAGGACCAAAGGTTCTGGATACTGGCTCATGTTTTCAGAGGCCAAGGATTTTTGGATCTTGGCTCATGTTTTCAGAGGACTAAGGGTTTTTTGGGCTTTGGCTTATGTTTTCAGAGGACCAAAGGTTCTGGATCCCGGCTTATGTTTTCAAAGGCCTAAGATTTTTGGATCTTGGCTCATGTTTTCAGAAGACCAAGGGTTTTTTGGGCTTTGGCTCACGTTTTCAGATTACCAAAGGTTCGGGATCTTGGCTCTTGTTTTCATAGGACCAAGGGTTTCTGGATCCTGGCTCATGTTTTCAGAGACCTAGGATTTTTGGGCATTGGCTCATGTTTTCAGAGGACCAAAGGTTTGGGATCTTGGCTCATGTTTTCAGAGGACCAAGGGTTTCCGGATCCTGGCTCACGTTTTCAGGGACCTAGGATTTTTGGATCTTGGCTCATGTTTTTAGTGGACCAAGGGTTTTTGTGGCTTTGGCTCATGTTTTTAAAGGACCAAAGGTTCTGGATCCTGGCTCATGCTTTCAGGGACCTAGGATTTTCGGATCTTGGCCCATGTTTTAAGAGGACCATGGGTTTTGGGGGCTTTGGCTCATGTTTTCAGAGGACTAAAGGTTCTGGATCCTGGCCCATGTTTTCAGAGACCTAAGATTTTTGGATCTTGGCTCATGTTTTCAGAGGACCAAGGGATTTTTTGGGCTTTGGCTTATATTTAAAGAGGACCAAAGGTTCTGGATCCTGGCTCATGTTTTCAGATGCATAGGATTTTTGAATCTTGGCTCATGTTTTTCAGAAGACCAAGGGTTTTTTGGGCTTTGGATAATGTTTTTAGAGGACCAAAGGTTCTGGATCTTGGCTCATGTTTTCAGAGGCCTAGGAATTTTGGATCTTGGCTTATGTTTTGAGAGGACCAAGAGTTTTTTGGGCTTTAGCTCATGTTTTTAGAGGACCAGAGGTTCGTGATCTTGGCTCAAGTTTTTAGAGGACCAAGGGTGTCTGGATCCTGGCTCATGCTTTTAGAGACCTAGGATTTTTGGGCATTGGCTCATGTTTTCAGAGGACCAAAGGTTTGGGATCTTGGCACATGTTTTCAGAGGACCAAGGGTTTCCGGATCCTGGCTCATGTTTTTAGGGACCTAGGATTTTTGAATCTTGGCTCATGTTTTCAGAGGACCAAGGGTTTTTTTGGTTTTGGCACATGTTTTTAAAGGACCAAAGATTTTGGATCCTGGCTCATGTTTTCAGAGACCTTGGATTTTTGGATCTTGGCTTTTGTTTTCAGAGGACCAAGGGTTTTTTGGGTTTTGGCTCATGTTTTCAGAGGACCAAAGGTTTTAGATCCTGGCTCATGTTTTCAGAGGCCTAGGATTTTTGGATCTCGGCTCATGTTTTCAAAGGACCAAGGGTTTTTTTGGCTTTGGCTCATTTTTTTAGAGGACCAAAGGTTCTGGATCCTAGCTCATTTTTCAGAGGCCTAGGATTTTTGGATTTTGGCTCATGTTTTCAGAGGACCAAGGGTTTTTTTGGCTTTGGCTCATATTTTCAGAGGACCAAAGGTTCTGGATCCTGGCTTATATTTTCAAAGACCTAGGATTTTTGGATCTTGGCTCATGTATTCAGAAGACAAAGGGTTTTTTGGGCTTTGGCTCATGTTTACGGAGGACCAAAGGTTCGGGATCTTGGCTCATGTATTCAGAGGACCAAGGGTTTTTGGATCCTTGCTCATGTTTTCAGAGACCTAGGATTTTTGGGCTTTGGCTCATGTTTTCGGAGGACCAAAGGTTTTGGATCCTAGCTCATGTTTTCAGAGGACCAAAGGATCTGGATCCTAGGTCATGTTTTCAGATGCCTAGGATTTTTGGATCTTGGCTCATGTTTTTCAGAGGACCAAGGGATTTTTTGGGCTTTGGCTTATGTTTTCAGAGGACCAAAGGTTCTGGAGCCTGGCTCATGTTTTCAGATGCCTAGGATTTTTGGATCTTGGCTCATGTTTTTCAGAGGACCAAGGGTTTTTTTGGGCTTTGGCTCATGTTTTCAGAGGACCAAAGGTCCTGGATCCTGGCTCATGTTTTCAGAGGCCTAGGATTTTTGGATCTTGGCTCATGTTTTCAGAGGACCAAGGGTTTTTTGGGCTTTGGCTAATGTTTTCAGAGGACCAAGGGTTCTGGATCCTGGCTCATGTTTTCAGAGGCCTAGGATTTTTGGATCTTGGCTCATGTTTTTAGAGGACCAAGGCTTTTTTGGGCTTTGGCTCATGTTTTCAGAGGACCAAAGGTTTCGGATCCTGGCTCATATTTTCAGAGACCTAGGATTTTTGGATCTTGGCTCATGTTTTCAGAGGACCAAAGGTTCTGGATACTGGCTCATGTTTTCAGAGGCCAAGGATTTTTGGATCTTGGCTCATGTTTTCAGAGGACCAAGGGTTTTTTGGGCTTTGGCTTATGTTTTCTGAGGACCAAAGGTTCTGGATCCCGGCTTATGTTTTCAAAGGCCTAAGATTTTTGGATCTTGGCTCATGTTTTCAGAAGACCAAGGGTTTTTTGGGCTTTGGCTCATGTTTTCAGAGGACCAAAGGTTCCGGATCTTGGCTCTTGTTTTCATAGGACCAAGGGTTTCTGGATCCTGGCTTATGTTTTCAGAGACCTAGGATTTTTGGGCTTTGGCTCATGTTTTCAGAGGACCAAAGGTTTGGGATCTTGGCTCATGTTTTCAGAGGACCAAGGGTTTCCGGATCCTGGCTCACGTTTTCAGGGACCTAGGATTTTTGGATCTTGGCTCATGTTTTTAGAGGACCAAGGCTTTTTTGGGCTTTGGCTAATGTTTTCAGAGGACCAAGGGTTCTGGATCCTGGCTCATGTTTTCAGAGGCCTAGGATTTTTGGATCTTGGCTCATGTTTTCAGAGGACCAAGGCTTTTTTGGGCTTTGGCTCATGTTTTCAGAGGACCAAAGGTTTCGGATCCTGGCTCATATTTTCAGAGACCTAGGATTTTTGGATCTTGGCTCATGTTTTCAGAGGACCAAAGGTTCTGGATACTGGCTCATGTTTTCAGAGGTCAAGGATTTTTGGATCTTGGCTCATGTTTTCAGAGGACCAAGGGTTTTTTGGGCTTTGGCTTATGTTTTCAGAGGACCAAAGGTTCTGGATCCTGGCTTATGTTTTCAAAGGCCTAAGATTTTTGGATCTTGGCTCATGTTTTCAGAAGACCAAGGGTTTTTTGGGCTTTGGCTCATGTTTTCAGAGGACCAAAGGTTCGGGATCTTGGCTCTTGTTTTCATAGGACCAAGGGTTTCTGGATCCTGGCTCATGTTTTCAGAGAACTAGGATTTTTGGGCTTTGGTTCATGTTTTCAGAGGACCAAAGGTTTGGGATCTTGGCTCATGTTTTCAGAGGACCAAGGGTTTTCGGATACTGGCTCACGTTTTCAGGGACCTAGGATTTTTGGATCTTGGCTCATGTTTTTAGAGGACCAAGGGTTTTTGTGGCTTTGGCTCATGTTTTTAGAGGACCAAAGGTTCTGGATCCTGGCTCATGCTTTCAGAGACCTAGGATTTTCGGATCTTGGCTCATGTTTTAAGAGGACCGTGGGTTTTGGGGGCTTTGGCTCATGTTTTCAGAGGACTAAAGGTTCTGGATCCTGGCCCATGTTTTCAGAGACCTAAGATTTTTGGATCTTGGCTCATGTTTTCGGAGGACCAAGGGTTTTTGTGGGTTAGGCTCATGTTTTTAGAGGACCAAAGGTTCTGGATCTTGGCTCATGTTTTCAGAGACCTAGGATTTTCGGATCTTGGCTCATGTTTTAAGAGGACCATGGGTTTTGGGGGCTTTGGCTCATGTTTTCAGAGGACTAAAGGTTCTGGATCCTGGCTCATGTTTTCAGAGACCTAGGATTTTTGGATCTTGGTTCATGTTTTCAGAGGACCAAGGTTTTTTGGGCTTTGGCTCATGTTTTCAGAGGACCAAAGGTTTTGGATCTCGGCTCATGTTTTCAGTGGCCTAGTATTTTTGGATCTTGGCTCATGTTTTGAAAGGACCAAGGGTTTTTTAGGCTTTGGCTCATGTTTTCAGAGGGCTAGGATTTTTGGATTTTGGCTTATGTTTTCAGAGGACCAAGGGTTTTTTGGGCTTTGGATCATGTTTTCAGAGGACCAAAGGTTCTGGATCCTGGCTTATATTTTCAAAGGCCTAGAATTTTTGGATCTTGGCTCATGTTTTCAGAAGACCAAGAGTTTTTTGGGCTTTGGCTCATGTTTTTAGAGGACCAAAGGTTCGGGATCTTGGCTTATGTTTTTAGAGGACCAAGGGTTTTTGGATCCTAGCTCATGTTTTCAGAGACCTAGGATTTTTGGGCTTTGGCTCATATATTCAGAGGACCAAAGATTCTGAATCCTGGCCCATGTTTACAGATGCCTAGGATTTTTGGATCTTGGCTCATGTTTTTCAGAGGACCAAGGGATTTTTTGGGCTTTGGCTTATATTTTAAGAGGACCAAAGGTTCTGGATCCTGGCTCATGTTTTCAGATGCATAGGATTTTTGAATCTTGGCTCATGTTTTTTAGAAGACCAAGGGTTTTTTTGGGCTTTGGCTCATGTTTTTAGAGGACCAAAGGTTCTGGATCCTGGCTCATGTTTTCAGAGGCCTAGGAATTTTGGATCCTGGCTCATGTTTTCAGAGGACCAAGAGTTTTTTGTGCTTTGGCTCATGTTTTCAGAGGACCAAAGGTTCGGGATCTTGGCTCATGTTTTTAGAGGACCAAGGGTGTCTAGATCCTGGCTCATGCTTTCAGAGACCTAGGATTTTTGGGCATTGGCTCATGTTTTCAGAGGACCAAAGGTTTGGGATCTTGGCTCATGTTTTCAGAGGACCAAGGGTTTCCGGATCCTGGCTCATGTTTTTAGGGACCTAGGATTTTTGGATCTTGGCCCATGTTTTCAGAGGACCAAGGGTGTTTTTGGTTTTGGCTCATGTTTTTAAAGGACCAAATGTTTTGGATCCGGGCTCATGTTTTCAGAGACCTTGGATTTTTGGATCTTGGCTTTTGTTTTCAGAGGACCAAGGGTTTTTTGGGCTTTGGCTCATGTTTTCAGAGGACCAAAGGTTTTAGATCCTGGCTCATATTTTCAGAGGCCTAGGATTTTTGGATCTTGGCTCATGTTTTCAAAGGACCAAGGGTTTTTTCGGCTTTGGCTCATGTTTTTAGAGGACCAAAGGTTCTGGATCCTGGCTCATGTTTTCAGAGGCCTAGGATTTTTGGATTTTGGCTCATGTTTTCAGAGGACCAAGGGTTTTTTGGGCATTGGCTCTTATTTTCAGAGGACCAAAGGTTCTGGATCCTGGCTTATATTTTCAAAGGCCTAGGATTTTTTGATCTTGGCTCATGTTTTTAGAAGACCAAGGGTTTTTTGGGCTTTGGCTCATGTTTTCGGTGGACCAAAGGTTCGGGATCTTGGCTCATGTTTTCAGAGGACCAAGGGTTTTTGGATCTTGGCTCATGTTTTCAGAGGACCAAAGGTTTTTGGGCTTTGGCTCATGTTTTCAGAGGACCAAAGGTTTTGGATCCTAGCTCATGTTTTCAGAGGACCAAAGGATCTGGATCCTAGGTCATGTTTTCAGATGCCTAGGATTTTTGGATCTTGGCTCTTGTTTTTCAGAGGGCCAAGGGATTTTTTGGGCTTTGGCATATGTTTTCAGAGGACCAAAGGTTCTGGAGCCTGGCTCATGTTTTCAGATGCCTAGGATTTTTGGATCTTGGCTCATGTTTTTCAGAGGACCAAGGGTTTTTTTGGGCTTTGGCTCATGTTTTCAGAGGACCAAAGGTTTCGGATCCTGGCTCATATTTTCAGAGACCTAGGATTTTTGGATCTTGGCTCATGTTTTCAGAGGACCAAAGGTTATGGATACTGGCTCATGTTTTCAGAGGGAAAGGATTTTTGGATCTTGGCTCATGTTTTCAGAGGACCAAGGGTTTTTTGGGCTTTGGCTTATGTTTTCAGAGGACCAAAGGTTCTGGATCCCGGCTTATGTTTTCAAAGGCCTAAGATTTTTGGATCTTGGCTCTTGTTTTCAGAAGACCAAGGGTTTTTTGGGCTTTGGCTCATGTTTTCAGAGGACCAAAGGTTCGGGATCTTGGCTCTTGGTTTCATAGGACCAAGGGTTTCTGGATCCTGGCTCATGTTTTCAGAGACCTAGGATTTTTGGGCTTTGGCTCATGTTTTCAGAGGACCAAAGGTTTGGGACCTTGGCTTATGATTTCAGAGGACCAAGGGTTTCCGGATCCTGGCTCATGTTTTTAGGGACCTAGGATTTTTGGATCTTGGCCCATGTTTTCAGAGGACCAAGGGTTTTTTTGGTTTTGGCTCATGTTTTTAAAGGGCCAAATGTTTTGGATCCGGGCTCATGTTTTCTGAGACCTTGGATTTTTGGATCTTGGCTTTTGTTTTCAGAGGACCAAGGGTTTTTTGGGCTTTGGCTCATGTTTTCAGAGGACCAAAGGTTTTAGATCCTGGCTCATGTTTTCAGAGGCCTAGGATTTTTGGATCTTGGCTCATGTTTTCAAAGGACCAAGGGTTTTTTCGGCTTTTGCTCATGTTTTTAGAGGACCAAAGGTTCTGGATCCTGGCTCATGTTTTCAGAGGCCTAGGATTTTTGGATTTTGGCTCATGTTTTCAGAGGACCAAGGGTTTTTTGGGCATTGGCTCATATTTTCAGAGGACCAAAGGTTCTGGATCCTGGCTTATATTTTCAAAGGCCTAAGATTTTTGGATCTTGGCTCATGTTTTTAGAAGACCAAGGGTTTTTTGGGCTTTGGCTCATGTTTTCGGAGGACCAAAGGTTCGGGATCTTGGCTCATGTTTTCAGAGGACCAAGGGTTTTTGGATCTTGGCTCATGTTTTCAGAGACCTAGGATTTTTGGGCTTTGGCTCATGTTTTCAGAGGACCAAAGGTTTTGGATCCTAGCTCGTGTTTTCAGAGGACCAAAGGATCTGGATCCTAGGTCATGTTTTCAGATGCCTAGGATTTTTGGATCTTGGCTTTTGTTTTTCAGAGGGCCAAAGGATTTTTTGGGCTTTGGCATATGTTTTCAGAGGACCAAAGGTTCTGGAGCCTGGCTCATGTTTTCAGATGCCTAGGATTTTTGGATCTTGGCTCATGTTTTTCAGAGGACCAAGGGTTTTTTTGGGCTTTGGCTCATGTTTTCAGAGGACCAAAGGTTTCGGATCCTGGCTCATATTTTCAGAGACCTAGGATTTTTGGATCTTGGCTCATGTTTTCAGAGGACCAAAGGTTATGGATACTGGCTCATGTTTTCAGAGGCAAAGGATTTTTGGATCTTGGCTCATGTTTTCAGAGGACCAAGGGTTTTTTGGGCTTTGGCTTTTGTTTTCAGAGGACCAAAGGTTCTGGATCCCGGCTTATGTTTTCAAAGGCCTAAGATTTTTGGATCTTGGCTCTTGTTTTCAGAAGACCAAGGGTTTTTTGGGCTTTGGCTCATGTTTTCAGAGGACCAAAGGTTCGGGATCTTGGCTCTTGGTTTCATAGGACCAAGGGTTTCTGGATCCTTTGGCTCATGTTTTCAGAGGACCAAAGGTTTGGGACCTTGGCTTATGATTTCAGAGGACCAAGGGTTTCCGGATCCTGGCTCATGTTTTTAGGGACCTAGGATTTTTGGATCTTGGCCCATGTTTTCAGAGGACCAAGGGTTTTTTTGGTTTTGGCTCATGTTTTTAAAGGGACAAATGTTTTGGATCCGGGCTCATGTTTTCAGAGACCTTGGATTTTTGGATCTTGGCTTTTGTTTTCAGAGGACCAAGGGTTTTTTGGGCTTTGGCTCATGTTTTCAGAGGACCAAATGTTTTAGATCCTGGCTCATATTTTCAGAGGCCTAGGATTTTTGGATCTTGGCTCATGTTTTCAAAGGACCAAGGGTTTTTTCGGCTTTGGCTCATGTTTTTAGAGGACCAAAGGTTCTGGATCCTGGCTCATGTTTTCAGATGCATAGGATTTTTGAATCTTGGCTCATGTTTTTTAGAAGACCAAGGGTTTTTTTGGGCTTTGGCTCATGTTTTTAGAGGACCAAAGGTTCTGGATCCTGGCTCATGTTTTCAGAGGCCTAGGAATTTTGGATCTTGGCTCATGTTTTCAGAGGACCAAGAGTTTTTTGGGCTTTGGCTCATGTTTTCAGAGGACCAAAGGTTCGGGATCTTGGCTCATGTTTATAGAGGACCAAGGGTGTCTAGATCCTGGCTCATGCTTTCAGAGACCTAGGATTTTTGGGCATTGGCTCATGTTTTCAGAGGACCAAAGGTTTGGGATCTTGGCTCATGTTTTCAGAGGACCATGGGTTTCCGGATCCTGGCTCATGTTTTTAGGGACCTAGGATTTTTGGATCTTGGCCCATGTTTTCAGAGGACCAAGGGTTTTTTTGGTTTTGGCTCATGTTTTTAAAGGACCAAATGTTTTGGTTTTGGCTCATGTTTTTAAAGGACCAAATGTTTTGGATCCGGGCTCATGTTTCATAGCCTGAGACTCTTTTTGGATTCGTGGCTTTTGTTTTCAGAGGAAAACGGGCATTTTTTTTGCGAGACTTAGGCCACTGTTTTCAGAGGACCCAAAGGCTTGTTTGGATCTGGCCTCAATGTTTTCAGAGCCATAGAATTTTATGGATCTTGGCTTCATCAGATTCATGGTGTATCAAAAGGACCAAGGGTTTTTTCGGCTTTTGCTCATGTTTTTAGTGGACCAAAGGTTCTGGATCCTGGCTCATGTTTTCAGAGGCCTAGGATTTTTGGATTTTGGCTCATGTTTTCAGAGGACCAAGGGTTTTTTGGGCATTGGCTCATATTTTCAGAGGACCAAAGGTTCTGGATCCTGGCTTATATTTTCAAAGGCCTAAGATTTTTGGATCTTGGCTCATGTTTTTAGAAGACCAAGGGTTTTTTGGGCTTTGGCTCATGTTTTCGGAGGACCAAAGGTTCGGGATCTTGGCTCATGTTTTCAGAGGACCAAGGGTTTTTGGATCTTGGCTCATGTTTTCAGAGACCTAGGATTTTTGGGCTTTGGCTCATGTTTTCAGAGGACCAAAGGTTTTGGATCCTAGCTCGTGTTTTCAGAGGACCAAAGGATCTGGATCCTAGGTCATGTTTTCAGATGCCTAGGATTTTTGGATCTTGGCTTTTGTTTTTCAGAGGGCCAAAGGATTTTTTGGGCTTTGGCATATGTTTTCAGAGGACCAAAGGTTCTGGAGCCTGGCTCATGTTTTCAGATGCCTAGGATTTTTGGATCTTGGCTCATGTTTTTCAGAGGACCAAGGGTTTTTTTGGGCTTTGGCTCATGTTTTCAGAGGACCAAAGGTTTCGGATCCTGGCTCATATTTTCAGAGACCTAGGATTTTTGGATCTTGGCTCATGTTTTCAGAGGACCAAAGGTTATGGATACTGGCTCATGTTTTCAGAGGCAAAGGATTTTTGGATCTTGGCTCATGTTTTCAGAGGACCAAGGGTTTTTTGGGCTTTGGCTTTTGTTTTCAGAGGACCAAAGGTTCTGGATCCCGGCTTATGTTTTCAAAGGCCTAAGATTTTTGGATCTTGGCTCTTGTTTTCAGAAGACCAAGGGTTTTTTGGGCTTTGGCTCATGTTTTCAGAGGACCAAAGGTTCGGGATCTTGGCTCTTGGTTTCATAGGACCACCAAGGTTTTCTGGATCCTGGCTGCATGGTTTTTCAGAGACCTAGGTTTTTGGGCATTGGCTCATGTTTTCAGAGGACCAAAGGTTTGGGATCTTGGCTCATGTTTTCAGAGGACCAAGGGTTTCCGGATCCTGGCTCATGTTTTTAGGGACCTAGGATTTTTGGATCTTGGCCCATGTTTTCAGAGGACCAAGGGTTTTTTTGGTTTTGGCTCATGTTTTTAAAGGACCAAATGTTTTGGATCCGGGCTCATGTTTTCAGAGACCTTGGATTTTTGGATCTTGGCTTTTGTTTTCAGAGGACCAAGGGTTTTTTGGGCTTTGGCTCATGTTTTCAGAGGACCAAAGGTTTTGGATCCTGGCTCCATATTTTCAAGAGGGCCTAGGAAATTTTGGGATCTGGCTCCATTGCGTTTCAGAAGACCAAGGGTTTTTTTGGGCTTTGGCTCATGTTTTTAGAGGACCAAAGGTTCTGGATCCTGGCTCATGTTTTCAGAGGACCAAGGGTGTCTAGTTCCTGGCTCATGCTTTCAGAGACCTAGGATTTTTGGGCATTGGCTCATGTTTTCAGAGGACCAAAGGTTTGGGATCTTGGCTCATGTTTTCAGAGGACCAAGGGTTTCCGGATCCTGGCTCATGTTTTTAGGGACCTAGGATTTTTGGATCTTGGCCCATGTTTTCAGACCAAAGGTTTTGGATCTCGGCTCATGTTTTCAGTGGCCTAGTATTTTTGGATCTTGGCTCATGTTTTGAAAGGACCAAGGGTTTTTTAGGCTTTGGCTCATGTTTTCAGAGGGCTAGGATTTTTGGATTTTGGCTTATGTTTTCAGAGGACCAAGGGTTTTTTGGGCTTTGGATCATGTTTTCAGAGGACCAAAGGTTCTGGATCCTGGCTTATATTTTCAAAGGCCTAGAATTTTTGGATCTTGGCTCATGTTTTCAGAAGACCAAGAGTTTTTTGGGCTTTGGCTCATGTTTTTAGAGGACCAAAGGTTCGGGATCTTGGCTTATGTTTTTAGAGGACCAAGGGTTTTTGGATCCTAGCTCATGTTTTCAGAGACCTAGGATTTTTGGGCTTTGGCTCATATATTCAGAGGACCAAAGATTCTGAATCCTGGCCCATGTTTACAGATGCCTAGGATTTTTGGATCTTGGCTCATGTTTTTCAGAGGACCAAGGGATTTTTTGGGCTTTGGCTTATATTTTAAGAGGACCAAAGGTTCTGGATCCTGGCTCATGTTTTCAGATGCATAGGATTTTTGAATCTTGGCTCATGTTTTTTAGAAGACCAAGGGTTTTTTTGGGCTTTGGCTCATGTTTTTAGAGGACCAAAGGTTCTGGATCCTGGCTCATGTTTTCAGAGGCCTAGGAATTTTGGATCCTGGCTCATGTTTTCAGAGGACCAAGAGTTTTTTGTGCTTTGGCTCATGTTTTCAGAGGACCAAAGGTTCGGGATCTTGGCTCATGTTTTTAGAGGACCAAGGGTGTCTAGATCCTGGCTCATGCTTTCAGAGACCTAGGATTTTTGGGCATTGGCTCATGTTTTCAGAGGACCAAAGGTTTGGGATCTTGGCTCATGTTTTCAGAGGACCAAGGGTTTCCGGATCCTGGCTCATGTTTTTAGGGACCTAGGATTTTTGGATCTTGGCCCATGTTTTCAGAGGACCAAGGGTGTTTTTGGTTTTGGCTCATGTTTTTAAAGGACCAAATGTTTTGGATCCGGGCTCATGTTTTCAGAGACCTTGGATTTTTGGATCTTGGCTTTTGTTTTCAGAGGACCAAGGGTTTTTTGGGCTTTGGCTCATGTTTTCAGAGGACCAAAGGTTTTAGATCCTGGCTCATATTTTCAGAGGCCTAGGATTTTTGGATCTTGGCTCATGTTTTCAAAGGACCAAGGGTTTTTTCGGCTTTGGCTCATGTTTTTAGAGGACCAAAGGTTCTGGATCCTGGCTCATGTTTTCAGAGGCCTAGGATTTTTGGATTTTGGCTCATGTTTTCAGAGGACCAAGGGTTTTTTGGGCATTGGCTCTTATTTTCAGAGGACCAAAGGTTCTGGATCCTGGCTTATATTTTCAAAGGCCTAGGATTTTTTGATCTTGGCTCATGTTTTTAGAAGACCAAGGGTTTTTTGGGCTTTGGCTCATGTTTTCGGTGGACCAAAGGTTCGGGATCTTGGCTCATGTTTTCAGAGGACCAAGGGTTTTTGGATCTTGGCTCATGTTTTCGGAGGACCAAAGGTTCGGGATCTTGGCTCATGTTTTCAGAGGACCAAGGGTTTTTGGATCTTGGCTCATGTTTTCAGAGACCTAGGATTTTTGGGCTTTGACTCATGTTTTCAGAGGACCAAAGGTTTTGGATCCTAGCTCATGTTTTCAGAGGACCAAAGGATCTGGATCCTAGGTCATGTTTTCAGATGCCTAGGATTTCTGGATCTTGGCTCTTGTTTTTCAGAGGGCCAAGGGATTTTTTGGGCTTTGGCATATGTTTTCAGAGGACCAAAGGTTCTGGAGCCTGGCTCATGTTTTCAGATGCCTAGGATTTTTGGATCTTGGCTCATGTTTTTCAGAGGACCAAGGGTTTTTTTGGGCTTTGGCTCATGTTTTCAGAGGACCAAAGGTCCTGGATCCTGGCTCATGTTTTCAGAGGCCTAGGATTTTTGGATCTTGGCTCATGTTTTCAGAGGACCAAGGGTTTTTTGGGCTTTGGTTAATGTTTTCAGAGGACCAAAGTTTCTGGATCCTGGCTCATGTTTTCAGAGGCCTAGGATTTTTGGATCTTGGCTCATGTTTTCAGAGGACCAAGGCTTTTTTGGGCTTTGGCTCATGTTTTCAGAGGACCAAAGGTTCGGGATCTTGGCTCATGTTTTCAGAGACCTAGGATTTTTGGGCTTTGGCTCATGTTTTCAGAGGACCAAAGGTTTGGGATCTTGGCTCATATTTTCAGAGGACCAAGGGTTTCCGGATCCTGGCTCTTGTTTTCAGGGACCTAGGATTTTTGGATCTTGGCTCATGTTTTCAGAGGACCAAGGGTTTTTGTGGCTTTGGCTCATGTTTTTAGAGCACCAAAGGTTTTGGATCCTGGCTTATGTTTTCAGAGACCTAGGATTTTGGATCTTGGCTTATGTTTTAAGAGGACCATGGGTTTTGGGGGCTTTGGCTCTTGTTTTCAGAGGACCAAAGTTTCTAGATCTTGGCTCATGTTTTCAGAGACCTAGCATTTTTGGATCTTGGCTAATGTTTTCAGAGCACCAAGGTTTTTTTGGGCTTTGGCTCATGTTTTCAGAGGACCAAAGGTTTTTGATCCTGGCTCATGTTTTCAGAGGCCTAGGATTTTTGGATCTTGGCTCATGTTTTCAAAGGACCAAGGGTTTTTTAGGCTTTGGCTCATGTTTTTAGAGGACCAAAGGTTCTGGATCCTGGCTCATGTTTTCAGAGTCCTAGGATTTTTGGATTTTGGCTCATGTTTTCAGAGGACCAAGGGTTTTTGGGCTTTGGCTCATGTTTTCAGAGGACCAAAGGTTCTGGATCCTGGCTTATATTTTCAAAGGCCTAGGATTTTTGGATCTTGGCTCATGTTTTCAGAAGACCAAGGGTTTTTTGGTCTTTGGCTCATGTTTTTAGAGGACCAAAGGTTCTAGATCCTGGCTCATGTTTTCAGAGGACTAAGGGTTTCTGGTTCCTGGCGCATGTTTTCAGAGACCGAGGATTTTTGGGCTTTGGCTCATGTTTTCAGAGGACCAAAGGTTTTGGTTCTTGGCTCATGTTTTCAGAGGACCGTGGCTTTCTGGATCCTGGCTCATGTTTTCAGAGACTTAGGACTTTTGGGCTTTGGCTCATGTTTTCAGAGGACCAAAGGTTTTGGATCCTAGCTCATGTTCTCAGTGACCTAGGATTTTTGGAAGGTATTATTCATGTTGATGTGCGTGGGCCTTTTACCCTAGTATCTGCAAAATAAATATTTTCAATTAGTAACAGAGTTATTCATTGAAAAGAATTTGGCATACCTGGCGAATGCCCCTAGTTTGGGACATATTCCATGCTTGGATGAATGCTAAGGGTGGACAATGGACTTGATGTTGCACCACTGGAGAATATGGAAGAGGATGATAGCTTTCTGTTCCTGAAGAAGAATTTAATGAAGATTTTTTTTTTTTGAAAAATTTGGAAATCCTGAATTTTTTGAAGGAATTGAAAATTTTGATTGATGAATTTTTTTTGGAAAGAATTAGAAAGAATTGAAAAATGTTTTTTTTTTTTGAAAATTTTGTCTTTTGTCTCTTTTTTTTTTTTTTTTTTTTTAAAAATTTGGAAATCTTGAATTTTTTCAAGGAATTGAAAATTTGATTGATGTTTTTTTTTTTTGAAAGAACCTATGAAGTATGAGCCCAATGCCCCTAGTCCAAGGCGCTCTTTGAAAATTTCCTTTTTTTTTTTGTTTTTTTTTTTTTTTTTCGAAATATGAAGATTTGTTCATTATCAAAAAGTGAAGAATATGAAGAGGAAGATGGAGTAAAAGTGATGAAGATTTATTCATGATTATTTTTTTTTTGAAAAACCAATCCTTTGAATGAGAATAATTTTGGCTGGAAGTTAATGCGGATTGCTGGATAAGTCCTTGCTCAATTCCTGCGAAAAGATAATTTCAATTAGCAATGGATTTATTCATTGAAATGAATTGGAAGTACTTACCTAATGCCCCTAGTTTGGGGCATAATCCATGCTTAGATTGAAGCTGAATTCATTTGATGTTGTGACCATTGGGGAACATGAAAGAAGATCATGGTCCGCCATCCTTGGTTCCTACAAAAATGTTTTCTTTCTCTAGGTTGTTAGAAACTAGTTATCATGAAAACATTTTTGGCCATTGCCATTAGTGTAGACATGCTTGCAAAAAATGAATTGATGCCTCAAATGAAAACATGCTTTCATGTGAGAAGGACATATTCGCATACAATAAAAATAGGCCAATGCGCCAAGTTTAAGCATGCTTGATGCAAAACAAATGAGTTTAGCCTAACATGCACCCAAACAATTTTGTCACATTATTTTGACTTTGTTCTCCAAGGTTGTTTGAATGAAAGGGACCGGGCCTCTGCAAGGCTGCCTACGTACCTTTGTCATAGAGGATCAGGTCAAGATGTAGTTCAAGAGAACTGGATTTTGAAAAATAATGATTTTATTATTATTTTTTTTGGTGGAAATGAGATTTCTCTTTCTTTCTTCTTTTTTATTTTTTTATTTTTATTTTTATGAACAAGAGGTGATCCTTTGAACAACCATTTTGGCAAATCAAAGTGTTTAAGAATCAAACAAATCTCTTTGATTAAGAAGGATCAAGATCATTAAACTCATGTAATCAAATTTGCTTCATCCTTTTGAACATCGTCAGATTAAGTCTCCAAAGGCAATCAAGAAATGAAATGTGATAATATTTATGAATCACATTGTTGGGTGCAAACAAGGAGAATGCTCCAAGTTTGGAAGTTCTTTTGAGTCATTTTGAAGATTTGAGAATTTAAGAAATTTTTTCTCGGACATGTCATCCTGTGGGGTTGGACAATTTTAAGCATTTTTTCCTTTTTAATTCAAGTGAAAAATATTATTAGAGTTTAAGATGCGCCTACAATTAGCAAGACTTCAAGGAGGTTTTATTCATGAGTTGTAATGTAGGCTGGGTTTAGGTTATGAAATGAAAGATATAAAAGGCTCAAATTCCCTATGATATTTTCCCTAAGTATGCATTACTCAAAAATCATGTATTGGAGGAGTTGTCCCATTTCTTCTTTGTCATCTTTTCACTAGTCTTCATTGGTCACTTGTATCAACATTTGTTTTTATGCTCATTCATCTTGAATCATACCTCTAGACTTTCATCTTGTAAAATCCTTTTCTTTTTAGATTACATCTTAAAGTTTCCAATTTGCTAGGATTTTACCTTTTTTTTTTTCTTTTCTTTGGCCCTAACTTTTGCCTAGGTCGCCCTTTTGGGTTTTTAGCCTAGCGGGCTTTCTTTTCTTTTCTTTTCTTTCCTTTTTGGCCTTAACTTTTTCCTAGACCGCCCTTTTAGGTTTTCAGCCTAGCGGGCTTTTTTTTTTTTTTTTTTTTTTTTTTTTTTTTTTTTCTTTCTTTCTTTTTTTTGGTCTTTCATCTCTTGATTGAATGAACTTTCGGGGACCTTTTGCCCTCCTTGTATTTCTCAGCTTAATGATTTTTGGTCATTTTGATGCACTCTCTAGACTTCTTTCTTGCCTCAGTGCACTTGCACCTTTCTGTGCTTGATGAATCTTTTCCTTTTTTGATGAACTTTCTTTTGGATGAACTTTCTACTCTTCTTGGCATGATGAATTTTAGGTTCTTCAAACTTGATGCACATTTTGTTTTCTCTCACAATGATGGAATTTCATTTCTCTTTCCTTGATTGAGTGAAAACTCCTTTTACTTTGATAATCTCTTATCTTTAGCTTAATGAATTCTCTACTTGTCTTTCATGTCTTTTAGGAGAGCTTTATCAATTAGCTTCAAAGCTACAAGGTCGACTCCTCCTCCTCAACATGAGATTTAAGCATGCATGCTTTGAATTTTCCCACCCTAGGTTTGGATTTTAGTGGGTTCGTGCGAAAAAGAGGCTAAGTGTTTAAAGGCTCAAATGGGCTAGCAATGGATAATGATCATTCTAGGTATTAAGGTATAATCTTGTTTTACCAAAGACGACCTCCTATCCCTAGTAATGCTTGCTTGCAGGCACAATGACGTGAACTCTTTTAATAAATTCCTCTTAAAAGAAAAAGTATGAATGCTCTATTGGAGACACAAAAGTTTTCAGAAATTTGGAATGAATGCATGAGCTTTTTGAATTTTCTAATGGATAGATTTTCTTTGATTGCCTTGTAAGACCATTTCTTCTTTTATTCAAAGTAATTTGGCAAAAGTGTTTACACGGATCAAATGAAATTAATCCTTTCTGAGTACAAGTTGATTGTTCAAATCTTTAAACATCACAATTTACAAAAAGTTTTGTCCAAGGGATCCTCATGTACCATTTTGAAAAGAAGACTTTAAAGAATCTTGAAATCTTTGAAAGAAAAAATGGGCCTTTTTGAAAAAGTCACTAGGAAGTTCAATGGTCCTAGTTCAAAGATTGTTTTGTTTTTTTGTTTTTAATGACTTAAGGGCTCAATGCCCCTAGTCCAAAGACTTTTTTCATTTGAAAATTTTTCTCTTTTTTTGGGAAAGATTTGGAAATCATGAATTTTTTTTGAATTTTTTTTTGTTTTTTTAATATAATAACACAAACAAAGCTCATTAAATGCTACATGAAAATTTTAAATTAAAAAAAAAAAAACATAGAAACATGGAATAAACAAACAAACTTTAAGCTTAACCATGATGTTGCAAACCAAATGTGGAGTGAGGCAAAGTTGGGCCACTTGCTTCCTCTTGGTCCATTTAGGATGCTCGAGGCTTGGTGTGCTTGAACCTTGATTTTGATGAAATGGCTTGGGCTTGCACTTGGAAGGCTTGAACCTTGATTATGATCTCTTGGTATCTGCTTGAAACGGCTTGGGCTTACACTTGGAAGGCATGCATCTTGTGAGCTTTTGGCCTTTGATGTTGATCACGCATATACACCTTTGATGGGCTTAAGTGTTGGGCTTAGAATGATTCAAAAAACAATTTTAGGCTTCCATACCAAGTAGAGTTCAATCATGGGCTTTTGGGCTTGAGTTCATTCATAGCATACAAGGTTCAAACAATCATGATGGGCTTAAGTGTTGGACTTGAGTCATCATGGTTCAAACAACGGCCAAACAAATGCGTAATGAAATACAATTTATATGGACCGACCTAAAGGTAGGTTCTATGGGTCAGTACAACATGGGTAGAAGGTAGGTTAAAAGTCCCCACAAGCTAGGATGCCGTACCTCCCAACTTGTGACGCCAGGAGCGCCGTGTTGGTTCGAATGGTGCAGTTTGTCCTTATGAACCATCATGGCATAACCATGATGATCCTTGTCGCAGTGGGTGGTAGATTCACCACTGGGTATGTGAGTCTTAGGAAGACCACAATCCATGGCTAATACTACCGGGCTTCCAGGCTAGCACACAAATAAAATAAATTTCATTCCAATAAATGATGCATGACATGCAATATATTGACATATTAGACATATTATATACAAAAAGCAATAAATAAACAATAACATGGTTGGCCACCATAATCTAATTGAAGCTTAGCCCTCAATATCCCCAGTGGAGTCGCCACTGTGAGAGACCGCGCCCCCGGCCCGTTTTTATAGAAATGTTAGGCCAAACCCACATGAATGGGTGGAGTCGTGTTGTTGCCTCTCAAAATGGAGGTTCGACTAGTTATATTTTCCCTTCTAGATTAAGGGTTTTACAATGGAGTCGCCACTTATTTAATTATTGGAAAAATAAGAAAACCATAATTGAAAAATTCCTCATTTTATTAATTTGAAATTGAATTTACATTGATCATAGGAAAATTACATGACTTTGGTCCTAGATACAATCTAAGATAAAATATGTGGCTTTGTTTCCTAATTACAATCTAAAAATAAAAAATTACATGGATAAACATTTGATCTACTAACCCTTGATCTAAGCTCGGAGGCTATGTTACAAGGTGGGAAGGTGTTAGGCACCCACCTTGCCCGGTGAAACCGATCTTCTAGACTATGGTGGCCAACATTCATATCACATCATCCAATATGTCAATCAATTTGTATGTTGAATTTAATGTGTGTGCATGTGATAAACCCTAATTCAATTTATTAAGCATGACATTTGGATTGAAAAATAAACTCTAGTGAATATGTGTGGATAGTGATAACCTAGATTCAAGGATTTGAAAGAATAACTAAACAAACATGTTTTTCATATTTTTGATGTAGATTTAAGATTAAATCTAGTGATATGCATGAACATATGATGAACAACTAAGAACATGTGAAGAACACATAAGAACATTCAAACATATTCAAGGGAATTATCATGCTTTAATCTTAAATTCTCATCATGGCAATATAAACAAACAGTTAGGGAAGAGGATTATACATTCATGCAAGATCCATATAATGGAGGAGGCGATTCTTGATGGAGGTCCTAAGGGTGGAGGAAAAGAAGAGCTAGGAGAGGGAGAGTGAGTCTCACTCAATACCTTGAGTCTCAGGAGGACCAAAATATGACAAGACTACTCAACTTCACTAGAACTTAAGAGAAGAGAAGAGAGGAAGATTTTTTTTTTTGTCTTTGGAATGAAGGAGATGGGGGGTTTATATAGTAGTGGTGGAGGAAATATGAATGGAAGGCCATTTAATGAGGGTTGACAAGGAATCATGAACCTAGATCTCATTTTAACATGATAGTGAAGAGCAAGCAAAGTTCAGTTTTCCCGTAGCTGCTGTCACAGCTTGTAGAGCCAAATTTGAAAAATCATATCTGCCTCAATTCTGATCAAAATTGTCTCATTCTTGTACTCAAATTGAAGCCCCGGATGTCTAGTTTCTGGAAAAATTAACCTTATTCACAGATTCAAAATATTCTGAGAGATATCGATGAAATGGTGAGCAAAGGTCATTTATTAGAAAATGGTTTCAGCACAATTAACATTAATAGGTCCCAAAATAGCTCCCAATTAACATTAAATAGCTCCAATCACTCTAATTTCAGACTTAATTGGTTTCAAATTTACTCTAATTAAAAGATAATTACACAAATTACTCATTGAATAATTAATGTTTAACTATCTAATTAATTAGGTGTGTGCAACCCTACCATAAAATGTAGTCATAACCAATCAAATTATGACACATCATCGATCTCGAATTGATTATACTTATAATCAATTGAAATCAATTTTTTATAATTACATATAGTCGGACTCAATTTGTGATAATGCATCTCAGCCATTAAAACTTGATTTGATGATAACTTTCAATCTGATGGTCTGATTAGGGCTTATGACCAGTCGATTTGATCGTTACAACATCAAGATCATTTTGGTGAAATGAGATTAAGGATCTAATGATCAGAATCAAGATGCATATTTCCAATGTGAAATTACCTTTTTACCCTCCATGTGAGGTTAAATACAGGTTGCAAAATAGGGTGTCAACAGGGGGGGGGGGAGGTTTTCTGTCTGGGGTTTTAGGTTTTCCTCTTCCTAAACACTTTTTGGTGTTTAGTTGTGGTTTGTTTGCTGTTTACCCTCTTTCCATATTGCTCTATATGACATGCTTTGTGTAGCTTAGTTCTTGGTGTATGGAAATTGGTTATTCAATTATACTTGTTTAGCTTAAAAGTGATTTAGCCATAATTAGCATGATTTAGGGTTCTAAATATTTTGCTAGGTTTGCTTTAGAATCTTTCACTAACTTCGTCAAATTTCCTATCTCTTGAGGGATGGGACCAGAAAGTTAGTTTTTGCGAATAAGGAATAAAACTTCTATGTCCCTTAAATTGCACAAGGATATTGGAATATTACCATTTAACTAATTGTTGTCTAGCTGAAGACTTATCACATATTTCAATCTCCTAATGATATGAAAATTGAGCCAGAGAGATTATTAGAGCATCCACACTAGATGTGGTAAATGTGCCAAATGTTAAATATTTGGCACATTTACCACATCAAACACCAAAAAACCTCATTTATCAGATGTTGCAAATCTTATAAATTATACAACACTGAACAGTAACCTCATATATTTACCACCGTACGGATGAAATGTGGTATAAATTTATTATTTTTTTATTCGGTTTTTCTCTCTCCTTTCACTTTTTTTAATTGATTTTTTCTCTCCCCAACCGGTGTTCTTTCCTCTCCTCACAATCTGTCTCTCTCTCCCAAACCGGTGTTCTTTCCTCAAATCAAACCCAAAAATCTTCTTTCTTCAAATCCAAAAATCAAACCCAAAAATCCTCAAATCCAATTCCCAGTTTAAAACAAAACCCACAAATGGAATCATCACAAACCCAGAAAGAACAAAGGAATCGGCGATGGAGGCGAGGTAGAGCTTGGTGCCAGGGACGACGAAGCCATGAAGATCGGCGTGCGAGCCATCAGCGAGGTTCGTGAGGGCGAGGTCTGCCGCTGGAGTGTTCGTCACGATTATGGGATTGGAATCGACGTGGGCATCGACGTTGAGGTGAGATCGGAATCATGGGTTGCCGGTGCTAATGGGTTTTGGTTGCCGGTGCAAGTGGATTCGTGGCTTTGGGTTGGCGGTGCTAGTAGTTTCATGGGTTTGGGTTGCCGGTCTAGTGGGTTTTGGTTGTATTTTCTGGGTTTGAGTTGCTGTGTTTTCTGGGTTTGATTAATGGGTTTTCTGTGTTTTTTGGGTTTTAATGGGTTTTGTGGTGGTTTTGTTTTCAGTTTTTTGTTTTGCAATGGATTGTGATTGCCATGATGGCGGTGGTGGTGGTGGTGGTGGCGGCGGCGGCGGCAGCAGTGTTGTGTTTGTTAATTACTGTGTTAAATATATTATTTTATTATGTTGTTTATATTATTTTAATGTGTAGTAAATATTATTTTAATGTATAGAATTGAATGATAAAACATCTGAAAAATGGGATGTTGTAAAATGATGTGGTAAAATAATAAAGTAGGTCTTTAGTGTGGCAAAATGGCATAAATTATACCACAGCTGCTGTGGATGCTCTTACATTGAAAGTTTAAAGTTAAAAGAGACTCTAGATTCCCTATTTCTAGGGGGATGGAGATAGAGAGCTGATTTTCATACATATGCAACCATGTAAGCTTTTTTAAGCTTCTAATACTAGAAGGAATGAGACATATTAGGCTATTGTTGTTCATGTCAAGTTCAACTAAATTGGGGAGGTTTCCTATTTCCCTAGGAGCAAAACCATATATTTGATTATCATATGAGTACAAATAAACTAAGTTACTTAGATTACCTAAAGAAGAAGGAATGGAACATGAAAGGAAATTATCATTGAAAAACAAGTAGACCAGGTTGCTCAAATTGCCTAAAGATGCAGGAATGTAGCCATGAAGATGGTTGGCATACAAAGAAAGGGCATTGAGACACTTTAACTGATCTATTTCTGGAGTAATTGAGCCATTTAACCGATTTTCAGCAAAATCTAACACCTCAAGATTGGTCAGTAGTCCAATCTATGGTGGGATTTCCCCCAAATAACTTATTAGATGACAGAACAAGGTGTGTGAGTTTGGACAGTTTACTAATTTCAATAGGGATTGTACCAAAGAGTTCATTCATGCTAAGATCGAAAATCCATGAACTATACCTTCCAAGCCTGAGTTAGTCATGTTTAAACCAATAACACTTCCTACTTGGTTGCAAGAAATGCCTAACCAACTGCATGGATTGAGCTCGTATTTTGATTGTTTGAAGAATTGGTTACATAATTACGAAGATTCCATGAAGGCAAGGGTGGCTGGGTTTCATTTCGAAGACTGTCTTTCCAATTGAGTAGAGCATCTGCCTCTTCATTCACCTAAAGAGAAGCAACATTAAATGAGGAATGTAACATGGCCAACGTTACTAGAGAAAAGAGGGAAAACACTTTTTTCAAGCTAGTGAATGCCATGGGGCTTTGTTTTACAAGTTGCAAACTAGTTCAGAATTATTTTTTTTCTTTTTTTTGGAGAAGAATTCTATTTAAAATGTCTAAGCCTCCCCACACTATTTATAAGTTTAAGATTTGGTTGAGTCTCGTGCAATCAGTTCTCACGATGAATTGAGAAAGGAAAAAAGGATTTGATACAATGGGATCATTGAATTTACAGTTCTTCTAATTTGATCTTGTATCCCATGATACAAGTGTTCCGTTGGATTCTATCTCATTTGATCTTGTATTTTTATGTTTTTTGTGTTTTTGGAGGAGAGAGACATAAAGTGGAACACAATTACATATTTAATCTTGTTTTTAACAGAGGTGGGTTACGAAAATCAAACTGAGCTAATCTCAGGTGGGTAAAATATCAAATTTCAAATTATAGGTAGGCAACTTAAATTTTGGCCAAAGCACAGGTGGGTAAGTTGTAATTTGTCCTTAATAAAATAAAGGAAAATGTTCGGCTCCAACCACCAATAGGAAGATGACATGTGTCTTGGTATGTGCATAAGAATAAATGTTATCTTTCTATTGGTGGTTGGGGCAAAATTTTATCCTGAAATAAATACTTTATGTAGCAATCTTGACTAAACTAATTTCTAAAGAGGCCAAGTATAAGGAGGTTAAAAAAAAAAAATGATATTTTTCACAATTTATTGAAGAGATTTTTTTTTTTTTTTTTTTTTTTGAGATGTTATTGTAGAGATTAGGTAGATCTTTTTTGATTGAAAAATAATCCACGTTTGAGTTTTGACCCCAATCACGACTAATTACCAATTTTAAACAATTTCCATAGTTAAGTCCAGTTAATTGATTAGCCAATAGATTAATTGCATGGATATGCGGCCAAATTGGACTTTTACCGCACAAAAAAAGAAAAAAAGAAAAAAGAAAAAAAAAGGGGCTTTTACCCATTTCTTACAAATTTTTCAGCAAAATGCCCTCTTTCTGAAACTATTTAGGAAAATGCCATTGTTTTGAAACTTGATTTTCTAAAAATCGAGTTCCAAATGTAAACTCAATTTTTGAATAATCGAGTTAGAGCGAACGTGGACTTGGATTTTTTTTTTTGGGAACTCGAGTTCCACAAATTTTTTTCAAGTAACTTGGTTTCCATGAACTCAAGTTCTTTGTATAGAACTCGAGTTCTAGATTTTTATTTTATTTTATTTATTTATTTTTATAATTTTCAGTTCTGTATAACTTGATAGTCCAAAAATTAAGTTTTAAATTGAAACTCGATTTTTAGAAAATTGAGTTTCAAAACATGGACATTTCCCTAAATAGTTTCAGACATGGGGTATTTTGCTGGAAAATTTTGGTAAAAGGGACAAATGCCCATTTTGGCCATAAATATGCACAACAAAACAACAAATCCAACAAACTCACACACCCAATTGTGTATGTTGAGGTTCAATTCAATTTCGGTCTAATTTGACACTATAAAGTTCTTTATCCACTGTACATTTGTTAGAAATCTAGCTAAACCAGCAACTAAACCAGTGGATTTAAAGATATGCAGAAGATGACTTGTGCGACGTGTAGCTTAGGCTCATTGATGTTTTCTAATTCTTATTTTTTTTGAGAGAGAGAGAGGATGTTTTCTACTTCAATTCGTGTAAGTGTAATATTTTATACATGTGCAGATCACGTGATTCTTTAAGTCCTTGATACACATTTGCGAAAAAACAAAACACACAAAAATAGTCCTGCTGTCAGTCTCTAATTGGAAGTTAGTGGAGTTAGTTATTTCCGTTAATCAGGGCTGGCTTAACAAATTTGGAGGTCTTAGGTGAAAATTTTAGGTAGGACTTTTTTTAATTATTTAAATATTAATTAGATAATATTTACTTAATTTTTAATTTTTTTATTATATTTAGTATCTATTTATCATTCTCTATGAGATACAAAATTACTAATTAAATTTTTACATTTAAGTTTCATTAACATTTCCTTTTAATATCACTTAATCTTTTAGTAATAATTTGTAATTAAAATAAAACATGACCTGTAATAGAAAAATTATTAATTTTCTGGAAAAAAAAATTATTTATCACATAGCTTAGCAAATTAATTTTAATACAAAATATATTATCCTAAACTTATAATTTTATTAAATTATGACAACGCTCTACCTATAACAAATTAATGACTTTCTAAATGGATGGGAAAGAAAAAAGCAAAAAAAAAGAAAAAAAGAAAGAAAAAAAAAGACTTGATGTAGGTTGAAAATAGAAGCACTAAAATAAAGTTGAATGCTTTATGTAAACGGATTGAGATCCTGTGCAATACCTAGAGTATTGCACGGGGTGCAATAGCTCAAATCCTAGCCTTCCATTCAATCTAATGGCTCTAAAATAACTCCTAGTCATCAATCCGCGTCACTTAGGAAAAAAAAATTTTAATTCACTCTCATTCCTTCTTTCTCTCATTTTTTTTTTCTTTTGTTCATATCTCTCTCTCCAACTTTTCACTCCGCAGTCCTCTCCCCTGTTCTCTCTAATTTTCAAAATTTTCAAAAAATCCTGATGTTGCTGACTTGCTTTTGCCGCTACCACTCTCACACCAAACCACTGTCATCGCCACCATGGTGCCACTCACCAGCCATCGTTTCTCTCCCCCAACGATCTATCAACCCTTGCTACGGCTTTGTCGGCTCCACTGCCTAGCATCTCCAATCTGCATAGCCGGCCCAATCACTTCCTAGTAAGTTCTCTCTCTCTGACTTTTCATATATATTGAGAACATGATAGAAAATAAATTGACATTGCAATTTTTTTGATTTATTTTTTAAAAGTTGGTTTTAAGCTTAGGCATTGAAATCTGATGGTGGGTTTTTGGGCTTTGGATTTATGGGTTCTTTTAATCTGGGTGTTTTTTTTTTTTTTTTTTTTTTTTTTTTTTTTTTTTGTAAAGTTGTGATTTTTTGTTTTTTTATTTTATTTTAATTTTTCATTCTCACGGAGGTGATTTGTACTAAGAGCCAAGAAATTGTTGATGGGTATATTGTTTTGCTTAGTATTATGGATTGGGTTTTTTTTTTGGTTAAGTTTCACTTGTTCGTTTTTCTATATGATGGTGTGGGTAAGGATGGAAAAAAAAATGAAGAATTTCGTCTGTAGTTGATGTCACTGGTAATACCAATTAGAAAATTTTGTTTTGATTTTCTACGTGTTGCTCTCATAGTTTCTTCAAGAGAAGATCACTGTAATTTAAGTGTTTGGGTTCTTGGTTTTCCTTTGAACAACTTATCTTCTGATTTTTTCTTATTAATTTCACCCATTAATTTGTTAATATTCTATCATTTTTACTAACTCTAATAACCTATGAAGCACGGGTGCGTTTCGGGACTCGGGTGCGGGTGCGGGACTCGGCAATTTTTGAAAAAGTAGGGTGCGGGTGCTGGTGCGGCGGAACTCGGCGATTAAAAAATTATTAAAAATATTTTTATTTATATTTTCTATATATTTTTACTATTAAAATATTCTTAAAAAACACATTAATATACTTGATACACAAAACAAAGAAAGAATAAGGCAAGAAACGCATCTGAGGTCAGAATTTCGGCCTCTCCGGCGATTTTCACGGCTGATTTTGGCCTGTTTCGGCTGATTCTGGCCTGTTTCAGCCGTATCGGTCGCCGGCTGATATTGACCGATATGGCCGATACGGACCGAGTCGGCCCGATTTGGGCCGCGTCGGTGCTGATTTCAGCCGCGTCGGCCCGATTCGGGAGCTGCCACGTGGCGGGACGCGGCACGGACGCGCGGTCTGCGGCATCCCTCCCGCGTCGCCGCGTCCCGCCGCGTCGGACGCGGGTGCGCTGGGCTGGATGCCGCATCCGTGCATCCCAGCTAATAACACTCAAATTGAATCTGATGAGGAAGGCTTCATATATGTGCAAGCATCACACTTGGTCTTGATTTTGCCGGATGTGCTCATAGACAAGGCTGTTTCTTCTATTATTTCCGTTCAACTACCTGACATTGTGAAGTTTGTGAAAATCCCATTTGTTGGCAAAGAGGATATTTTTCTTCCAAATATTAGAATTTATCATGTTAATGTTGCCTCCTTAGTTCCTCAGATGTTAATAATGTAGAGATATGCATTGTCTTAGACTCTTTAGTTGCTTCAGTTGCCACTACAAATTTGAGCATAAGTTGGCAGTTTTCTTACATCACTTGGTTGGTTCTAATTGCAATTACAAATGAGGGGGGGTGCATCTGTTCAAGTATACAGCAGCTAGGCTAACTTTTGCTCTAATTGCAGTAAATTATAGATAAATTTTTGAATTTTGGTAGATGTAGTTTTTCTTCTGTTGGGTTGTCTTTGTCATGGAAATTTCTGTCGGTTCTTAGCCAAGCTTGAAATAAGGGTTGTTCTAATTTCAAAAGGTGTGGGCTATGTGGGGCACTAGAAAAGTACTTATATATAGCAATTATGTTTCAAGTTCCAGTCAAATTGTTGGTTTATTTCACTTGAAACCAATGAATCATATAAGATTTTTGCAAGTAAATAGAGGATTGGTCTTTTAAGATGTTACTGTATTGATTGAAATTTGTTTTTTAACGTTGCAAGATGATAGAGCACAGAGCTCCAACCAAGCTATATTGCCAAAAAAGGTTTTGAAGCATTCCTTATGGATTGATATCTTGACATTAGCAAGACTAATTTTCAGTGTCATTAAAGTTTTAGACTTGATATGAGTGAACTTCTTTTTACTTCGAAACATGTAATGAGACAAAAAAGACTTGCTTGAGTTTTATGTTGTATCATTCAATTTTGACACTTGAGTGTCCTCGTTTATGTATACAAAAACCATTACAGTGATGTATAGTACAAACCAAGAGAATGTAATAAAGTGCAATTATTCTTTTCTTGATATTTCAATATCTATAATGATTTTTATGATTTATCTTTTGAAATGTTACCAAGCTTGAAACTTTTTTTTCATCAAAATCAATAGACAACAAATAATTGAGTAACCAATTTAGTGACAAATGCAATATTAAAACAAACACATAAAAAGAACAAAAAATACTTGTTCCAAAAGAGTACAAATTCCATTGAAATGTATACTTTGATTACAATGCCAAATAACAAGATAACAAGAGTTCTACTGAATTATAGACCTTGATTATAAGGCCAATTTTTCCCACTAGCTAGTAGAATATATATAATTTCCACACAAAGAAAAGAGGGAAATAAGTGTGTGCGCTTCAAGATCATATGATTTTTCGATCTCAAGTGGCTTGTCTATGGTAGCGCGTTAGTGCCAGCCCTTATGTATAACCATGCTGAGATTATTGAGCCACCAATTCAAGAAAAACAGGTTTAGTGGCCAATTGCATCCAAGAAATCACCTGCATAGTGGATAGCAAAAAGTAGCAACCTTTAATACTGTGACTCACTGCAATAATATTTTCAAGTTCAAACTACATAGAAGATAATATTGAAAGGTTGAAACAATGCTAGAAAAAATTAAGAATATTACTATAAAGATGATGGACGGACTTGGGCCCCGGGGAGGGGGGGGTGATTTATATCAAAAGCATAGCTATGAATACACAGAACTTAGCAAAGAAACAACCAATTTTGCCTGTACATGAACTATCAAACCTACATTACAAGGTTTAATTGCTATCAATTTCAACTATTACTACAAATTGAGAGCATATTACCACAAAAATGCAGTCAAACAAAGCAAAGTATGAATATTTAATGACACACTGAAAGACATCTGTCTTTGGAACCTATTGTTTACTACCAATGTCAAACTGCATCTGTCTTTAGTATCTATTGTTTACTACCAAAGTCAAAGTGTCTACTATCACCGCAACAAGAAATCACACCCATGGTCTTTAGCTCTTACTGTAGCTTTCAAACAAGCTACATCAAAACCAACCTAGATTACCACTAGCAAGATCACAACCAACCAAAAAAAAAATGTAAGCATTCTACTAATGCTACATTACCCGTGCACAGCAAAATCTACCTTTTCAACTTTGAGAGGTCTACAATGGAGACTCTCCATCATCAAAACTAATGCCATCTAACTGCAAATGAACACACTAAATTGCTGTATAAATTTAGAACTTCACATTGATGCAAATTTTGTAATAATGAATTATTCCAATCACTAATAGATTCTTATTTTATTTTATTTTTTCAGAAAGAATCACTAACAAATTTTGATATGCCTAACCTTCTTTGCAATACCCTATTAAAAAATAATAATAAAGCAAATCTCTAAATTGTCCATATATATCACCTATATGTCCAACTTAAGTTAGATAAAGGTATTCATAGTGCCTTTCAAGTTCAACAATGAAGAAGCATTAAATTCTGCTCAAGTTCAAAAATAAACAAATTAATAATCCAACCCATAATACCGAGCAAAACAATATACCCATCAACAATTTCTTGGGTCTTAGTACAAATCATCACCGTGAGAAAGAAAATTAAAAAAAAAAAAAAAAAGACCCAGATTAAAAGAACCCATAAATCCCACAGCCAAAAAAACCCACCATCTAATTTCAATCCTTAATCTCAAAACTAACTAAAAAAAAAATCAAAAAAATTGGAATTTCAATTTATTTTCTTTCGTGTTCCCAATATATATGAAAAGTCAGAGAGAGAACTTATTGGGAAGTGATTGGGCTGGCAGTGTAGTTTAGAGATGCTAAGCAGTGAAGCCGACAAAGGCGTAGCAGGGGTTGATAGATCATTGGGGGAGAGAAATGGTGGCCGGTGGGTGGCGCAATGGTGGCTGGTTCGAGACTTGGTCCATACGATGACGGTGGTTTGCCGCGAGAGCGAAAGCGAAGCGGCAACAACAACATTGGGATTTTTTGAAAATTTTGAAAATTAGAGAGAACAGAGGAGAGGACTGAGGAGTGAAAAGTTGGAGAGAGAAAGATATGAATAGGAAAAAAAATGAGAGAAAGAAGGAATGAGAGTGAATTAAAATTGTTTTTTCCTAAGTGACGTGGATTGATGATGTGGAGTTATTTTAGAACCATTAGATTGAATGGAAGGCTAGGATTTGAGCTATTGCACCCCGTGCAACACCCTAGGTATTGCACGAGATCTCAACCCTTATGTAAACATGTAACTATAGTCTCGATGTAACTATAGTCTGCAAATTGCAATTCACGTTTCTCACAAAAAAAAAAAGAAAGAAAAGAAAAGAAAATCTGCAATTCACATGGGTTCTGACTTCTGATAACTATTGTAGATTGACGTGATAACTCATAGCATAGAAAAAGGTCGAATGCTTGTACTTTGGAGAAAAATATTAAAAATTTTAAAATTCTAGTAGAAAGTTCTGGGGTGTTGACTATGACTAGAGAGTTTAGTTCCAATTCCTTAACGAAAAAAAGAGAGAAACCCAAATCAGTGAAACTCGGCAACAAGTAAAAAAAAAAAAACCTTGTAGCAAGAAGAATAAAAAGAAAGGAAGAGCAAATAGAAGCAAACCTGAATGAAGATCAAAGAAGAGTAGCTAGCCAACAACGAAGAATGCTATAATAATAGAATCAAGATGGAGACTACAGAGAAGCAAGGTGAGCAGGGAAAAAAAATACTAATTGATACTATATTTGATTTCTTGAGATTTAAGATAGAGAGAAAATGTTTTTTTCTGTCTGTTTTTTCCTATAGATTCAAGTAATAAATGTTAGTTTCTATCAATGAAGTTATTTACAAAGCTATTAATTCAAATTTTAAATAGGAACATTATCTCTTCAATTTCTATGTTTTGGGAAAGGAGGCTTTAATTTTTTTTTTATAAACAGTCGGTTACAAAGGGGCCTAATTTTCTCTCTTCAAGTGTCCTTAATTTTCGCTTTTCATATCAATTTATTTCTATTAGTGGCGTCTTAAATTTTTTTCTCCCAGGTGAAGGAGCCGGAATTAATTTGAATTTAGGGGCCTTCTTTTATTTGGGGGCCTTAAGCCATTGCATCAATTGCTTCAATGGTTGAGCTGGCACTGCCTTTAATACTGTATTTAACGGTAAGGAAGGTTGTTAGATTCGTTTTTCTGTCTTTGCTTAGTCTCTTTTGCTCTGTTTCAAGTGTATATAGAGCACCTTGATGTATTTTATTCCGGCTAATCAATAAAATTACTCAGCAAGTTTCTTGCACAATAGCTCTTTTAAAACCATTTTTTGTTTCACTAACGGCATCTGGTAGACAGGAATTGTTACCATCATTTATTGACAATTAGCCTAGAAGGGATACTGATTTTGCATCCAAATATCAGAGTTTGACAACAGGGTCATACAAAGTGCAAACCATAACAAAGAATTTTCCCACTACCATTTTTATACGCCTCAGTTAGAATATAAATGGCTAAAACCAAAGATCACAATAATACGTCCCTAATATCTATTTTACATTTGGAATCTTTATAATGCATACCAAAATAACCAATCAAACACGTATCATCACAGTGCCCTGAAATCTATGTTACCATGCAAAAGCAATTTATTAATACTTGCAATTCAAGTTCTAGTAGTACTCTAGGCATCACATAATCTTAAATAAACAATTTCCTTCAGCAGCGTAAATTTGACAGAATATAATAGTGGCTTATATAATTCATATCCTTTCTTGTCCTAGTTTGACTGTGGATGGCTCTAGGAAAGTGCAGTTCAGCTTGATAACACTTGAGAGACCATGTGCATAGTTGGTCTAGATTCTGGATTCGCTCGCAAGCATTCAATTGCCAGCTTTATGATGAGTATCAGTTGATTCTCAGCCTGCAGCATGGGAGGTGGAATGCGTAGGTCAAACAAATCTTTCAACAAAATATTCTCCTCCACGGATGAAGCTGATAGAATGGAGGTGATTTCACCAGGATGCCTTCCTTTGATCACTTCAATAGCCAAAACTCCAAAGCTAAACACATCGCATTTCTCAGTTATCTTCATGGTATAAGCAAGCTCTACAAAAAAAGCAGAATATTATGCCAATGTATTGATATGATCTATGTTCTATAATGATTGAAGAAATAAGTACATTACCTGGTGCAACATATCCATATGTGCCGGCAAATGAAGTCCAATTGGATGAGTCTTGATTAAGAAGCTTAGCTGTGCCAAAGTCTGAAACATGAGCCTCGTAATCTAAATCCAGCAAAACATTTTTGCTTGATATGTCCCTGTGAACAATTGGCGGTGAGCAATCATGGTGCATGTAAGATAGAGCATGAGCCAAACCTTTGATGATATTCATCCTCTTATTCCAGTCCAACTCCTTTGCTCCTCCATCACTGCTCAAAATTTTGGCCAAGCTACCCCTTTCAAAGTACTCATAAATCAAAATCGAGTGTTGTGATTGTGAACAAAAGCCATGCAATTTTACGATGTTTCGGTGGCGTATTTCTGTTAATGCCCTTATCTCATTGAAGAACTCTTTTTGTTGTACAATCTCACCATCACACAAGGATTGGAGTTTCTTTACTGCCACTATGTTTCCTGATGTTAGAGTTGCTTTATACACGGTTCCATGTTTTCCCTTCCCAATACAAAACATATCATCAAAACCCTGTGTTGCTTCAATGATTTCCTTGTACATTGCTTTTCCATCAAAAGTTGTTATCGAAAACACTTTTTCATTGTGTGTGTTAGTCGTTTGATCTATATGAGGGTCCTTCCTATTTCTTTGCAAAATGAGGAAAACTCCAAGAAACATCAATACAAGTGACAGTGTTCCAAAAAGAGGGAAAATGATTAACAAAAAGATTTTGGGTCCCGTCTTTGAAACTGGTCTTCCTACCACACAGGGTTGCAATCCTGTAACATTTCCACACAACCCTTTATTTCCTCGTAGTGCTTCTATGCAAGCATCTTGAAATGCTTTGGTATTGGGAAGAGGGCCCACCAACTTATTATAGGATATGTCCACATATGACAAACCATGCATCTCTTCGAAAGCAATTGGAATAAAACCAGAGAGGTTATTATGGGAGAAATTCAACATCCCCAAGCTGTTAAGCTTGCCAATTTGTGAAGGTATCTTTCCTTCGAGTGAGTTATGACTCAAATCTAGCTGGGACAACTGAGCTAAATTACAAATTTCAACTGGAATATCATGGCAAAACTTGTTGTTGCTCATATTCAAATGGTGTAGTTTCAAAAAGTTCCCTATAATTCTGGGGATCGAGCTGTCAAATCTATTACTGGATAGATCCAGAATCTCAAGATTTGTCAACGATCCAAGCTTTGGAGATATATCACCAGAAAGTTGGTTTCCATTCAACTTCAATTCCGACAAAGAAGTCAACTTCCCAAATTCCTTTGGTAGCTTCCCAACCAACCAATTATAAGAAAGATCAAGTACATGGAGTTGAGTGAAGTTTCCAATTTCAGGTGGTATGCCACCTCCAATACCATTCCCAGCAATCCGCAGGGTGCCTAGTTGCGGGCACCTACCCCAACTGTGGGAGATTTCACCAGAAAATCTATTGTAACTTAGATCTATGTATTGCAGGTTTCTATAAACACCAAAATCTTCAGATAAATTCCCAACGAGTTGGTTTTGTTGAAGGCGGACTCTAATTAAACTCATGCAAGTCTTCAAGGTTTTTGGTATTGGACCTATGAGATGGTTGTCATATGCAGAGAAGTTTTGGAGAGATCCACTTTGGCATAAGTTTTGAGGCAAAAAACCAGTAAAGTGGTTTGTATTCAACAGCAGCGCAGTCAACTTTGTGAGATTTCCTATCTCTTGAGGAATAGGACCACAAAATTGGTTATCATGGAGGAATAGACCTGCTAAGTAACTTAAATTACCCAAGGAAATTGGAACAGTACCACTTAATTGATTGTTGCTGAGATCAAGAGTAGTTATGGACTCTAAGTTTCCTAATTCTTTAGGAACGATGCCAGAAAGTTGATTGTTGTTCAATTCTAAGACAGTTAGGAAGCTGAGAACTCCTAAAGACATGGGAATTGAGCCAGAAAAATTATTTTTCTGCAGGCTTAAAAATTGGAGATACTTCAAATTTCCAATTTCTGGGGGGATGGAGCCGTTGAGGTGATTTTCAAACACTTGCAACAATGTTAGCATTTCAAGGTTTCCAATACTATAAGGAATGGGACCTGTTAAACTATTGTTACTTATATCAAGTTCAAGTAAATTGCTAAGGTTTCCAATTTCTGGTGGAATGGAGGCAGAGAGTAGATTATTATAAAGGGCCAAATAAGCCAAGTTGCTTAAATCGCCCAAAGATGCTGGAATGGAATTCAAAAGCACATTACCATTGAGATACAAGTAAATCAGGTTGCTCAAATGACCTAAAGAAGCAGGAATGGAGCCACGGAGATTGTTGGCAAACAAAGAAAGGGCACTGAGAGACTTTAACTGGCCTATTTCTGGAGGAATCGAGCTATTTAATTGATTTTGAGCTAGGGACAGGAACTCAAGATTGATCAGTAGGCCAATCTGCGGTGGGATTGCCCCCGAAAAGTTATTAAAGGTTAGATCAAGATATTTGAGTTTGGAGAGGTGACTAATTTCAGGAGGGATTGTACCAAATAGCTCGTTCATGCTGAGATCAAGGTATGCAAGACTAGGGAGAGATGAGAATGGAAAATCATGAAGCGTACCTTTCAAGCTAGAGTTCGTCAAGTTTAACGTAGTAACACTTCCTGCTTGGGTGCAAGAAATACCGAACCAACTGCATGGGCTTGGGCTTGAGCTTGAGCTTGAGCTTGTATTTTGATAGCTCAAAGAATTGGTTGCATTATTAGGAAGGAGAGTCCATGAAGGCAGGGGTGACTGTGTCTCATTTTGAAGACTAGCTTTCCAATTGAGTAGAGCATCCATCTCTGCCTCTTCATTCACAGAAAGAGATGCAACATCGAATGAGGAATGTAAGACGGCCAACGCGACCAGAGAAAAAAGGGAAAACGCTTTTTTCAAGTTAGTCAATGCCATGGCTCTTTGTTTTGCAAGGTATGGTTCAGAATTCTATTTAAAATGTCTAAGCTCCCCCGCACTATTTACAGGTCCAATCAGTTTTGACGATGGTGGGTAAGAGAGAAAGGATTTGATACAGATTTCACACGCCAAGTACCATTACACGGAAATTATCTTTACCAATTCGTTTGAAGCTGGCCAAAAAGCTATTCAAAAAGATAAATAAAAAAATTTATATAAAAAAAAAGTCATAAAGTTAGTGTGAAAAGAAAAACCGGTCTATGAATTTGGATTTGTTCTTCACACTGAAAGTATCATTATACGGATTTTTTTTTGGTTAAAAAAAATGGAGGCCTTTATTGTTATATTACTCCTCCGGGCAGGGCGCCCGTCTGACATAGGCTCCGACCATTCTAGCCAGTCCGTGCAAGGGGGTCAACCGTCACTAAGGATGCCCACCAATGGAAGCCTGCGGGCAGTGAGACTCGAACCTAGGTGTGTTGCACAAAGCGTATGAGCCTTACCCACTCAACCAAGCCCCCGTTATCTTTATTAATTTGTTTCAAAGCTGGTCAAAAAGTAAATTCATAAAAAATAAGCGCTAATCAAAAAGTAATTCCTTTAATAAAAAAAAGAAAAAAGAAAAACAGCTAGTCAAAAAGTCAATGAGAAACATGGTTTAAAAATAAACTGCTAAAAGAGGAGAAAAAAGATGGTGTTATTATTTGGTGTTGGTTTATTTCTCACGACAAATTTCTATGTATTGTTGGGTTTCATTTGTATTGTAACAAATTTTTAGATTTGCTATTTGTAAAATTCTAGCTTAATTGTATACTAGAGATGACTTGCATTGGTCGAGTTAATGAGTTTTTTCAACACAACTCATTGTGATGGGTTAAAAAAAATTCAACCCATCATAGGGGTTTAACCCCAACCCACGTAGATTGGGTTAGGTTGGATAAGACCTATGAGATGGACAATTTTTATTAATTATTATGATTATTAGTATTATTATTATTAAATTGAGCATCAAAACAACACTACCACAAATAAGAGAAAGGGTTTGGGATCGTTAGGGAGTCCCCTATAGACATAAAGACTTGACTTCCACTGAACCGGCACTATAACCAAATAATCATGAGTATAACATCAAACAAATACAAATTATATGAGAAGAACTTAGAGTTTGGATTTATTTAGGCAGAGCGGCAAAAAAGTAAATAACAAAATTATATAATATTTTTTAATATATTTTTAACAATTTTAAAATATATTAATTATAGATGGGTTGGGTTGAGTTAGGTGGATTTGTAAATCTCAAAACCCAAAACCAACCTGACCCACTGTAAAAAAAAAAAAAAAAAAAAAAAAAAAAATGACCCAACCCAACCCACCAACCCTTAAAAACCAATCCAACCTGGTGGGTTGGGCTGGGTCGAGTTGGTTTTGGCTAGTTGGTGGGTTTGCTGCACACCACAACCCTTTAGCAATGGAAATTAATTTGACCCTCTGGATTAGGGAAAAGGAGCTCAAAAATTCAAATAAATATGACTTTAAACAAAAATATTTATAGACACTAACTTTAAATAAACATGTAAGGATATGTTAGGAACTCGGTGGTTCCTAATGAGAATGGATAGAAATCATAAGGAAATTAATGGGAATTGTAGGGAAATTGACTTAATTCAAGGTAGTCACCTTCCATAAAGAAATATTAAGAGAGAGAGGAAATGCACTTAGCAATAAGTTGATTTATTCTTCAATGATGGAAATGTGATTACCGATAAGTATTTATAGAACCATAAAATTATTATATTGGCCCATATGACCTTATCTTAATGGATTGATAGTTGATTTTGTGTGTTCATAATGTAGAAAAGCATATTCCATTTTCCTAGTCAAGAAAAAGGACTAAAGATCAATGAACATAAAATTCCAGGCATAATCTGGGAAGCACGGGTGTCGCATAATAAGAGCCTATTTGGCCAATAATTTTTGATCACTCAATTTCCGTCACTCAATTTCCATCACTCATCACTCATCACTCATCACTCAATTTTTCACATCCGTTTGCCTTCATCACTCAGTTTCCATCACTCACTATTTTTCACACTATTTGGGGGGCCCACACTTGTCATAGTGCAGCTTTTTTTTTTTTTTTTTTTAGTACCCAAAAACTCGAACCTAGTGAAAAAAAAAAAAACCAGTGAAGAAGACCGAACCTAGTGAAGAAGAAAGGAAAAAAAAAAAAAAAAAAAAACAACCCAGTGAAGAAGACCGAACCCAGTGAAGAAGAAAGGAAAAAAAAAAAAAAACCTAGTGAAGACCGAACCTAGTGAAGAAGAAAGGGGAAAAAAAAAAACCAGTGAAGAAGACCGAACCCAGTGAAGAAGAAAAAAAAAAAAAAAAAACTCTGTGAAGACCGAACCCAGTGAAGAAGAAAGGGAAAAAAAAAAAAAAAACCCCGTGAAGACCGAACCCAGTGAAGAAGAAAGGGAAAAAAAAAAAAAAAAAAACCCAGTGAAGACCGAACCCAGTGAAGAAGAAAGGAAAAAAAAAAAGTTAGTTGGTCAAAAGTTGTTGTTGAGTGGGTCCCTCATGTGTGTTTAATTACAAAAATGCCATTGAGTTATGAGTTATGGAAACTGAAAACAACCAAAAGGTATTTTCAGTTTCCATAACTCATAATTCAAAAATCAGAGAATTGAGTGATAGAAACAAAAAATTGGAAACTAAAAACTAGCTTGCCAAACAAACTTTTTTTTTGAGAATTGAGATGGGTCCCACCATTTTTGAGAATTGAGTTATGGAAACTGAGAATTGAGTGATGAGAATTGCCAATCCAAACAGCCCCTAAATAGCTGACTTTAAGTCTTGTCTATTTTCTTAGTCAAGAAAAAAAAATTAAAGACCCACGAACGTAAAATTCCAAGCATAATAAATAGATGATGTTGAGTCCATGGTTGATGATACATCGGAAAAGGAAAGTGAGACGTATTTTCCTTTCTTTTATGGGTCCATTTGGATTGAACTTATTGTTGTTGAAACTGAAAACTGAAAACTAAAAACACTGTAGCAAAATAATTTTTAAATGTGTAAATAGTACCGTAGAAGCCATTTTTAATATTTTTTAATATGTGAACAGTGTATGCATAGTATGTAAACAGTGCATATACTGTTCATAACAGTAAAATTGGTCTCCCAAAATCAACAATTGCGGGCCAAAAACAAGGAGAAAACACGTTTTGAGAAAACACAGACGTGAGACATAGAGCCAAACGCCCTCTATATTTGAAAAATTGCAACCCTATAAACATGACCGTTGAAAAAAATGCATTAGACGACCAGACCTCGATATGCACGTCTTCGTTGTTCAATTTCATCGTAAACAGGAAAGAGAAATGGGCGTTTGAACTTTTAGCATTTCCCTTTCTTTTATATTTGAAAAATTGCAACCCTATAAACATGACCGTTGAAAAAAATGCATTAGACGACTAGACCTCGATATGCACGTCTTTGTTGTTCAATGTCATCGTAAACAGGAAAGAGAAATGGGCGTTTGAACTTTGAAATTGAAACAATTACCATTGGATTTTGTCTGCTCTTCATGCCGAAATCATTTTCTATTCTCTCAGTCAAAAAAAGGAAAAAATATCCAGGAGGATAAGCATATTATATAATGATACAACGGGTAGGAAAATGAGATTTTTCTTTCTTTCTAAATTACTAATTGTAAAAAATAACACATTGCTGTCTAAATTACTTCAATTGATAAAATCTTTGTTAGGGAATAAAGAACTTGTGGGTTTCAAGAAAAAAAAATAAAGAAATAACATATTGTATTCTAAAATGAATTTTCTTATAAAATTGAATCGACTAAAAACTTGCATATGATTAGCTGTGGCATACTCAACCAAATGAGAAATTATACAGTACGCCAGCGGTCCTCTTTTATAATGAACGAATGATGTTTGTTTTAATAGGCTAACTCTATCCTAGTCAACTAATATCATATAGGCTTAATGGTTGTGATTTCTTGATTAGGCAACTAGTCATTGAATGTGAAAAGTTAAATTTAATAATTTATTTATTGTCATATAAGCTTAATGGTTGTGATTTCTTGATTTGGCAACAAACTTTTACAATTTTTTTTCCTTGTGTACATTTTGACCTGATTCTCATTGAATAAGAAAATAAATTTTACCATTTTTCTTTACATTATTACTTGGGCTTAGTTTGGAAATATACTTTCCAATAATAAATAAAATCCTTGGTTTAATTAGGACTGAAATAAAAACTTTTTTAAACAATTTGACTTATGCTATGGAATATATTATTATTAGAGTTATTCCTTTTTTGGAAAGTCCGATTATTTTATCATCATTCTGACCTCCATCTAGAGGGAAAGTATTTTTACTTTTAGTATCATTTATGAAATTATGCTACAATTAGGGGTGTCCAACAAAACCGCAGACCCGACCCACCAGACCAAACCGACCGGACCCAAACTAAAAACCGTCCGACCCGACTACCTGGTGGTCGATGGCGGGTCCTTGCCATCCCAAACCGATTCCGGCGGGTCGGATGGCGGGTCTTCCCTTCCAAAATCCAATCCACCCGACCCGACCGTGTATATAACCTAGTTCTTATTCATTCTATACTCTCCACTCCAGTTCAGACCATCACCGGCTCACTCACCCTCAGTTTCTCTGTCCACTCGCTCACTCAGTCTCGCCTCAGAGTCTCACGCTCTCGATCTCTCTCACGCTCAACAGCCAACACCATCGCCGATCTGAATCTTTAGATCTTCGAACCCCACCATCGCTTCATCACACCATCACCGATTTGAATCTTTAGATCTTCGAACATCGCACCATTGTTGAGCTACGGATCTCCTTCATCGTACTATCGCTGCCGATCTGCCAGTAACACTCTTTATTTCTTCGTTTTAGTCTCATGCAAGTTCAGATCTGCTATTATTTCTCTCCATTTCTGTCTGGGTTCTTCAGATTTATGGTTACTGATATTTAGGTCTGTAGATTTGTTCTTAAGATTTGTGAAATTTGTACCCAGTTTCGTCTTTGTTTTCTGTCTTTCGGTCGAGTCGGGTCCAAACGTCGTCCACCCAACCCGATCTGACTCGACCCGTTGTTTTTCGCGGTCGGCGGTGGGTCCGCCGTCCTTCAACTCATCAGAGTCGGGTCGGTTCCGGGTTGAGCCCAAACCTGAACCGACCCAACTCGTGGACACCCCTAGCTACAATAGACCAAATTATGCTAAAAATTATATTTGGAAATATTGTAAGAAAAGACTATTACTATTTAAATAAAAGCAATATAAATAAATAAATACACATTTGGCATTGAAAGTTATAGAAAAGATTTTATTTTTATTTTTTACCAAAAAATTTAAGATTGTTCTGATCGAGTTAGACCCAATAGTGACCCAAACCCAAGGTAGACTCAAATATTGGACCTGAACCCGACTGAAACATTCATCCAACCCACCCAAGACCCTTCAAGTCGGGTCGGTTGGTCGGGTGGGTTGGGTAGGCAGGGTCTATGCTTAGCCCTAATTCTGACAACACTTTTTAATGTTATTTTTTATAATTCAATCATTAAGAGAGGAGAGATTCGAAACGAGGATTTACCGTTTTTCCTTGGAAACCTAAGAAGTACTCCTAGTTAGCATAAAAGGCTGTTGTTTTTGTTAATGGGTTATTTTAGTTTTATTTATTTATTTATATATGTATACATATATATTTTTGGGTGTGATGGAGGGTTCTACGCTGCGGTGATTTTAGCAAAGTTAACATATACCGTACGTCCATAGAGTTTAGACATTACTCTTTTCAACAGATGGAGTCTACACTAGCCCAATTGATTTCAAACCTCCATTTTAAATGATGCAAAACTAAGAGACTACAATCAACTTCACAGTTTTGTTTTCTTTATTCAATTAAATGAATTTTTCAAATTGTAATTAGCAGACACTGATGAAGCCGGAAATTGACCTCGTTAGTATGCTCCTCATCAGTGCCAATGGATGAGCTCTGATATCTGTTGTTAAGAAAAGAAGGACAAGGAAAGTTCACCTGCGTGGTGCCAGTTGAGAACACTTCGATGCTTAAGTCAGCTTATGTCTCTCAATGGATAGTATAATTGTTGTCTACTAAGTTTTTCATCAAAAAAGTTACTTGGGTTCCATTGCCTTTTATAGTTTGCAGAGCATATCTGCGGAAGAGAACCCTTCTAATGGGGAACTCTTTGAGGATGCAGATCTTCAAGAGGCCTACAATAAACTTTGCAAAATTGCTGCAAAGGATGCTATGAATGTTGAATTTGGCCTAAAGAAAATTGAATTTCTTGAGCTTGATAAAAAGAATTTGCTTGTAAAACTGTTTGATGCTAATGAACTTTTGAACAATGTGAAAACTGAGAATATGCTATTGCTTGATAAAGTTAAATCTTTGGAACTTGATTTATTTGTTGCTAGATCTGCTAGTTCTAAACTTGATCAAATGCTGAGTGTTCAAAAGTCTCCTTCTGACAAATCTGGATTAGGTTTTGTTGAAAGCATCTCTGTGTCTGCTCCCCATTCCACAAACTTTGTCCCATCATCTTCTTCTGAACCTTCTGTGAGTGAGATTGTGAGTGAAACTGTCAAACCCCCTGTGAGTGAGGTTGTCAAACTCATAGAAGTTTCACCATCTAGGAAGATTAGGGTTGATCTGAAAGAGTCTAAACCTAAGAAGCCTACCCTGTCTAAGGATAAGTCACATGATAAACCTGCATGGGTTTGTCATTTTTGTGGAAATTCTGAACACATTCGTCCAAACTATTACAAGCTGCAAGCTGCAAAGAGAGCAAACAAACTAAAAGTACCTGTGCCTCAAGCACAAGATCCTATGGAACTCATTGGTGAATTGGTAAAGGCTTTAAACCTTTATTCCAATCCTGGAGTTGGTAATCATTCCTATGTGAATAAGAACTCCAATGCTCATGATGCATCTAAAAGGTTTTGGATGCAAAAGACTCGAACTAATTGAGTCTTTCTGACATGGTTCTTGTGCTTTAATGCTCTACCCTTTGTGACAATTGTTCTTTAGTTCTGTGTTTTTTTTTAGGATTTGCATTGCATAACATTCATGCATTTCATTCTAGGTGTTTTTTTTTAATAATAATAAAAAAAAAAGGGAAGAAAAAGGAAGCAAATTGTGTTTTGCACTAGTTTCTTGGTTTTTGAGAACAAGGTTGGTCAATTTATTTTCACATAACATGTCTTTTGTACCTTGTTTAACCTTGATGAGCTTACTTATTGCACACTACCAGTTGAAGCTTTGTAGTGCATGTTATGTGGGAAAGATGTTTATGTTTTTGATCACTCTGTCTTGATCTTGTAGTCACATTTTTTTTAACTGTCAGACTTGAACCTTTAAAGAAAGGCATAAATAACCATCTCACCACTGTTCACTAGCCAATCATGAACACCTTAGTGCATATCGTAAGATTTTGTGCTCGAGAAACTATAACACATGCACAAAAAGAACATAAGGTGTAGCCTCGGTTTAATTGCTTATTGCTTAAAATTGGTGTGTACTATTAGGCTTGATGCCAAATCACATAATTAAAATTGGTGTGTACATTATCCTGACTTTTTAATAAGTTACTGAATAAATTAAAATTGGTATGTATATTATGAGGCAAAATTCAAGAAACTTCCATGATTTCAAGCTTATGTTCTAGGAGATGTGGGAGTTATATGATGTAACTCTTTAGGTGATAGTCTCTTTTAAATTCTATGTGATGAATTTTGTAGACTTTGTGATCGATTGCTATTTACATATCACCTCACATGTATCTCAAGTTTTTACTAGTTGCACATACTACATGAGTTACTCTTTACTAAACATTGTACATGTTATTGTGTGTGTTTTTGGTCTGATCAACCAAGTTTGCAAATACTTTGAATTTTGTGCAAAATTGATTTGATGCTTGAAAATTTATTGAGAATGTAAGAAATTTTAAATTTGGGAAATTTGGGCTTCAATTCTTGTTTTTGAAAATCATATCATCACATACTCATGCATTGTGATTCCTATATTTCTATGCTTTGAGTTGTTTCTAAAATTTTTTCAAAAACTGAGTTTTTCTCAAAAATTTTGTGAGTCTTTGTCTGTTTTGATGATCGAGTTCGTTTTTCGATCGATTGAAATTGTTTTTAAAAATTTATGTGAGCCTCTATTTGTTTTGATCAATCGAACTTAATATTTCGATCAATCGAAAAACGTATGGGAAGTTTTTTAAAAACTGAGTTTCAGATCAGACAAACACTTTTTCAAAAAGTTCTTTGCTTTTTCTCTCCCCATATGACTCGGTCAAGGCTCACTCACAAATTTTTGTCGTTTTTGTCCATTCTTTTTGCAAGGTTTTCCTCTCCCAACGCCGGTAAGACCTTTATAGCCTTCCCTTTGCATTTATTTTCATGTTTTCATACATAAACTCATGCATTTTTGTGGGATTTTCGAACCTTTTCAAAATTGGGATTTTTGTTGAATCAAGCTTCTTTTTCTGAAATTGATCATTGGGTTTTGTTCCTATATTGTTATAATCATGTTATATGATAGTTAATTTGATCAATTTGGGGCTTTGTGATAAATTGAAAATTCTAGGGCTTGTATTGAACTGGAATTGGGGCTTTTTGTTCAAATTGGTTCAATTGATGATATTGGCTTGTTGAATTGATGTAATTGGTCATTATTTTCTGAAATCTATCTTGTATGATGATCAATTAGTCAATTTCTTACAAATTGATCAAGTGGTATTTCAAAATTTTGGGTTTTTTTTTTTGTTAGAAACTCTATGCTCAAGCTAAATTTGTGAACTTGAACTTAATTGCACTGCATTTAGTCATGCATCACTACATTTAATTTGTTCATGCATCATATAGTTTTTTGTTCTATATTTTTTTTGTGCTAACTTGCAGTCTGCCCATAGTATTTTTTTTGTTTTTCTTCGCTTTGTGTCTTGGTCCTTATCCTAGCACTATGCCTAGGAAAACTAGAGCTCATAGGACCCCCTCTACTTCCTCTGAGTCTCCCTCTAGGAATGAGGTGTTTAGGAATGACAAAAGCAGAGGGGGATTTAAGAAATTGAACAGTAAGCGAAAGATTTGGGCTGAGCGTTCTGTGATTTTAGATGAGATTGATCCGGCCATTAGAGCTAACTTTGAGTCTAGAGATTGGTTGTCCCTCTTAGAGATAGATCATCCACCCCCGACCACCTTAATTAGAGAGTTCTTCTCGAATCTCTCTTGCCATGTCTATGATTCCAACACTCTTGTTAGGAGTTGGATACGAGGTGTTGAGTTCACCATTACTCCTCGGGTAGTGGTTGAAGCTTTTGGGGTTCCAGTTGTTCGGGAGCCTGACTATCCCTATGATGAGTCTCCACCCTTAGATGATGTCATGTCATACATCACTGGGTCTTCTCTCCAGTGGGGTTCTGATCCTCGGATCACGTTTGCTAAGCTTACCGAGACTGCCTATCTTTTCTTTAGGATAGCGTGTCATTCTTTATGGCCTATTTCTCATCTCCACACCATCCCTCTAGAGCGATGTGTGTTTTTGTATGCTTTTGTTTCTGGTGCGTCTATCAGTTTCCCTCATCTGTTCCTTCGTTCTTTGAACGAGGTTCATAGGAGTTCTACCATAGGGCATGCGCTTATCCATCCTATTTTCATTCATAGGATTTTTTTGTTTCTTGGTCTAGATGGTTTTCCTTCTGGTAAGCCTGTTCATGTTGTTGCTCCCATAGGTGCCACCTTTCTTAGGCAGAGGGTTGCTCACTTGAGAGTTGATCCTTCGCGTCCTAGAGGTATGTCATCTGGTGCTGTTCCCCCTCCTCCCTCTTCTATAGGTGCTGATGCTACTGAGGTGTCTAGTACTATTGCTGCTAATGCTGATGTTCCTCTACCGACTACTTCGGATGATTCGGATGTTCGACGTACGTTGGATCATGTCTTGACCGTTCAGGCGGCTTATGGACAGATTTTGGTGGATGTGCTCAATGAGATCCGTGCTTTGGGCGCAGAGTTGGCACAATTTAGACGATTTTCACCATCACCTCCCTTTTAATGATGGATTTTGATTGCCCTTTGGCATTCCGTCACAAAAAAGGGGAGTGCATATTTGATTTGATTTGATTGATTTGAGCTCTTGTAGAGTTTTTGTCTTCATGGGGAGAGTATTTTTGTTGGTTGGAGCTTGTGAAGTTTAGATTGTATCTAGGTGCTTCACATTGTATTTTACCTTTTTAGCTCTTGCCATATTTTTGTTGGGATATTCATGTCAGGGGGAGTTACTTTTATTGTTTTATATGTTTCTTGTTTTTAACTGCTTATTGATTTATATTTATGAGTTATTCATTGATATATTTCTTTATTGTGTGTTGTTTGAAATAAAGAATTTAATTTGTTTACTTGTATTTTCCACACATGCGGTTATGCATTTTGTTTAGTGTTTCAGGAAATGTACAAGTTGATTCAATTGAGCTGCTGTCTATACTTGCAACTGATGGATAGTAGTTAGGATTGAGTTTGTTTTATGAGCATTCGTTTTGTAAAGGGCTTTTCTTTGTAAACTTTGAGCTTTTAGTTGTGTTTTGTCACGAATTGCCAAAGGGGGAGTTTGTTAGGTTCTAAAGACTTAGGTTTTTATGTATTTAGAACTCTAATGTGTATTGTTGGCAAACCATGATCAAAACAATATGTTTAGTAGTGTTTAGACTTGCTCAAAGTTGTATCTTTTATGTAAAGTTGGAATCGAGCTGATGCAGAAGTTACTATGCATTTCGGCCTTGCTCGATCGATCGAAGCTTAGGCTCGATCGATTGAATCTTGGGCAGAATACGTTTTTCTACAGAATTCCAACTCAGCCCTAGTTTGTTTAAAACATTTAGGGTTTTCTAATTTTTCCTAAGTATAAAAGGCAAACCCTAGCCACGTTTTAGTGTTACTCATATTGCTGTTTGTGTAAATTTCTTGTGAGATCTAGATGAGCTTTCCTTTACACAAACTTAGGGTTTTCAAGGAGGAGATATTATCTACACCTTGATAATCAATTTAGTTGCTGCCATTGAAGTTTAAAGAAACAAAGCAGGTGTGCTTGTATCTGGTGGTGAATCTAAGAAAGAAGGAGTCCGTGGATTTGGAGCTTACATGTGCTCATGTCAGTAAGTTCTACTGGTGGGTAGCAATAAGAAGTTGAACGTGGGGGCTTGTAAGTCTTATTGTATGAATTTTGATTATTTCAAGATAGTGGATCTAGTGGTGAATCTAAGAAAGAAGGAGTCCGTGGATTTGGAGCTTGCACGTGTTTATGTCAGTAAGTTCTACTGGTGGGTAGCAATAAGAAGTCGAGCGTGGGGGCTTGTAAGTCTTATTTTATGAATTTCGATTATTTCAAGATAGTGGATCTGGTGGTGAATCTAAGAAAGAAGGAGTCCGTGGATTTGGAGCTTGCACGTGTTCATGTCAGTAAGTTCTACTGGTGGGTAGCAATAAGAAGTCGAGCGTGGGGGCTTGTAAGTCTTATTGTATGAATTTCGATTATTTCAAGATAGTGGATTCAGGTTTACCTTGAGGATAGTTAGGTTAAATCCTCACCAGGTTTTTACCGGTTTGGTTTCCTAGGTGATCATATCTTTGTGTTATTTATCTTTTTGCTGCTTTGCATGATATGATTGTTGTGATTGTGATAACCTAGATTTGTTAAATTGGATTAAGTAACAACTTGGCTAATTACCTAGGCTAATCCAATTGTGTTTTTAAGGGATCTAAAAACCATCACATGTATCCCAACTGATTATCTACTGGATCGATTACTGCTTGGAGGGCGGCGGAGAGGTTTTTCACTGAGTTCTTCGGTTTCCTTTTCAATAACACATCGGCGTGTTATCTTGTGTTTGTATTCTTCTTCCCTACTCTTTTACCTATCATTTTACTGCTATGTTATTATGAATGAGTTAGAGTAACTTGTTTGTTTATACGCTCGCATTTACTCTTTTTTGCACTTAGTATAATTTAGAGTAAAATCTATCGAGCCGTAATTTTAATTTGGGGGTCTAAATAGCTCTTATGTTTTCACACATTTTAGAGCATTCAATTGGTATCAGATCGGGTGCACTTGCTGTGGTTTAATTACCTTAGTGTGATTCTTGACCCAGTTTAAGATGGACCGGTCTCAATCTCTAAATGCTCCACCATATTTTGATGGTAGCAACTATGCCTTTTGGAAAATCTGGATGAGGGCATTTCTGTGTCCAATTGATGAAACCGTTTGGGATGCGGTGGATGTTGGTTGGACTAGGCCGGGGTCTGCTAAATCCACTTGGGATAAGGCAGCCCTTGTGGCATCTAATGTTAACAGTAAAGTTTTGAATGCAATTTTTTGTGGTGTTTCTCTAGATGAGTTTCACAGGATTTCTCACGTAATTGTTGCCAAGGGGGCATGGCAAATATTGGAGACCACCTATGAAGGCATGAAGAAGGTGAAGGACAATAAACTGCAGATGCTAACCACCTGATTTGAAGAGTTGAAAATGAGTGGAGACGAGTCATTTGACTCATTCTATGGCAAGCTGAATGAGGTGGTTATTGGCAAGTTCAACTTGGGTGAGAAGACGGAGGACTCAAAGATAGTGAGGAAAATCTTTCGATCATTGCTGGAGAGCTTTCATGCAAAGGTTACAACAATTGAAGAGAGTAAGGATCTTGATGATATCAAGGTTCAAGAACAAGTTGGCTCACTTCAAACATATGAGCTATCGTTGCCATCACAAAGGAAAAGCAAATCCCTTGCTCTTAAGACGATTGATGAAAGGGTAGAAGCTCACGACCCATCGGATGAGGATGTTGTCGAGAAAGAAGTTGCATATCTTGCAAAGAATTTTCGAAAATTCTTGAAGTTCAAGAATAATGGAAAATTTGCTGAGAAAGGGAAATTCCCAAGTTTTGGAAAGGATAAAAAGGACTTCAAAAGGAAAGATGGGAAGGAGTCTCAATCTGATCAAGGAATCACTTACTTTGAGTGCAACAGACATGGACATTTCAAGAAAGAATGTCCCAATTATTTGAGAATGAAGGGCAAGGCGTATGTCACAACTCTTAGTGATTCTGACTCTTCCAATTTAGATTTGGAAGAGAGCTGTGATGGAGAAGGGAATTACTCCACTTTTATGACTATTGCTCACGTTGAGTCTTCGGAGGACTTGAGTTTGCTAGTGGAAGAGCTTGGGGAGCATAGTGAGGTGGAGTCAATGGGAGTAGTAGAAGAATCCGGTGGTGAGGAAGATGAAAGTATAGTGGGACTTAAGAAGTTAGGAGAATATGCAAGAGTGGCCAAGGTAGCCGTTAAAAAGATGAAGAAGACAGAGGAGGACTATAGAAGCCTTCTAGTGTGATATAAGGAGACCAAGTGTGAAATAGAGACACTGAATGGAGAGCTTACCAAAGCCTACTCAAAGATAAAATTTCTTGAACTTGAGGTGGTTCAAGCCAATGCTAAAATAGAGCAAGTCTCCTCCAAGAAGCTTGATGAAGTTGTTTCTCATCAAAAACCTTTCTCCGATAAACCGGATTGGGATATATTGGAGAGAGTAGTTCAGCTGCCAAAATCTCCAAGGAAGTAAACTTTGTGAAAACCAAAGAACCGATAGTAGTCGCCACTATTGCTGAGAAAGTGAAGAAAGAGAAGAATAAGAATGTGGCTGACCAACAGGTGTTGATAAAACCTCGTAATCAATCAGTGGTCGAACCTAAAGCTAAAGGGAAATCACTTCCAAAATCACAAAGAGATCCAAGAACAAGACATTTTTGCCATCATTGTGGATTCAAGGATACACCAAACCAAATTGTCATAAGCTTAGAGCATTGAAGAATGCAAGGGATCAAAGGTCAAGAGGACCACAAGATGACAAAAGGAATTGGGCTGTTGAGCAATCAAGAGGTCGAGATGGTGATTCCGAAGTGATGGATGTGATGAAGATGATTGATGCATTCACAACCTGTTTGGCAAACTTCAACAGAAGGTTTGAAAGCCACAACACTCGTACCTAATCCTATAGGGATATCACCCCAAACGCACATGACGTGTGGGTGAAGAAGGGTACTCATGCATACACATTACAACGTGTCCATGCATTAATACTTCCAATGCTTCCGGTTTATAACATGTTTCGTTTACAAGTTTGTGTTTGTACTTGTTTTTTTTGTTGATCTTACTTTACTTGTTTTGTTTTTGAGTGTGTTCAAAAATTCAAAAACCATAAAATTGAAAAATCTTCAAAAAGTTTGATCGCTTGTGTTGTGTATATCACATGTGAGTTTGGCCTAGTACCTTCGTACTAATGGCGTAGTGCATTTACGAGCTTAGCTTGTTATGTATGCACATATATCTTTGTGGGAGAAATCTTGAAAACTATGTGTAATTGTTGGAAATAGATCTTCAAGCTTGTCATGAATGATTGGTCAATAGTCTTGATAGTCTTGATACTTGTATAGACTTGTGCCTATATATCTTCCCACCTTTATTTTTATGTTTTTACAATAGAGCTCACCAAATGTAAATCTCAAAATGAAAAAGAGATTATAAACTGCAAAAGCCTGTCACACATACTAGTATTTGACTAGGAAAAAGGGAAAGCGACTTTTATATTGAAATGTATGGTGCTCAAAAAGCCAAAGGCTAACTCTCAATGTTGAAATATAAAAAATTTCAAGCACCGATCTCAAAAAGAGATGTATTATCCAAAAATGATCAAATGTTATGATTTATGCAGAAGCCAAATGAAACGATTCTATGTTTTGTAATCATTATCTTATGGGAGGTCATATATGTTCATTTCTATAATTGAGATAAACCACTTGATTTAGTACCATTTGTGTATGACTTGATTGAATTGATCATTGAAGCTTCCCTCTGATCTAAGGACTATTCCACATTTGATACTCATCCATAACGCACAAGACTTTGTTCAAATAATGCTTATCTCATTTGTGCGATTGTACATGTTCAAATGTGATGTGTATGCTCAATTACTTGTCGATCAAACCCAAAAAGATTTTTAAGTGTTTTATATGTTTTTGAAAGTGATTTTATACTTTTGTGTTTTTATTTTTTGGTCAAAATGCATTTTTGTGTTTTTCTTCAAAAAACTAGTTCAGAGGCAGTTTCGCGAGAAGCTCGTGACATAGAGCTTCCCGTGAAAAGTGTTTAAGGGAAATAATTTTTTTTCAATTTCATACAGAGGCTATTACGATTATCTCGTGACTATTTCGCGACTAAAAGCTTCTTGCGAAAGCTTATGTGATTTTCGTGACTAATATCGCAACTGCCTAACCTGTGAAAAATGTGTGTTTTCAGTTTTATATAGCAGATGTGATAGTTTTTCAAACTCACTTCATTTCCTTCGCACTGCCTCTCTCGAACCCCTCTCAACCCAAAATCATTTTTCACTCAAACCCCTTCACTCTCAAGCTTGTTTTCTACATTTTCATCTTCAAGGTATGTTTTCTAAAACATTTTCTTTTCTTTTGTCTTAGATTATGCAGAAATTAAGTTAGGGTTTCCAAAATTGGGGATTTTTCAAAAATGGGTTGGGGTTTATGTTTATGTGAAAATTTCTTCAAAATTTTGATTGGGTTGAGTCCCATTTGATCTTTATGCATCTGTGTTGGCCCCTTATGGCAATCTAAACATGTATTGAGGTAGATTTCATCATGTTCATGCATTGTTCATTTGTGTTGTGCACTATTGCATGCTATGTGTTTGACAGAATGTTCATATGACTTTCTTGTGTGAATTGGACTCAACTGAGCTCCATTCCTTGGATGTACCCTTGATTAAACTTGGGTAACATGTTTTGGTCAAAAAGCGTGTCTTTTACACATTTTCCCCATTTTGTGCCATGCCATGCCATGCCATGCACCTCCTAGGCTCACACTAGGCATCCTCTAGGCACTCCCCATGCATCACCCACTGCACACACATGCACAACACATGCACACACATGCACAGTCACTTATTTCATACATTATGATATTGTTTACATGTTTTAACAGTTATAGCATGTTGTTTTGAGTTTGTTATGCTCTATTTCAAGTTGTTTTTACTTTTGTTTTGGAATAACTTGAATCTAATCAAATTTTGTGGTTTGTTTTGTGTTTCTGCACCTGTTTCCTTTCTTTGTTTTCTATTTTTGTGTGCAAATGTCTCCGTTTAAAAGCTCAGCTGTGAAAGGAGGCAGCAGCAAAGGGAAAGAGCCGGTGATTGATGTTGATGACCCATCACCTAGGTCAAAGAGGACTCGTTCTTCAACAGGAGTGTATGACTCTAACTTATTCAGATCCTATGCTGCGTTCTAGACCTATCAGAACTACTTTCGAGAGGCTCCATTGTTGGTTGAAAGAGCTGTTGACCAGCCATCTCTCCTTGACACCAATATTCCCATATGGTTTGCCACCAAGGATTGGAAATCAAGTGCTGGGTTAGAGGAAAGATGTTCTCAGTTACACCGGTTTACTTGGCGGAAATCCTACACATCAACCGGCCAATATTACCTATACCACCGGTATATGATGAACTGAATCCGGATGAGGAGGTTCTTCGGGAAGCTTTAGGAGATAATTTGGAATTCTCCTCCAATGGGAAGTCAATAAGTGTGGCATCTCTTTCTCCCGAATTAAGGCTACTCACAATGATCATGTTTAGCAACCTCTATCCTTTATCAAGCATTGGTTACATGAATCTTGGTCGAGCATTATTCTTGCATGATCTGATCACTGACGAGGAGATTGATGTGTGTTCTCATATTTTCCACATTTTGGCAAAAACGGTTGAACGGACTGCTTCAAGGAATTGTATTCCTTTCTGTCGCCTTATCTTAAGGATTTTGAAGCTCAAAGGTGTGCATCCCTCGAAAGATGAGCGCCCATACCCAAGGCCAAGTCCGATTAATATCCGTACTCTCCATGCAAGTATGAGCCACACCAAGAAAAGAACCAAGCAAGAAAGTCATGCTACTCTGGGAAGCTCACACTCTACCTCCCATGCTTATGATGAACAGCTAGACAACATCATGGCTACTCTCCAAGAGATCACTACCAAAATATCCGTACTAGCTACCATCATGCACTCCCAACACATTCGCTTCAACACCAAGTTCATATCTCTTCAGACTCAGATGGACCAAATTCATAGGAAGCTAGAGGAACATGACAACTAGCTATTCCATGACAAAAAGGGGGAGATGGTGTTGTTGACAGGGGGAGTGTAGTGATAGGGGGAGGAAAAGCTAGTAGTTGCTATTTGGTTTATAGTTTTTATTGCTTTTCTTTATGCTTAAGTACATTGTTCTTAATTTCAATCTTATATTTAGTATTTGTGTTTATCTCAATGCTTTGTAGCATTTTTTAAGTACTTTTAGATGTTGATATTATGTCTTAAGTACCTCACACTTGTACCCTTGTAGGATCTTGTATCCTAAATGCATATACTTCGAGTATTTTGCATTGGTTGTGTGTTGGACATGCAATTGATCATTGTGATTGGTCTTCATAGCATTGCATGTCCAGATGAGCATTTACTTACTAAATGTTCATTGTAGTCATTCTTTAATGACTGACCTTGTTTGATCAAGATATGCTTATATGTTTTATAGCGTTTACAAACTTGATCGCACTTTACTTGCTCATGTACGTACCATGTATTCAACTTATCATAAGCTTAATAAAAGTTTTATTTGTGGGCGAGTGTTTCAGGTTACAGGTATATACGTGCAAGTGCTTCACAGCTTCTGGATTAGGTGTGAGTGAGTTTTTCCACTGTTCCCAAACTCACGTCTATGTCTAGAGTCTGCTTTAGGGGTTTTGTCACGGAATAGCCAAAGAGGGAGATTGTAAAGTTGTAATTTACAACTATGTGTTTTGTTGGGTTTAATTCCATGCCAAATTTGATTGTAATTGTAAGGTTGAATTTAATCAACCAATTCTATTGGCTTTATTCTGTGCCAATTTGCTTGTAATTCAGCATTTAAAAACCCTGTATTTAGGTGGGAATCATGTAAGGGTAGTGTGTGAGAGAGTGTGAAGAAAAACTTAGAAGTGTGCATTCTGTAGGGACTCACGACTGGATCTTGTAGGTGGCTTACGGTTGGTAAGTCGCCAAAAGCAGACACACGTGTGAGGCATGCAGAGGAGTTGAAGAGTCACGCCAGCTGTTGCATTACAGGACAAAAGTCCCAGGCTGGCCAGATAGTTAGCTTGCGACTTGAACTTGCGACTCAGTCTAATTGCGAGGCCAAGTCGCCAGAACACTCTGTTTGGGAAAAATTGACCTTTTGCATTCCAAACACACACCAGTATATATACCCCTTATACCCACGTATTGTAGAGAGCTTCCAGAAAAAATTTTGAGTGAGAAACCCTAGAGAAAAACAAGATTGACTCATCCACAATCTTCATCCTTTGATTCTCCAAATTTCTCTACTCTTACCCTCTCCATTGTTATATTCTTGAGAGATACATTTAGCCAAATCTTTTTCTCACCATACCCATATCTGTGAGAAGGTTATTTGGTGCTTGAGAAGCAGTTAGGAAGGGACCAATTGATATTGGTTGATGCTATGGGCTATAGCGGAATCCGGTAAGCTAGAGAAGACAAAGATTCTACATAACCTCATTGGAGCAAAAAGCTTGGAGGGCTTAGGTACACTGGGTAGATTAGGCTTGGTGGGTCTTTTGCTGTTCATGTATCCTAACTTCATTCTCTAGTGGATTATTGACCGCTTAGAGGGTGATGGAGAGGTTTTACGCCGAGGATTTCGGTTTCCTCTTCGATAACACATCGCTATGTTGTCTTTGTGTTTGCATATCTCTTCCCTTAATCTTTGTCATTTAACTTCTGTTGTGGTTGTGATTTTTTTTTTTTTTTTGGCTTAGATTGTTTTACCAATTCTGTTTTAGCTCTTTATTATATTCCACACATATATTGTTTGATAATAAGCTTGAATTGGTAACTTGTAATTTAGGGGTCTAAGCTTTCAAAGTGTTTTACACACTATTTGAACAATCAATAATTTTATTCAATCTGTTGTATCTTGTATTTATTGTGGGATTTAATTGTAAGGGTTATGAGAGAGAGAGAGAGTCTGTGGGATTCAATTGAAGACTGAACAGTTTTCGTGAGTAGCTCACGATTAAGCATCCCGCGAAATGATGCATGTGCCTTGCACATGACTAGAATGCGAAGAGTTAGGACAAATGGAGATAGCTGTGTTTCGCGAGTAGCTCGTGGGTAAGGCCTTCCCACGAGACACTCACGAAATATTATGCTTTGCTAGATTGTCCTATCTGATACACATTTTCTGTACCCACACTATATATACCCACATTACCCACAAATGTTGAGGAGTGCTTTTGAAAGAAAACCCTAACCACAAACCTTGAGAGTTAGAGATTGTTATGCCCACATATCTCTACACATTTGCAAATGGATTTCCTCAACTCCTACCTCTCCATTTCCATACCATTGAGAGGTTGATAGCTCAAACACTTACCACACCCTTTCAGTGTGTCAAGTGAGGATTTGGTGCAGCTGGGAAGCATTGGAAGGAGCAAAGTTTTGGCGGATGCAATCGAGCGTATTGTGGGATCCGGAGAGCTAGACAAGACACAGTTCCGAGAAGCCTTGTTGGAGTAGGAACTTGGAGGGCTTAGGTACAGCAGCTAGATTAGGCTTGGAGGGTCTCTTGCTAACCCATGTATCCCAACTAATTGTCTAGTGAATCGATTACCGCTTGGAGGGAGGCGGAGAGGTTTTTTGCTGAGTTCTTTGGTTTCCTCTTCGATAACACATCGGCGTGTTATCTTGTGTTTGCATTCTTCTTCCCTACTCTTTTACCTTTCATTTTACTGTCGTGTTATTATGAATATGGGTTAGAGTAGCTTGTTTGTTTATACGCTCACATTTACTCTTTTTCGCACTTATTATAAGTTAGAGTAAAATCTATTAAGCCGTAATTTTAATTTGGGGGTCTAAATAGCTCTTATATTTTCACACATTTTAGAGCATTCATACACCTAGGAAGGAAATTTAGGAGCACTTTTCTTTTTATTTGGTGGAAAAGTTGCGATTCTATGCATGTTGAATACTGAAAAATGTATTCAAACGAGCATTCTAAATTTACACGTCGAGTATAGTCTTGATGGAGTATAAAGTAGAATAAAAAAAGTGAGACAAAGGATTTGTATCCATGCTGATTTTTGTTTCTAATTTTTTGGTCGTTGCTTTGACTCTGCAGCTTGAACTAATCCCTTCAGGCCCTAATCCCCGAACACTTCGTGCATGGAGAAGTACCATCCCACTTATAAGGGTGGGTGATCATTAAGGTCTATCAAATTTAATCATGTTATATATTTACTTAAGAAAATAATCCCATTTCTAAATAAAATAATGCTAGAGAAACAAACTATTTTACAAATATATATATATATATATATATATATTTATAAACTGCTCATGTGATGAGTGATTATTGGTAAATGAAAAAATGACATTAATTGTGGGCCTAGATGAAAACCAATAAGAGGTTGGTCACATCAACATTTTGTAAAATTGTTGTAAAATAGTTTGTAGGTATAGCATTACTCTTCTAAATAATTCATGATGTCAATGAAAACATGTATAACCAATCAATACTTGCAAAAATTTAACATAATATGATTACTTTTCTTTCTTTTTATTTTTTTGGTGTAAATATGAAATATGATAATTATTGTAGTTATTAATAGACACTTATCATGATTGTGTTTATATATGAAAGATTTAATTATGGAAAAGAATTTAAATTCAATTTTTTAAAAAAAACATATGAGAGTAATGGCATTTAAAATTGTGAGTAGATTATAAATTTAATTTCAAAAAATTTATCCTCTTTTTTGATACATCAATAGTTGGGGGTGGTGGATTTGAACCCTAAGGTATGTTGGTAGACTATAATACATAATGTAATGTAAAATAGTTATTCATATGATTTAGCTTTTTTGTAATTTGGATATATTTATATTGAAGGGAATAGTCACTGCTTATGAATACCTATTGAATAAGGCTAGATATACTCTTTTTTTTTTTAATTTTTTTTTAACATTCCTCCCTAAAAGGGTTGTAATAGCTATTTCTTAGTAGGTGCAATAATTCCTAAAATTAATATATTTCCAAATAAATAAACTTTCCATTAGCACATAAAAATTATGAAAATAAAAAATCATATGAAAATAATTCATCTCTGTCTCTCTCTTTCTCTCTCTAATTTAAAAAATAATATTTTATAGGAAATATAATTGTATAAGTAAAATATTTCCTAAAATAAATATCTTGACTTTTATTGTAATGTTACAACTCACAATCAAACTTATGAATATGCTTAATTATTCCATTATAACACATATTATTCTTAATAATAAAGATTACCATTCCTGTCGCAATCCTTATTTAATATACCTAACGTGCCCTAAATATCTTCGTTGGAAAACAACGGGAGGTGCCAACTAGTGGAGTTATAAGGCTCTTGGCGATTATAGATTATAGATTATGTGATTCAATTTTTTAATATAGAATATTAACATAATTTTTTATTTATCATAAACCTAATATTGTAGGTTTCAATTAGCTCAACATTAACAGTTGGTAAAATCTATTGTCATCTCATAAGAGACCTAAGTTTGAATCTTGCCAACACAAAACATCAATTGGTTTTTGAGCCTAATGTAAACATCTATAGTCATAAAATAGGCATAGAATAGATTTCATAAGTTCAAATCTTATTGTATTCATGCATTGTGTTTATGTTTACATGTTTTAATACTTTTAGCAAACTGTTTTGAGTTGGTTTACTCTGTTTTAAGCTGTTTTACTATTGTTTTAGAACTAACTTGAATCTAATCAAGTTTTGTGTTTGTGCACTTGTTTCTCTTCTTTGTTTTCTGTGTACATGTGCAAATGTCTCCTACCAAACATTCTGCGTCCAAGAAAACCTCCAAGTGTGCTTGCATGGATTCTGACAACTTCAAGTCTACTGAGGCAGATATGGCTTACAATGACTGCTACAAGCGAGTTGCAATAATTATGGAAAGGGTTGTTCAGTTGGATACACTTGCAGACACATTCATTCCTGATGTGTTCAAGAAGAGGACATGGACAAAGCTGTTAACTCCAACTGGAAATGTGTACTCGGAAATTATTAAGGAGTTCTTTTCAAATGCTAGTGTGGAAGGGGATCACATAGACTGTTGGGTGAGACAAAAAGAATTTTTGATTACAAGGGATAGCATACAAGAATTTTTGGAGATTCGTCCTCCCTCACAGCCAATCTCTGTCCAATATGAAGATAGATTGCAATCTACTGAGGAGATGGTAAGGATAGTTGGTGGTACTCCTAAGAAAACCTCCATGAACACAATCCCATTCAGTCTAGAGATGAGGACCCTTGCTTATGTGATGATCCACAATTTATATCCAGTCACCAACCTGACTACATTGTCCGCTCCAAGGATGATAATAGCTTAATTTGTCACATTATATCATTATTAGAAAGCATTATCATACTTATTTTGAGTTAATTCATACATTTTATAATTGGTTTTGGAATAATACTAAATAATCAATTTTGTGCTTAATTGAATTTTAATGGGCGAATTTGTCTTTTGTAGGATAATGAAATTAAATAAGTGAATTTGTGCAAAAAAGAAAGCTAATGGACTTTAATTTTGCAAGGGCCATGATGAAGTCAAAGAAGGCCAACCCAATTAAATTCAAGTCCAATTGGAGCAAGGAATCAAAGGAAATTTGCGCCTAATCCGAGTCCAATTCAAATTAGGATTCCAGCCTGTGCACCAGTTAGTATTTAGAGCATTTCTTTCAGCTCGATGTCTAATCAAGATGATTCAAGTTGGTCTGGAAAGATAACTTAAAGGGCTACAACTTTGTAGTTTACGAAAAGTCCGAATTCTGAAGTTAAATGGGCCAAAAATGTCAGTTAAGTGATGCCTAAAAACTTGGGATTTCCTAAAAACGGGAATTCAACTTGTAATAGGATTTCTTGACCTATTTATAGGCTCTTTAGGGCAAAATTCAGGGGGAGATGCTATAGAACATAAATTAGGTTTTCTTAAAGTTTCTTTATAGTTTTTAGAGTTTTATTTGTGTTATGGCTTGCTAGAAGCCTTGCTAAGGCAAGGTGTGGAACCCAACCGTTTATTGGTATGTTCTTAACAATTATTTATTGGTCCTAATGCTTATGTTTTTATGTTTTTGATTGTTTTACTCATCTAGAAAAGTGTTTAGTTCTGTATAATCCTTTGATTTATCGTAGACTCCGGGCACGTTAAATGCTTAGTATTCCCTGCGAATTAATTCACTAGTTTTGTTTTGCCTAAAATCAATCAATTGCATAAAATTACCTTAGACAATTAATTCTTGAGTTTTTATTGTTAAATCATCCAACTAAGATCATCCTTTGTATGAATTTTAGTTGAGTTATAAAATAAATATTGTTAAGACTACCAATAGATGTGTTCTGTGTGTATCCTTAAACCTTAGCACCTTAATATATTGTTATTTTCTCTCAATTTAGATTACCTTTACTAAAATATCTAAAATCTCTTAAATTAAACTTTATTATTTTAGTTTTATTGTCTTGTGGTTTGCTAATCAATTCCCTTTTCCCTATGGATTCGATCTCGGACTTACCGAGTTATTACTTTGCGACAATCCCGCACTTAGGAGCATTATTTAAGTTGCAGCAAAGGAAAATCTTTTTGAATGATCTCTTCACTCACAAAGAGATTGATATTTGTGGCCACATCTTCCATCTTTTGAAGAGGAGCATTGAGAAGAAAAATTCCAGAACAGTTATGCCTTTTCCCTCACTAATTATGGGCCTAATTGCAAAGGCAAGGCTCAAACTTCCGAGTGGCCTCACTGTGGTTTAGAGGAACTATCCTATTGGTGCACACACAGTGACTAGGAGCACAGCTAACATCAAAGGCTCCAAAACATGTGTGCATACAATACCACGGGATCGTGTTAAGGAAGAGGGAGGAGATACAGATGAGGAGATTGATAGATTCACTTTTACACCAGAGACTTTAGCACAACCATCCTCTTCAGTACCTACCTGAGGACCCAACAGACTTGATCACCTTCTTGCTAAAGTGGACCAGCTGTATACTTTGCAAGACTCCCATGTGCAGCACACCGCGGACCAATTTGCTAACGTTCAGGGTCAGATCACGACGTTATCTTCTCAAATCAAGGACTTATCTGTAGACCATGTTTCAGATTCAGAGTCCAACCAATTCTGGCCTTTTGGCCATTCCGGTCAAAAAGGGGGAGAAAATTTTAAGGGGGAGCTTGCATAGTTAAGGGGAGCATAGCTTATGGCTTAGAAACATTGGTTCATTCAGGCGGTTTACCTTTGTTTATTTTAGCTTTTATAACTACTAGTTTATTGCTTTTACTGTTTTTATTTAAAAGCTTTAGTACATTGTTCTTATTTTCAGTTTATATTTAGTAGTTGTGTTTATCTCAATGCTTTATAGCATTTTTTTTTTGGGTGCTTTTAAGAGTTTGCTAATATGTCTTAAGTACCTCACACTTGTACCCTAGTAGGATCTTGTATCCTAAATGCATATACTTCATGTATTTTGCATTGGTTGTGTGTTGGACATGCAATTGATCATTGTGATTGGTCTTCATTGCATTGCATGTCCGGATGAGCATTTACTAGTTAAATGTTCATTGTAGTCATTCTTTAATGACTATTCTTGTATGATCAAGATATGCTTACATGTTTTTATAGTGTTTACAAACTTGATCGCATTTTACTTGATCATGTACGTACCATGTATTCAACTTGTCATAAGCTTAATGAAAGTTTTGTTTGTGTGCAAGTGTTTCAGGTTACAGGTATATACGTGCAAGTGCTTCACAGCTTTTAGATTAGGTGTAAGTGAGTTTTGCCACTATTCACAAACTCACATTTAAGTCTAGAGTCTATTTTAGGGGTTTTGTCATGGAATAGCCAAAGGGGGAGATTGTAAAGTTGTAATTTACAACTATATGTTTTGTTGGCTTTAATTCTGTGCCAAATTTGATTGTAATTTTATTCAATCTTTTGTACCCTGTATGTATTGTGGGATTTAATTGTAAGGGTTGTGTGATAGAGAGAGAGTGTGTGAAGACTCAAGCAATTGTAGACAGAAGAGTTTTTGCGGGTAGCTCGCGACTAAGCATCCTGTGAAATGATGCATGTGTCCTGCACATGATTGGAATGCAAAAAGTCGAGACAGATGGAGATAGCTGTGTTTCGCAAGTAGCTCGCAGGTAAGCCTTCCCACGAGACACCCGCGAAACATTTTGTTTTGCCAAACTGTATTATCTAATACACACTTTCTGTACCCACATTATATATACCCACATTACCCACAAAAGTTGAGGAGTGTTTCAGAGAGAAAACCCTAGCTACAAACCTTGAGAGTTAGAGATTGTTATACCCACATATCTCTACACATTTGCTTGTGGATTTCCTCTACTCCTACCTTTCCATTTCCATATCATTGAGAGGTTGATAGCCCAAACACTTACCACACCCTTTCAGAGTGTTTTGTGAGGTTTTGGTGCTGCTAGGAAGCATTGGAAGAAGCCAAGCTTTGGCAGATGTAATCGGGTGGATTGCGGGATCTAGAGAGCTAGACAAGACACGGTTCCGAAAAGCCTTGTTGGAGTAGGAGCTTGGAGGGCTTAGGTACAGTAGGTAGATTAGGCTTGGAGGATCTCTTTTTAACCCATGTATCCCAACTGATTGTCTAGTGGATCGATTACTGCTTAGAGGGTGGCAAAGAGGTTTTTCGCTGAGTTCTTTGGTTTCCTCTTCGATAACACATCGGCGTGTTATCTTGTGTTTGCATTCTTCTTCCCTACTCTTTTAGATTTCATATTACTACTGTGTTATATTGATTATGGCTTAGAGTAGTTTGTTTGTTCATCCACTCGCTTTTACTCTATTCCGCACTTAGTATAAGTTAGAGTAAAATCTATCGAGCCGTAATTTTTAACTTGAGGTCTAAACAGCTCTTGTGTTTTTCACACATTTTAGAGCTTTCATATATATAAAACCTAATGTGTGTGTATGTTTAGTCTTTCAATTACGACACATTTTATTCCCAGTAATGAAGATTATTATTCATGTTGCAATTCTCATTCAATGTACCAAACATGCACTTAATTCTCTCTCATTCGTGAAAGGAGATCCTCAAAACAAGAAAAATGAATTCAAGTATGAACACTTCCCCCATATCTAATGAAAAAGAAAAACAGAGAAAAAAAAAAGGCAAATGAAATATCATGTATGAACCCATATCCAATGAAAATCAAGAAAAGAAAAATAAATTTCAAGTATGATCAATGGAAATTCACGAGTGAGGAAATGTAGTCAAATCTTAATCTCAAATATTAATAACCCTTCTGTTATGCACGGAACCTTTTATTACTAAATAACATTGTTAAAGGAGATTTCCACATCAAAGTCTCACATTACGTAGTAATTATTACAAACTTTCCATGTTGACATATGGACCAAAACACGGGACACAGGACACTCTTGGACTAGCTTATTGATTTCCATTATTTACATCCTATATTACAAGTATTGTTCATAAAAAAAGACAATCTGTATACCATTAACGTCACAGTTTTATTTTCTTCATTCGATTGAATGATACAGATCAACTTTTGTTGCAGATTTGACAACTTGTGTGGTCAGGCGGGGAAGGTTTTGCCCCGAAACTCCCACCAATTTTCATTTGGATAATATTTCCTCGCAGGATACTGTTTTTCTCTGCAAACATGACAAAGATATTGCATGAATATAAAACCTAACTATGCATGAATATAAAACGTTTACAAGGATATTGCATGCAACCATGGGAAAACGAGGGACTTACTCGCTCGTGGGACCATCATCGTGTACGTAGATGAGAGAAACAGAAAGATAATAAGCATCCGAATGATGATAACCCTGATGGAAGTCTTGGCATCCATTTTTGCTAGCTACAAGAGACACGAATAATTAACACATCATTACTTCTGTTATATATATAGTCTAAACAGGACAGCACTATCTATTCGATCCAAGTCAATTCAATGGAAGTCAAACACATTATTCTTCTTCTTTTTTTTTTTTTTTTTTTTTTTTTTTGCTTGAAGGAATCACATGTCATTCTTATAAGATCTTTCTTAAACACCAACGGTACGGTAGAGTCAATATTTTTCTTCAAAGGACAAGGTTTGATAATAGAAAAACTGGTTTAGATTGGTTTTGAATAAATCATATATAAAGAAAATCAACTTTGGATTAATGGTTTGAGGGTGTCTAAACGTATCATCAATTTCATTTTTTTTTAACACAATTACACAATATGCATAAAAAGTTGATTAAATAAGAGCGCATAGATCAGAGTACACTGTTGCGAGGACCACAACCTAAGGGTGAAGGGTCTAACAGGTACTGGTCCTCAAAATAGTTAACCAACAATGCCATTCTCCTTAAATTGAGGGTTTTTAAAATGTAGTTTCCAATTAATTTAATAAAAATGAAAATTAATAAAATTAGTTACAATTTAGAAAAATAAAAAATTACATGGAAAATTACTTAGTTTAAGAACCCCAAATATGGGCACCAATTGAATCTGGGTTATTGAATGAGAAGATGTTGAACACATAATCCATCCAACTAAAAAATAAGTCTTTTAGAATTTAATGACCATATATTATGTTATTCATGTTAATACATTTCATCCATTCTTTTATCTGTTTGATGAACAAAATATGAGTGGAGGAGGGCAACTTGAGTTGACGTCTTTCACTTGAGCATGACCATAGTGACTAGGGCTGTCCAACCCACCCGGCCACTTGCCCAACTCGCCCATACCCGACCGGCGTTCACTCGATCCGACTGCTCCAGTGGTCGGCCGCGGGTCCTGAGCTCCAAAACCCGATGTCGGCGGGTTGATTTCGAGTCCCCTCGTTTAAAACCTGTGAAACTCGACCTGCCCGAAGACATTAAATTCTGGCAAATTCTCCAGCGATTCCGACAAGTTTTAGCTTGATTTGGCAGATTTCGACGACCAAAACAATCAGATCCGGCATAGATACACCAGATCTGGTGATTCTCAGCACGATTTGGGGGGAAAATCATCGGATTTGATGAAATCCTCACCGGATCTGGTTGGATCGGGCGAGATCTCATCGATTTTGGCCGTTTTTCTATGTTGTCCGTCGGGTTTCGGCCTCACCCGAAACTGATGCCACCCACCGGCCAACCGACTCGCGAAACTCGACCCTCTTAACGGGTCGATTGCGGGTTGAGAATCTGCCCACCCGATCTCTTACGGGTCAGTTGCGGGTTGGGCACAAACCCGACCCGCCCGACCCATGGACACCCCTAATAGTGACACTCTACTCGCTAGGTTCAAGCTTACAGGAGTAGGGGATTCGGATGAGTCATAACTATATACCCAATTCCATTGAGGATGCTAGTAAGTATGAGCCGAGCGTATGAAGTTATTTCCCAAGTGCTTCCTATTGTGAGATTCGAATTTGGGACCTCCACCACCCAAACTCTTAGGAGTGAGCTCATAACCACTAAACCAACCACCCCAGTAGTATCAATTCATGATTTCATATCATCAACACGTAATATGCATTTCAGGCAAAGAATTACCGTCACCATATTTTCCATCTTCTTGCTAAACATTCATGCTCATATTTCATCATACTAAATTCTAGTCCTGTCATTTTTTAATCATATTTTAACCCAACAAGTCTTTATAGTCATACTTCAAAGCATGCTTAGTTATAATTAACCCATATCATCGAAATTTAGTATGTTAGTATATGGAAATTTAATAAACAAAAAAAAAAAATATATATATATATATATATTTTTTTTTGTAAAAATTTAAAAGATTTAAAAAAACAAAAACAAAGGTTCTAGATATTATCATAAGCGCAAGTTTTTTTTTTTTCTTTTTTTCTTTTTTTGGTTGAAACACAAGGGTTAGTTAATCTTATGAATAATATATTGATATTGCTTGTAACAACTCATATCCTCATATTGTTCCCGTCTTGCCTCTCGCGGTTTTGAAACGTGTCTTACCATTTTTTGTATATTATATGCAGGGTCTTTCCATTTTCCTTCTCCAGACAATTTAGGACTCCCAAATCACGTTGTTGTTAACTTTCTAAATCTTTGAAATTTCTTAAGAAAGCCAAAAGTCTTATAGATTTGCTGGCATATTTTGATATTCTTGATTGAAAACATTTACAATTCAAATCATCAAACTATCAAATTATTAAAATAAATAAATAAATTAAATAAAATAAAATTTCTTAAGAGGGAGTGTCGTTTTATAAAGATATATGCAGAGGTAGTGTCATTATTTCGCAATACCTCAACGAAGGAAGATGTTATAAGGAGCAAAAAAGTAATATACGTAAAAAATTGTAGTGCAGTGTCCCATTGCCATTTCCCAGGATATGTGCAATTTCATTGGTCTTTTTGCTTAAAATTTTCTGCCGTGGATAGGAGGTCTGTAAGTCTTTTCAATGAAGTGTTTTATAGGCAAGAGGGAGTGAGGAACGTTCTTGTATGCATTATCTCTAACTCTTTTGACTTGCTTCACTTTATATCATTTGAAATTATGTTCAGATGTTCAGATGTCCAAGTGTTCATATTCATGTTTTTATCTAATTTTTCCCGAAAAATTTCAAGGTGATTTTGATAAGTCATTTGGAATAATTCAAAATGCACAAATTCCTCAGAGCAGGCATGGTTTTTGTGATGTTCTAGATTCAATTAGATGTTGACTAAGTGTGTGTTGTGTGGATGTGATTAGTCCCATATCAAATATATGCTAGGTTGATTTGGGATTTATTAACAACTACCAAAAGTTTCAATTATGATTAATCTTTTTGAGGTATGACGCAAATGTTGCTAAATTTTTTCTTTGAGGAATGGTTCTCAGTTTTTTGATTCGATTCAGGTTGGACCGGTGGTCGAATTGTTGACATTATAAATATCAATTAATAATTTTATAATTATTAAAATAAATACATAAAAATTCATTATAATTAGAAATATAATATCTAAAAATATATAATAAAAAAATTAATTGATCTTGATTTTTATACCCTATATCCAAAAATTAAAAATAAATAGATAAATAAAGCAATGTATAGACAACCGAATTAACATTACAAAAATAATAATCATTTAATATCTTAATTTTTTTTTTTATCATTTTCTAAAATATAATATATATTGATTTAATTGGACCCATCCAAACTCCAATAGGATTGATAGGCCATTCCTTTAGGAGCCAATTCTAATTTAAAATGATCCAAAATCCTATTAATTAACTACTGATTTTTTCTAATTAAAAAAAAAAAAAAAGAAATAGGAAAAGAAAAGAGGTAGTGGATGCCAGCTTCCCTTTGACCAATAACCCTACACAGTTTTTTACGTAAGAGCATTATCAATGAGGATTTTATAAAAGTCCTATTTTACCATCTAAAAATCTGTTTTATCTATTATACTAACTCACTTTACAATACACCCTACATCTCAGTTTTTATTTTTACATACAATTTAAAAAAATAATATAAACTACCAAATAAAATAATATTAAAAAAACTAATTTCTCTCTCCTCTCTCTCTCTCTTTCCTATCTTCCTTTGTCTCTATCTCTCTAGCAACCACCACATACCACATGAGAAAGAGGAGCTTAGCCACCCAGCACTAAAGCTCAACCACCACCACCACCACCGCAAATTGATCCACCCAACCACATCCACCCAAATCCCAACCCACCAACCCAAATCACAAACTCATTGCCCTTAAACCCATTGCCCCCAAATCACAAACCCATCTTAGCCTTGGCTCATGATTGATATGTGATTGCCCTCAAAGAACAGCCACAATCCACCAGAATCTACTACAAATCCAAATCACCCACTATAAATCCAAAATAACAAACCCATAGCTTATAGCCTCCATGCTACCACGACCCACCATCGTGCCATAACCATCGGGCCACCACCATACCACAACCTAGCAAAAACCTCAGCCACAAAACCCATAACACACCTAACCCACAACCCGCAACCCATATGCTACCAAGACCCATGGTCATGCCACCATCGCAACCCAATCGATTGATGATTCTATTGAAGTGAGATGACCTTGAATGATCTAAAATGTGTGAAAACACAAGAGCTAATTAGACCCCAAGTTAAAAATTAGGGCTCGATAGATTTTACTCTAACTTATACTAAGTGCGAAATAGAGTAAAAGTGAGCGAATGAAAAAATAAACTATTCTAAGCCATATTCAATATAACACCACGGTAATATGAAAGCTAAAAGAGTAAGGAAGAAGAATGCAAACATAGGATAATACGCCGATGTGTTATCGAAGAAGAAACCAAAGAACTCAGCGAAAAACCTCTTCGCCGCCCTCCAAGCGGTAATCGATCCACTAGATAATCAGTTGGGATACATGGGTTAGCAAGAGATCCTTTAAGCCTAATCTACCCGATGTACCTAAGCTCTCCAAGCTCCTACTCCAACAGGGCTTCTCGGAACTATGTCTCGTCTAGCTCTCCGGATCTCATAACAAGCTCCATGTTGCATCTGCCATCCTTAGCTTCTTCCAATGCTTTCGAACAGCACCAAAACCTCACTTGACACTCTGAAAGGGTGTGGTAAATGTTTGGTCTATCAACCTCTCAAGGATATGAAAATGGAGAGATAGGAGTAGAGGAAATCCACAAGCAAATGTGTAGAGATATGTGAGTATAACAATCTTTAACTCTTAAGTTTTGTGGCTAGGGTTTTCTCTTAGAAGCACTCCTTAACATCAGTGGGTAATGTGGGTATATATAGTGTGGGTACAGAAAGTGTGTATCAAATAGCACAATCTGGCAAAATAGAATGTTTCGTAAGTGTTTCACGGGAAGGCCTTACCCGCGAGCTACTCGCAAAACACAGCTGTCTCCATCTGTCCTGAATCTTCGCATTCCAGTCGTGTGCAGGGCACATGCATCACTTCGCAGGATGCTTAGTCGCGAGCTATCCACGAAAACTCTTCTGTCTTCAATTGCTTAAGTCTTTACACTCTCTCTCTATCACATAACCCTTATAGTTAAATCCTACAATAATTATAACGTATAAAAGATTGAATAAAATTACAATCAAATTTGGCATGAAATTAAAGCCAACAAAACACATAGTTGTAAATTACAACTTTACAATCTCTCCCTTTGGCTATTCTGTGACAAAACCCCTAAAACAGACTCTAGACTTAAACGTAAGTTTGGGAATAGTGGCAAAACTCACTCACACCTAATCTAGAAGCTGTGAAGCACTTGCACGTATATACCTGTAACCTGAAACACTCGCACACAAACAAAACTTTTATTAAGCTTATGACAAGTTGAATACAAGTTACGTACATAAGCAAGTAAAGTGCGATCAAGTTTGTAAACACTATATATCATGTAAGCATAGCTTGATCAAACAAAATTAGTCATTAAAGAATGACTACAATGAACATTTAGCAAGTAAATGCTCATCCAGACATGCAATGCAATGAAGACCAATCACAATGATCAATTGCATGTCCAACACACAACCAATGCAAAATACATGAAGTATTTGCATCTAGGAATTAAGATCCTACTGGGGCATAAGTGTGAGGTACTTAAGACATATTAGCAATATCTTAAAAGTACAAAAAAAAATGCTACAAAGTAGTAAGGTAAACAAAAATACTGAATATAAGACTGAAATTAAGAATAGAGTACTAAAACTTTAAACTAAAACAGTAATAACAATAAACCAGCAGTTACAAATGCTAAAATAAACAAAGGTAAACCGCCTAAATGAACCAATGTTTCTAAGCCCTAAGCTATGCTCCCCCTAACTGTGCAAGCTCCCCCTCAAAATTTTCTCCCCCTTTTTGACCAAAATGGCCAAGGGGCTAAAACTAGTCGAACTCTGAATTTGAACCTTGGTCGACGGACAAATCATCGATCTGAAAGGATAGGGCAGCGATCTGACCTTGGACATAAGCAAACTGGTCTGCGGTGTGCTGCACATAAGAGTCTAGCAAAGTATATAGCTAGTCCACTATAGCAAGAAGGCGATCAAGTCTGTTGGGTCCTCGTGTAGGTGCTTAAAAGGATGGTTGTGCTGAAGTCTCTGGTGCAGAAGTGAATCTATCAATCTCCTCCTCTATATCTCCTCCCTCCTTCTCAACACGAGCTTATGCTATCGTATGCACACTTGTTTTGGAGCCTTTGATGTGAGCTGTGCTCGTAGTCACTGTGCGTACACCAATAGGTTAGTCCCTCTAAACCACTATGAGACCACTTGGGAGTTTGAGCCTTGTCTTCACAATTAGGCCAATAATCAATGAGGGGAAATGGCATAATTGTTCTGGATTTCTGTTTTTCTATGCTCCTCTTCAACAAGTGGAAGATGTGTCCACATATATCATTCTCTTTGTGGGTGAAGAGATCCTACAAGAAAAGTGTCCTTGGAGCGGACAAAGTCGTCAAGTTGGTGACCGGATATAAGTTGTGGATCATCACATACACCAAAGTCCTCATCTCCAAATTGAATAGAATTGTGTTCATGGAGGACTTCTTAAGTGTGCCACCAAGAATAGTCACCATTTCCTCAATGGAGTCAAGGCGATCATCATACTACATTGTGATTGGCTGTGAGGGAGGACGAACTTCCAGAAACTCTTGAATGCTTTCCCTTGTGATCACAAAATATTTGTGTCTCACCTAGCAGTTTATATGATCTCCCTCCACACTAGCATTTGAGAAAAAATTCTTTTATGATCTCTGAGTACATAATTCCACTCGGATTCAGCGGCTTTCTCCATGTCCTTTCCTTGAACACTTCAGGGATGCAAGTGTTCTCAAGGGTATCCAATTTCACAACCCTTTCCATGATAATTGTGGCTCTTTATTAGCAGTCATTGTAAGCCATATCTGCCTCAGCAAATTTGAAGTTGTTAGAATCTGAGTGGGTACGCTTGGATGACTTCTTGGTCACAGAGTGTTTGGTAGGAGACATCTGCACAAGGGAACACAGATCAAAAAAGAAGACAATGCAAAAACACAAAAACATGATTAGATTCAAGTCAGTCCAAATCATAAGTAAAATAGCTAAAAATATAGTATAACCAACTTAAAACAGAGCAAACAAACTTAAAACAGCATGTTATAAGTGTTAAAGCACGTAAACAGAAGTGTAATGCATGAAGTACATGACTGTGTATGTGTGTGTCTGTGCTGTGCATGTGTTGATGCAAGTGAGTGCAGTAGGAGGTGCATAGGGTGTGCTTAGAGGATGCCTAGTGTGTGCATGGCATGGCATTGAGGCACATCTAGGGCAAAGTGTGTAGAACACACATTCATTGAACAAAACATTGTTAAACATGGTCAATCAAGAGTAAACCCAAGCAAAGGGACTCACTTGAGTCCAATTCAACACAAGAATGTCACTAGGACATTTTGTCAAACACTTAACATGCAACAATACACAACACCTATGAAAAATGCATGAATAAGATGAAATCTGCCTCAATACATGATTAGAATGCCTCATAGGGCCAACACAGTTACAAGCACAGTAAATGGGACTCAGCCCAATCAAAATTTTGAAAAATTGTTGACAAAAATAAGAACCCCAACCCTTTTTTTGAAAATCCCCAATTTTCAAAACCCTAAGCTAAAATTTGCATAATCTAAGTAGAAAGGATTTAAGGAGTGTTAAAAACACATACCTTGAAGTGATTGAGCAAAGATTATCTTGAAAAAGATGGGTTTTTGAAAGAAAATGAGATTTGGGTTGAAGGGGGTTTAAGAGAGGCAGTGCAAGGGAAGTGAAGTGAATTTGAAAAAGTGTCACATCTGCTACATAAAAAACTAGAAACCTATTTTTCACGGGTTAGATAGTCACAATATTAGTCGCAAGACACACTGAAGCTTTCGTGAGAAGCTTTTAGTCGCGAAACAGTCGTGAGACAGTCGCGATAGCCGCTGTATGAAATTGAAAAATTTCTAGTTTTTGCCTAAAAACATTTCACGAGAACAGTTTAGTCGCGAAATACTCGCGAGGTAGTAGCGAGTCTTTCTGTATGAAAATGTGACTTTTTAATTTCCCTTAAGCACATTTCGCGGGAAGCTCTAAGTCGCAAGCTTATCGCAAAACAGCCTCTGAACCAATTTTTGAAGAAAAACACAAAAATGCATTTTGAACAAAAACTAAAAGCACGAAAGTATTAAATCACTTTCAAAAACATATAAAACACTCAAAAATATTTTTGGGTTTGATCAACAAGTACTTGAGCATACACATCACATTTGAACATGTACAATCACACAAATGAGATAAGCATTATTTGAACAAAGTCTTGTGTGTTGTGGGTGAGTATCAAATGTGGAATAGTCCTTAGACCAGAGTAAAGCTTCAATGATCAATTCAATCAAGTCATATACAACTGGTACTAAATCAAGTGGTCTATCTCAATTATAAAAATGACCATATATGACCTCCCACAAGAGAATGATTACAAAACTTGGAAGCTTTTCATTTGGCTTCTGTATAAATCATAACATTTGATACTTTTTGGATAATACATCTCTTTTTGAGATTGGTGCTTAAAATTTTTGATATTTCAACATTGAGAGTTAGCCTTTGGCTTTTTGAGCACTATACAATTCAATACAAAAGTCACTTTCCCTTTCTCCTAGTCAAATACTAGTATGTGCGATAGGTTTTTGCAGCTCATAATCTCTTTTTCATTTTGAGATTTACATTTGGTGAGCTCTATTGCAAAAACAAAAAAATAAAGGTGGGAAGATATATAGGCACAAGTTTATGCAAGTATCAAGACCATCAAGATTATTGACCAATTATTCACGACAAGCTTTAAGATCTATTTACAACAATCACCCATAGTTTTTAAGATTTTTCCCACAAAGATATATGTGAATACATAACAAGCTAAGCTTGTAAATGCACTATGCCATAAGTACGAAGGTACTAGGCCAAACTCACATGTGATATACACAAAAGAAGCGATCAAACTTTTTGAAGATTTTTCAATTTTTATGGTTTTTGAATTTTTGAACACACTCAAAAACAGAACAAGAAAAGTAAGATCAATAAAAATAAGTATAAAAAAAAAAAACTTGTAAAAGAAACATGCTATAAACAGAAAGCAATGCGTGATATGATACATGAACCTATGATACTAAACAATGGAAGTATTAATGCATGGACATAGGAGGTGATCATGCATAAGTACCCTTCTTCACCCACACATCACGTGTGTTTGGGGTGATATCCCTATAGGATTGCGTACGAGTGTTGTGACCTTCAAACCTTCTGTTGAAGTTTGCCAAACAGGTGGTGAATGCATCAATCATCTTCATCACATCCATCACTCTGGAATCACCAACTCGGCCTCTTGATTGTTCAACAGCCCAATTCCTTTTGTCATCTCTTGGTCCTCTTGACCTCTGATCACTTGCATTCTTCAGTGCTCTAAGCTTATGACAATTTGGTCTGGTGTGTCCTTGAAGTCCACAATGATAGCAGAAGTGTTGTGTTTTCAGACCTTTTTGTGACTTTGGAAGTGATTTACCTTCACCCTTAGGTTTGACCACTGATTTTTTAGGAGGCTTAGTCATAAACCGTTAGTCAGTCACATTCTTCTTCTTCTCCAGCTTCACTTTATCAACATTTGTGGTAGCTACCATCGGTTCTTTAGTTTTCACAAACTTCATATCTTTTGTCACTTTGACACTTGAACTACTCTCACCAGTGTATCCCAATCCGCTTTTATCGGAGAATGGCTTTTGATGAGCAAGGACTTCATCAAGCTTCTTGGATGAGACTCGCTCTACTTTAGCATTGGCTTGAACCACCTCAAGCTCAAGAAATTTTATCTTTGAGTAGGCTTCGATCAGCTATCCATTCAATGTTTCTATTTCAAACTTGGCCTTCTTATAACGCACTAGAAGACTTCTATAGTCCTCCTCTGCCTTCTTCATCTTTTTAACGGCTGCCTTGGCCACCCTTGCATATTCTCCAGACTTCTCAAGGAGGAAATTGTAGTTCTCTTGAAGGCCCGCTATACTTTCATCTTCTTCAGCATCTGATTCTTCTACAACTCCTATTGACTCCACCTCATTATGCTCCCCAAGCTCTTTCACTAGCAAACTCAAGTCCTTTGATGACTTAACATAAGCAATAGTCATAAAAGTGGAGTAATTCCCTTCTCCATCATAGATCTCTTCCGAATATGAATTGGAAGAGTTCGAATCACTGAAAGTTGTGGCATATGCCTTGCCCTTCATTCTCAAATAATTAGGACACTCTTTCTTGACATGTCCATGTCCGTTGCACTCGAAGCAAGTGATTCCTTGAGTAGGTTAAGACTCCTTCCCATCTCTCCTTTTGAAGTCCTTTTTATCCTTTCTGAAACTTGGGAATTTCCCTTTCTCAGCAAATTTTCCATTGTTCTTGAATTTCAGGAATTTTCGAAAATTCTTTGCAAGATATGCAACTTCTTTTTTGACAACATCCTCATCCGATTGGTCATAAGCTTCTTCCCTTTCATTAATCGTCTTGAGAGCAAGGGATTTGCTCTTCCTTTGTGAAGGCAATGACCACTCATAAGTTTGAAGTGACCCAATCAGTTCTTGTACTTTGATACCATTCAGATCCTTGCTCTCTTCAATTGCTGTAACTTTTTCACGGAAGCTCTCCGGCAATGATCGAAGGATTTTCCTCACTATCTTTGAATCCTCCGTTTTCTCACCCAAATTGAACTTACAGATGACCATCTCATTCAGCTTGCTATAGAAAGAGTCAATCAACTTGTCCTCACTCATTTTCAACTCCTCAAACCGAGTGGTCAGCATCTGCAACTTAGTGTCTTTCACTTTCTTTGTTCCTTCATACGAGGTCTCCAATATCTGCCATGCCCCCTTGGCAATAGAAATGTGAGATATCCTGTGGAACTCATCTGGAGATACACCACAAAAAATAGCATTAAGTGCTTTGCTATTTGCATTAGACACCGTAAGGACTGCCTTATCCCATGTGGATTTGGCAACCTCCACCCTAGTCCATCCAATATCCACCGCATCCCAAATGGTTTCATCCATTGAACACAAAAATGCCCTTATCATGACTTTCCAAAAGGCATAGTTGCTACCATCAAAATATGGTGGAGTATTTAGAGATTGAGACGGGTCCATCTTAAATAGGGTCAAGGATCACACTCAGGCATTAAAACTAAAATAAGTGTACCCACTCTGATACCAATTAAATACTCTAAAATTTGTGAAAACACAAAAGCTATTTAGACCCCAAGTTAAAAATTACGTCTCGATGGATTTTATTCTAACTTATACTAAGTGCGGAATAGAGTAAAAGCGAGTGGATGAACAAATAAACTACTCTAAGCCATATTCAATATAACACAATAGTAATATGAAAGCTAAAAAATTAGGAAAGAAGAATGCAAACACAGGATAACACGCCGATGTGTTATCGAAGAGGAAACCGAATAACTCGGTGAAAAACCTCTCTGTCGCCCTTCAAGCGGTAATCGATCCATTAGACAATCAGTTGGGATACATGGGTTAGCAAGAGACCATCCAAGCCTAATTTACCCGATGTACCTAAGCCCTCCAAGCTCTTACTCCAACAAGGCCTCTTGGAATTGCATCTTGTCTAGCTCTCCGGATCCCGCAACGAGCTCCACGTTGCATCTACCATCCCGGGCTTCTTCTAATGCTTCCTAACAGTACCGAAACCTCACCTGACACTCTGAAAGGGTGTGGTAAGTGTTTGGGCTATCAACCTCTCAAGGATATGAAAATGGAGAGCTAGGAGTAGAGGAAATCTACAAGCAAATGTGTAGAGATATGTGGGTATAACAATCTCTAACTCTCAAGTTTTGTGGCTAGGGTTTTCTCTCAGAAGTACTCCTTAACATATGTGGGTAATGTGGGTATATATAGTATGGGTACAGAAAGTGTGTATCAGATAGCACAATCTGGCAAAACAAAATGTTTCACGAGTGTCTCACAGGAAGGCCTTACCTGCGAGTTACTCGCGAAACACAGCTGTCTCCATCTATCCTGACTCTTCGCATTCCAGTCATGTGCAGGGCACATGCATCCTTTCGTGGGATGCTTAGTCGCAAGCTACCCACGAAAACTCTTCTGTCTTCAATTGCTTGAGTCTTCACACTCTCTCTCTCTATCACACAACCCTTACAATTAAATCCCACAATAAATACAAAGTATAAAAGATTGAATAAAATTACAATCAAATTTGGTACGGAATTAAAGCCAACAGAACACAGAGTTGTAAATTATAACTTTATAGACCCAAACAAAATGCCAACACCAATGGAGCTTCGGTCAATCATGGATCCAAACGGAACCCAGATTTAAACTAACCAACAATCTTCGATCTAAGGAGAGAGCAATACAGTGAAGAGAAAAAAGGTAGAGGGAAAGAGAGTGATTGAGCAACATGGGAAGATCGATGGAGCTTCTGTAATTGGGAGAGAGAGGGAGAAGAGTGATTGTTGAGATGAGAATGAGTGAGTTGAGTGGTTCCGTGAATGAAGAGAGAGATAAGATATTTTCAATAAAATAATATTATTTTTTTACAACCAAGTGAATAGTTGGTTCTATATATAATAGCAATTGCATAAGCTCATGGAAAAGATTCCATCTATTTAATACTTAAAATCTACTTTTTTCTATTTTACACCATCACTTTTACAAAACATTCACATCAGTTTATTTATTTTACAAGATATTTGAATAAAATATTCATTCTTCTCAATTTTTTTATTATTTCTCTCAACTACCCTTTTCATACGCACGCTCTCTCTCTCTCTCTCTCTCTCTCTCTCTCTCTCTACCCATTTTCTATGATTTGTTGCTCTCTCTCTATACCCATTTCTGAACACAAACCACCTCTCCCTCTCGGTCTAATCCACACCCTCGCGATCAAATCTCCATAGACAGCTTCACCGCCATCTCAAACCCCTCACTTTCTCTTGCTCCTTCTCTTCCACGCTTATTGAGAATAAATATCAAACACCTTCACTGCAAAATCAGCAAGACCTGCACTCACTCCTCAAACAAGACCCAATCTCCACTTCCTCTCGGTCAAGCACCGATCAAGCAAGACTCACAAGCACCGATCAAACAAGACCCACAAGCACTGATCAAATAAGACCCACAAGCACCGATCATTCCAGTCAAGCACCGATCGTTCCACAAGAACTGATCGTTCCAGTCAAGCACCGTGATTTATCTCTCTGTTGGTTTGTCTGTGTGGGTTTGTTTATGTGTGGGTGTGTTTGTGTACCTCTGTGTTGATTTGTCTGTGTGGATGTGTTTGTGTGTGGGTGTGTTTGTATGCATCTGAGGAAAAAGAAGATGAGGAGAGGAGAAGTCATTGAGTTTGTTGTGCATGGAGAAGAGAGAGAAAAAAAGGTGCGAACATGAAATTAATAAAATAATAAATACACATGCTATAGTAATCATGCATATATGCACGGTTACTGTAGTAATTGTGTATTTATACACAAGTTTACACCCATTGATGTGGGTGATTTTTTGCTCAAATTGTGTAAAAGTAGTTACTTTTTCCATTTTGCACATTTACGCACAAACTGATGCAATTGCTCTTAGAAGAACCAATTGTTCACAGGTTGCAAAATAATTTGGAAACCCACACCCAAATGGAGAATTTTTTTTTGAGGTTTTGCTTGTAAAATAGCAATTAGAGCGTGTTTACACCCCCGAATGTTAGTGCTTTAAGGTAGGGGAACACCTTGACTTGCAATGAATCTATATAATATATATATATATATATACACAAACATACATATATATATATATATATATATATATATGTTTTGTCTATCTAAAAAAAAAAAAAACTTGAGGGCCAAACTTGAGAATTAATAACTTAGTTGTTGTGTCCTTAACACAATTCTAAAATTTAGCCCCAATATTAGCAAACATAGTCCAAACAACAACAAGATTTGGCTAAATAATAGCAAATGAGAAATATATTCAACAAAAAGCCCATTAAAAAATAAAATAAAAACCCTATTTATTCAAATTCGTATTGGTTCAACTCATTCCATAAAAATAATATTTAATTTCCTTTTTCTTAAAAAACAGTACCAAGGGAAATATTGTAGCCTTATAAGTTTTTCTCAGTGGCTCAGCTCACAGTTGCAACAGGTATCATCCATTGCTCTCTCTCTCTCTCCATTTTTTCTTAATTTATCATTATTTCATACTCTCTCACTTTGTTACTCTCATTTCAACATTCTCTATTTTCATCACTTTATCTTTCATACATACTTTTTTGTTTTCTAATTTTTTTAATAAAAGAAAATTATAAAACATCATGTAACTCGATATTTTATTTGATAATATCGATATATTTAAGTTCTTTTTTATTTTAAATTCTCCATAATTTAAATTTCTTAATGACTATTCTAAGAAAAATTCTTAAAGTCGCCATTGCTCCATGGTCCACAAACACACGAGTAAAGGTACACTAACCCCACGATATTATTCCAACATCGTTCTTGTTCTCATATTTGAATTTCTTCCTTTTCTAATAAATGAGGTTCACCACGACATCATTTGTTGTGCGCTGAGAGAGAAATAGTTCATTGCTTGCCTTTCATTTTTTTGGTGTGACAAACCCAGTTTTTTTACGCCGCTAGTCCCACAGAAAGCTTGGACCCCACACCATCTCTCCACTCGTCACAATGCATTTAGTCCTTCCTTTCAACTTTCCAAATCTCCTGACTCTCAAAAAAAAAAAAAAAAAAAAACTTTAAGAACAAACAAAGAAGCTCACATGAACTATCTGTTAAGGTACTTTTTTTTTTTTACATCTAATTTTATTTGAGTACCACCTATTTATACCACTAATAAGTTATTGGGTTTTCCCAAATATTTCATATCTCATTATCTAAATTGGATCATGACATAAAAGATCACAAAAATCCCAAAAACTAATATTTTATCCAATTTTATTATCATTATTTAGCTAAGCCCAAAACCGGCCCTATGAGCCCAATACACACATCCTATTCTATTTAAAGCCCAAGAATACTTATTCTTGGCAATATTTGAAAAGCCCACGATTCAAATCCATGACAAAACAATTTTATCAATGGAATTCAAATCCATAATCAAAGCCCATAGTTTAAACCCATGGCAATTTATTTATCCAAAGCCCAATTCTCATTGGCAACATCAAAGCCCAATTCTCATTGGCAATATCAAAAGCCCAACTTACGTTGGGACTATTAAAAGCCCAAGCTAACTACTTGGCACTATTTATTGAAAGCCCAAGGTTATCAATACTTGGCAAAATACTATATCATAATTATTTTACTTAAATTCCAATAATGAACAATACTTTAGATCCTTTAGCCTATTACTATAATATTACAAGCTCATGGAACTTATGAATAATCTACTCTCAAAACCCATGGCGATCATCTCATAAAAGCCCATGGAAAGACATGATTATTAGACCCATTTCATTTATTTATTTCATATTATAAACTCATGTCACAACATTCATAATATTTATTACCAAAACTTATGGTAATTATTCATCCTACATGTCCATTATGATTATCTATAGAGAAACTCATGAGAACATCACATTATTCCATTATAGTGATTGTTACCATATTTAAAACCCATGGTAAATATTATTCTCAACAAAAATATTGGAGGTCATTATTAAAAAAAGCCTCAAAGAAAATATCATTTACAAAGTAATCCATAGCAAAAATTATGAGAAACTATACAAGTTGTTATTTAAAGCCCATGGGAATTAATACCCAAAATCTATCATAAATATTTATTAAAGTTCATGCATTCATTTTATTTCTACTAACAACTAAAGCCCATGAGGAGTAAAAAACCCATGGCAAGCATGTCTTTAATGCCCATTTTTGTAGGCCCAAGAATCTCATGGAGTAGGGAACAAGCCCAAGCAAATAAAGGGCCATGTGGCCCAACTAAAGGTGCTGAAATGAAGCAAAGTTCCAGCCTAAAAAGATCACAGCAAGAGGCTAGAAAGTGGGCAACTAGCCCTTGTTCATCCCTAACCAAAGAAACAACTAGAGCCCCCTACAAGAGGGCCAAGCCTTTGAGGATGAACTAGGGGCTGTCCCATCAGTTTTCTGCCACCCTCTACTTGAGGTGAACAGTGTTTAAGGGCTGTCATATCAGCTGAAGTCAAAAGGATGAAGGGACTCTATCATCTTCCTCAAGACTGCACCTCCAACGGCAGGGAAGCTGAAACCAAATTATCCAAACTTCAAAAAATTGATACTATAAATGTTAAAAACGTTCAAGACGTGATTCATGTGCCAAGCCCATGAACCCTAAAGGGGAAAAGTTGGGAACATGTGGTTTGGAGGGCATAAAGGGATCTCTAGCAGAACCTTCTGAAGCGGGCTTAAACTTTGACACTTGGCTTAGGGTGTTGAATCCTACTTCCTATGGTCCAAATCTCAGTAACAACACTAGGATTCTTCCTTAATACTTGCCTCAATCCCATTGGTTGAACACAATCTCAGCAATCTTAGCATTTAATGCAAGATTACTCCAAATACTACGTTGCCCAAAGAAGCAAAACAGCCCCAAAAGCAAATCTCCCATTTTTAGGCCAAATCCAGGTTATTAATGCAACTGCCTGGCTCCCTTGAAACAGGCCTACATTTTTTTGGATTCTTGTTAATTAATGCTTCTCTAAAACTCCATTATAAAAGCAAAAGCATCTCAGCACACAAGGAGGGACGAACTCCCTCTAAAATTCCTGATCTATTTGCCATTTTACTTGTGGTTTAGCTCTCCTTAAGCTCACCACTCATTCCCCTTTAGCCCACTACTCACTAAAGCCTTAACCTCAGTGTTAATCCCATCTCACTTACTCAGAACAGCCCACATTACCTTATTCATGCCTTATGCACACATACTCATCAAAATCTTAGTTTAATACTTGCTGCACTTAGCTGGGATCTCTCTCTCCCTTCATTCCATCCTATTTTTCCTCTTTTATTTGTAACAATGAAGCCTTTAATCCTTATTTAGTATTATTATTATGACAAAGGCCATAATGTTTTGGAAACTATCTCTTCCCATGGAACATTCAATTTTTACTTTTTATTTTACGGTTGAAGGATATAATGTATATGTAACAATTGAACTTTTCTCTCACATTGATGTAATGATGGCTGAAAGTACAATGAACTCCCCTGACCAAGACATGCAAGGACCCCCAGGAGTTAACACATTCCTAAACTTATTTAATCATTGACCATTGGACTATTTAAATCTATTTTTTCTAGACTAAGTGTAATTTTACCCTTACTGCTAGAGGACTGCTTTGAACTATAATATTGTAAAAGGACTAATAATATAACAAACTAACAATAGTAACGTGTTTATTGTGCTTTGTTGTTGTCTTCTTGTTAGGGTGCAGCCTCTATCTCTTGCTTGGACAGGCTTACACGACACTGAAAGCCTTTGGGCTTTATTTCAAGAGCCTATCATCAAGTTTCAGCTTGGCTACCCCATATTCTCTTTGGGAACATCAAAATTTTCCCCTCAACACTATCATAGAAACCTCCGACATATATGAAATAAGAAAACTATTCATTTCCATGAATAGTATCATGTAAAATGTATATTGTATGTAAAAATGTGGCTAGCATTTGTCAATTTGAGATAAAGTAGCTAGCATTTGTCCATTTGGCATTACCTTTAAGATTTAGCTTTTTAGCTTTTAACTTTTATATATAGTTAATTAAAACCACTTTTTTTTCTCACTTTTTCTTACTTTATCAAATTCTTTTAAAGTATAAGTGTATTTTAGCATATTTTCATAAATTTGTTTTAACAAATAACTAAATAAGTTGTTTTCAAATTAACACGAATATATAGCCAAGTAAACTGAAAATTATTGTTTATAATATTCAAAAAAAAAAAAAAAAAAAAAAGGAAGAACGAGTAGCAAAGCACCAAAGACCAAATATTCTTTTCACATGCACAAAAGTTTTCTCTCTTGTTTTCTCTCTATTTTGGAGAAATTGTAATTTGGTGGACCCGAAGAGAAAATAGTCGGTCCCCACCAGTTTTTTCTTTCCCTTCGCCTTCCAACCAAACACATTTCTCAACTATTTTCTCTCTTATTTTCTTCTCATCTTTTTCCATCTTTCCCAAAATCATCCCAACCAAACATACCATTAGTTAGTAATCACGAGAAAATTGGAGAAAAGCTTTGAATGTGGGACATTTGGTAAGAGGTGCCTGACTCGAGGAATTAGTGCAATTGCAATTATTCTAAATGAGAAAAGTTAATGAAAGCCCTAAAGGAATTGGTTTAGTAAGTAATTTTATAAAATTTTTAGGAGAAAAGAAAAACGTAATTGATTTTTTAATAGATTTTTATATTTTCTACAAAAGTGATATTAAAACTTTCCAAAGAATAAAGTTTAGCTACAAACTAGTTTGTACCTAAAGACTACAACTTCACTTAATATCTTTTTATTGGATGTGACAAATCCATCATTAGGTTTCATTTTCTTCTTATATCCTCCATGCTTGCAAACTTTCCGAAAGATCAATAATTATGTCATCAATTAATTTTTTAAATAGCAAGTTTTTGTAGTTTAAAATTATATGATAGGCCAAAAATGTATTGACCCCTTGTGATAAATTAATTGATTAATTAGCCAAGTTTATTAATTAATCAAATTAACATGCAAAATGCATGGTAGCACAGATAAATCACCAATTAAACTAAGTATGCAACGGAAAATAAATTGACACGGTGATTTGTTTACGAATATGGAAAACCTATACAGCAAAAACCCCATCGGATGATTTTAAGGTCATCACTCCCGAGAATCCATTATTATCAAAACAAGCGGTTACAAGTAAAGGAATCCCAGTACCTTATACCAACCTACAGTTGAACCCTTACCACAATGCCCAATTGGACTTGTTCTGTAGTGACACTTTTGATGCACGGCTCCCAGTACGTGACTAATCAATTGTGCGGATCCTAGTACGCGTCTTCAATCACCAACTAGAGAAGGTTGTTGGCTGCAAAGTTCTTCAATTCATCTAGACCATGAAGATCATGAAGTTAGTTGGTTACAAAACCCTACAGTGTACAAACACAGCAGCTTCTTCAAGAACTAGGGCAAACTAGGTTTCCGATCACACACTTCTTCACTCTTGTGAAATTTTCTCTAGTGCAACTTGTGTCACCTTTAATGGCCCTTAAAATAATCCTTATATATGTTTAGGGTTGTGAAAAAGAAAGCTCAAACATACATTCACGGATTGGATGAAAAATAGTCTTGAAAAACTGAGTTTTATAAACCTCGATAGATAGCTATCTATCGAGCTAGCTATCAAGGCATGGGCTTCACAGCTTTTTAAACCTCGACAGATGCTAGTTGTCAAGCTTTAATGAACAACACTTTCTGACTTAGTTCTTGGACAGACTTGCATGGTTTTAGCACTTGAACTTGAAACCTTGTTTCTTGAAGCATTAAACACATCCTAGATCTACCTAATTACAAGTAAAGTGTGTTTTATCAAAGGATTAACCAATTACATAAGGTAGTGACATATGTTTCTAACATGTGAAACACATATGTCCTAACAATCTCCTCCTTTGGCAATCCGTGACAAAACCACAACAAACAAATGAACATATAAGAGAAGTCATAAATCACTCAACTCATATTCACTTGTTGAATACAATAAAATCTATCCTAACACAAACTCTTGAAAAACTTTGCAGGAAAAGAGTCTATGGCAAGAAAGACTTTGACAACCTGTATTTCTGAAACACTTTAAACAAAACTCATCAAGGCATCTTAGTGTGAAACAGAAATATAAGATTGCATACAATAGTATAAGAAACATGTGTATAAAGAAAAAAAAGAAACAACACATGGAGAGATAGGTGAAAGAACATACATCAATAACATATAAAGTGAATATAAGTACAATTTATGTCAATAATGGTCACAAGACCCATGTACAAGAATAATGTATCTCAAATAGAAAGAAAATAAAAAAAAGGTACATCAAAAACCTCACTACATCCTTCAATGTGCACTCTCTCCCTAACAAAAATCTCATATACTAACCCTCCCCCAAACTATTACTACTCTCATAACCAAAACTACTCCCCCTTTTTGGCACAAGTGACAAAAGGTAAGAGTATCAAGTAGACATCTTGTTAGAGCCAAAAACGCTAGAATCTCCATCATCCTCATCATTGGAAGCAGTAGCATCATCATCATCATCCTTATCCTCAGAAGCCTCTGGAGTAGGTGGAGGAGAAGCAATGAAGCCACCCATGACTGCCTAGCATCATGCAATATGACCCACACAGGTGTTCATATAACACAACTCATCATTAAGAGTGTTGAGGCGAGCATCCATGCACTGAAGCTGCGCCATGATGTCCTCGAGAGACACACCACTCGTAGAAGATGAGGGAGCTAATGTGGATGGAGCTAAAGGAGTGGGAGGAGTAGCCATTTATGTCTAGGTCTGCCTTGAGTGAAGCTATGCAAAACTCTGCTTTATGGTAGTGGCGTTAATGTTACACAGAAACGAAAAGAGAGGAGACTCAGGATAGACGACAGAAAAATGGCAGAGGAGTCTTGTGATAGCGGAAGGAAAAATAAGCTTATCACGAGTCATCGTGTCCCTATATATGTCTATAAGGGAAAGAATAAAGTGTGAGAGAAAATCAGTAGTGAGACCCTCAATGAGGGATAACAAAAATGAAGCACAAGGATCTGTGATAGTGTTATAGTGAGATAGTGGATGGAGAACAAATGTCATCAACATGTTTAGGAACCTCGGACCTTTAGCAAAGGCCGAGCAAGGGCTATTTTGGCGGTCACCCCAAGAAGATGGTGTCTCACAAAACAGAGACTCGAGCTCGTCTTTGGACACAGTCCTCAGACACTCAAAACTAGGGTAGTTAGGATGCGCTACCCTAGGTACGTGTAGTACCTCAACTACAACAGCTAAAGTAACTACCATGTGTAGACCTCAAACGCGAGTGGCAAAGAGAGGTCTAAAGTAGTCAAATCCATGCATATTGGAGTAAAACTCCTGTATGATCACGGAAGGGCACGTGATCGGGGCGCCACATAGTGACTCCCAACCCCTGCTGTAGATGACAATGGGTAGGTTAGTGTCAGAAAAATTTGACAAAACGACTCGGCATTCCGAACGAATGCCGCATCGTGAAAAGTTCTCAAAGAAGTCCTTTCGGACATTCTCATCACGGAACCTGGCGGAAGAAGGAGTGGGATTAGAAGGAATAGAGGATGCCTCGAAACGAAGAGCGTTCTGGGATAGAGTAGACTTACGTTTTGGTCCCATGACGCACTAACGTAAAACTAGAGAGTGAAGGGGGGAGAAAGAAACACTCAGAAAAGTCCCAAAACAGTTCACAATATATAAAAATATTTAGAATGTAAAGGACGTGTGCATGAGAATGCATGAACATGTGACATGCAAAAATAAATTCATCATGGGCTCAGCCCAATCCAAACCTATCAGCACACAACAGAACACAAAGTAAAACACACATCTAAAATGCATGAAACATTGTTATAATGCAAGTGTGATGCAATGCATGAAGTTTTAAACTCAATGAAGCAACACCCAACCTAAAACTTTTACACAAACTTATCAATTTTGAAAAACCCCCAAAAATTCTTCAAAAAACAAAATATGGGTTAGAAAAGAGTGAAATGCATGATTAATAAGTGAGAAGGAATCATACCAGAGGAAGAACACTTGATTTAGGCTGAAGATCAAGTGAGGAATGTGGGGGGTTTGAGTTTGAGAAGTTTTGAAGTGAGAAAAAAGAGAAACTATCGAGAGAGATCGAAGGAAATGAGTGAGAAAAGAAAGCCCAAACATACATTCATGGATTGGATGAAAAACAGTCTTGAAAAACTGAGTTTCATAAACCTCGATAGATAGCTATCTATTGAGCTAGCTATCGAGGAAAGAGCTTCACAGCTTTTTAAACCTCAATAGATGCTAGTTGTCGAGCTAGCTGTCGAGCTTTAATGAACAACACTTTCTAACTTGGTTCTTGGACAGATTTGCATGGCTTTAACATTTAAGCTTGAAACCTTGTTTCTTGAAGCATTAACCACATTATAGATCTACCCAATTACAAGTAAAGTGCGTTTTGTCAAAGGATTAGCTAATTACATAAGGTAGTGACATATGTTCCTAACTTGTGAAACACATATGTCCTAACATTATGTATTAAAAATAATTTTATGGATCATATAGTAAATAATATCCAATTATCACAAAATTTGACATGTGTGTTAAGAATATAAAAAAGATGTAATCAATGGTTAGATTTCCAAAATATGTAGTCATATTAATTTTTTTAATGGAAGTTGTAGTCTTAGTCTACAACCAAATTTGAAGCCAAACTTTGTTAATTTCCTAAAATGAACTATTAATAAATGCCTTAAGAGTACCCATTAACCGAACCCTAAATTACCAAGGACAAGGTTTCTCTCCAAACTAGTTTGGTAAGAAACCTTTCAAATTCCTCATATATCTCTTTATTGGATGCGAATTTTGAAAATCTAACCTTTGGTTCTTAAAATCTAATTTGCATTTTCTTTATGTTCTTAACATGCACATATCAAATTTCATTTAAATTGAATATTATTTACTATTCGATTAATAAATTTATTTTTTATTTATAGTTTTATATCACAAAAATTTGATTAATGATATAGCTATTGGTCTTTAAATTTTTTGAAATTTTCCAAGTATAAAAGATATAATAAAAACATGATATCTAACATTAATGTTTGAAAATTCACAGCTAATAAAAAGATATAGGAGGATTTTGAAGAGTATCTCCAAACTAGTTTGGAGAAAAACCTTTTCAAATTACCAATCAAATTACTTACTTTAAGATTGGATTTTTCTAACTATATGTACAAAATATCAAGTCAAAACTGGAAGTTTTTCTTCCAAAAAAAAAATACTTTTATGTTTCCTCTTAGTGAACTTTTCTCCTAGACACAACAAAAATTAGAGAAAAGCTTTGAATGTGGAACATTTGGTAAGAGGTGGGCTGGGAAAATTGGTGCATTTGCAATTATTCCAAATGGCCCATAAATTACCCAGACATTTAGTTGGTATACTTACAAACCAAAAAAAAAAAAAAAAAAAAGAGAGAGAGAAAAAGAAAAAAGCTTTGAATGTGGGACATTGGACATTTGAACGTGATGAAAAGTAAGACTTGGAACTTGAAGTTACCATGCATGTACAGGAAATTGATTCAGTTTTAACTTTTATGTAAATTCTGCTTCACCTTGACTCTCTGCTCGGATTCACATGGAAAATTAGTAGCTAATTTCCTCTCAGCAAAAACACTTGTTTCAAAAGACTTAGGGTCTGTTTGGTAACGTAACTCAAACAACAGTTTTCAGTGTTTAAATACCACAACACGTATTTTCAACCCATATGTATTTTCACAACACTTAAACAACGTTATTAGAAATCTCTTATCAAATGGGCCTGGATATTTCAATTTTTGGGGCAACTATCAACAAGTAATCTGGAAAAAAAAAAAAATCATAAAAATTTAATGAATTGTCAAAATATTAAGTTGTTATTAGCATGCAAAAAAATTAGTCAGTGTTAGCCATATAATAACTTTTGAAAATTTTGTCAATTCAACTATTATGAAAATTATAACTTCAAGGGGTTAACATAGTAGTTCCTAAGGCCATGAGATTATGGGTTCAAAACCTCTTGCCAGTATCTTGGGGCCATTCCCATGGGATTCCTTCCTATAATAACTCGATATGTATGGGACGGGGGGACTGCACATACCCAAGGGATTAGTCAGATACTTGAAGAGGTCTAGATATTCTTGGTTGTTAAAAAATTTATAAAAAATAAAATAAAAAAATAAAAAAAGGTGGCAATTCCTTTTCTCCGCCTCGGTCCACTCGCCCGAGGCGTACTCCCTAAGCAACCATGCTCGTTGGTGCCCACAATGCCAATAACCCCCTTTTTCATCACCTTATCTACCTCCAATTCCTGCTCATTTTTTACTAACAAAGTAATACATAGTCGCTCATGTCTGTCCACAGATAACTCAACCAATTTACTGAACCCACGGATTCTTTATTTAACCCATCGAGATGCCTCCAATCTGCCTTCATCAATCTCCAAAATTCCAGTAGCATTGTCTTGCAAAAATGGATCGACTATGTTTAAAGGTGCATACAGCATAGGACTTCCCTCTCCACTTTCTTCAACTTCCCCCAACTTAGCCCATTCAGCACCAGGCAAATCCGAGTCCAAATTTAGTATCGGCAATGACTCCACTAGCTCTAAATTACCCTTTTTTGTCTACACCTCCAACCCTAAAGCCTGTGACTCCAAGCTATCATCTACCGTTGCTGATTCCGTCACACTCATCCGACCTATCAACTCTCTAACAGTATAGAAGATTGAATCAGTCCATGGAATCGCCCGATCCAGCAACATCAATGAGTAAGTAAACTCCCAGGTACTTCCCACCAAATCCGATATTAACCTAAACACCAGACACCCAGTCGAGACAATCACTCTACTCAATTGCCTCAATTGACTTGAAGAACATTGCTAAAGTGATAAAACTCTAGTGCGTGACTATGACGCTGCTGCCTTTAAGGATTCTCCTCGCTCCTAACTACTATGGGCAACAAACGATATAACTAAATGTCCCAAATCCATCTGGATTTCACAGTTATCATGGGCCATAATAACTTCCCCAACCTTTAGTTGATCTTGAGGTAGGCCCATGTTATTATCATGATTGGGCTTGACTGAACCCCTCAATTAGTTCTTTTGTTTTTAACACTCCTTGTTCCATTTGGAATGTGTTGTGTGTGATGTGGCTGATCTAGCCTTTAGTTGGGCTTGAGATAGGCCCAAGTTATTGCTTTGATTAGGCTTAATTGAACCCACTACCTGTTCTATTGTTTTTAAAACTCCTTGATCCATCTGGGTATGTGTTGTGAGTGACCGGCTGAATGTACTAATTTGTCTATTCCTTTATGGAAACCCCACCGAACTTGCCTCTTATTTCCTTTACTGCACACTATCATTAATCCCCTCCTAAATACTTGGGATTCCCATGATTTTTGCATTGTCTTTCCTTTTGATTTTGAATCAAATCATAACGGCGATCTTGTTTGAAAAATTTCCACTACTTTTGGGTGAATTTTAATGCTCTGAGCCTTCTCCTCACCATTGCTTATCGGTTTCCCCTCTGGAAAAATTTTCTGGTTCATTTCCTTCTCATCATGTAGTGCTTCATTGGATTTTGTACAACTAATGAAGGATCTTCAATGATACTTTTTCCCTTGTCAATGGCAAGAGGCCTAGAATCCGAAGCCGCAATAGTCTTTTGCTTCTCTCCTCTAACCATTGCTACAAAAGAATGAGAAACATTCACATTAGATTACAGCTGCTTGTGTATCCCATCTAAGATTTTCATTGGTTTTTTGGGTGTTATTAAACTCTGCAACTCAAAGTCGAACCCCCTCCACCCACGCATCACCTTTCCTTCTGGTATGATCACCAATTTTCTATGACCCCCAACCTTAAGTTCAATCATGACAATATAATTTCCAAAAGCATTAGAACACTTCTGGAACATATACACAATATCACCCTCTTTGAACGTAGAGAAATGTCTAGAATTATGATCTAACACCATTTGCTCCAATTTTGATAGCAACCAATGACAAGATTGTTTTCCCATACAAACTGATCTCGAATAATTTTGACCCCTCTCAAAAATACGTAACATATATACTTTGTGTGAAGCTATTACGTTTGTACGCTTTAGGATTTTGCAACGAAGTGTTTCCTGATCTTCATCGTTTATGAAGTGAAGAACTTTGCAGCCAAACAACAATTATTCAAGTTGCTGGAGTTAGTCACATACTAGGATCCGTGCAAAGGAGTTAGTCACAGATTGGAGATTTATGCAACAAAGGAAAAAAGGCTACTACAATATCAAGTCCAATTGGATATTGGAGAGAAGGTTTAACTGTAAATTGGTGTTTTGGGATAGGTTAGGCTATTGGTAATATTTCTTATACTTGTAACCGCTTAATTATTGATTAGTGGATTCTTAGGAGTGGTGACCTTAAATTCATCCGATGGGGTTTTTGCCTTGTGAGTGGTTTTTCCCATTTGTCAACAAATCACCGTGTCAATTTAATTTCCGCTGCATTTAGTTTATTTGGTGATTTGTTGCTGCCTCCATGATTTGCATGTAATTTGACCTAATTAATCAACTTGGGTAATTGAACTAATTAACCAGGGTGAATCTCTCTTAACCTAACAAAAACTACGTGGCAACTCCACAATATTTGTTGTACCTAAAGTTTATTGTGAACTGAAGTTTGGAATAAACTCGAGAGTTATAATATCTATTTTCATAGTGGATATTTTTCGGATCTGTCCTTGTGGTTTTTCCCTCTACACTAGTGGGGTTTTATAAGTAAGATTTAGTGTTCTTGTGTGGTTGAATTTTTATTGGTGCTTGCTGAATTTTTGATTCCATATATATTGCTATTTCTTGGTAGTCAATTATTTTAATTTACACATAGACATTGAGGGAGTTTAGGTTTTTCCCTCAACAATATCAAACTTATTACCAAACCCATAAACAAGCCTAGACTTATCTTATTTTGTATCAAGCCCTAATGTTCATGAGCTTGTTCATGAATATTTGTTTTTTTCTTGGGCTAACTTGTTATTAAATAAGTCTAAAACTAAGGCTTAAGCTTGGCTTGTTTATACATAAACATGAACAAACTTTTTCTCTAGCTAATCCAGAGCTTAGTTTATTTACAGCTCATTTTGTTGATAACTCATACAGCCATAGGCATGTTGTTGGTAAGTGTAACGAATGGGTAACTAAGCCCAACAGTCATGGTAAGGTTCATCTAGCTAATTTCGTTATCCACAGTACATTTGTTAAAAATCTAGCTAAACCAGTAACTAAACTAGTGGATTTAAAGAAGACATGAAAAGGATGACTTGTACAGCAACATGTAGCCTAGATTCAATGATGCTTTATACTACAAGTCATATAATTGTAGTATTTGTTAGGGTTTCAGATCTAATTCCCCTAGTATATAAGAAAACCTTAAGGCATGTTTTTGTTAAGAGATAGAAGAGTGCATATTGCACCTTCTAGTGTTGTAGAAGTTGCTGCCATCACTAGACATCTCAGCTGATGATCTAAATCTTTGAGTGGAGGTCTTAGAGTCACAAACTTGAGTGTTTGTGTGCAACAGATTCATAATAGAAGAGTCCATGGATTTGGAGCTACATGTGGTCACGTGAGTAAGTACTACATGAGGTAGCAGTAGAATTAGGGTTAAGTCTATTGTATAAACTTTCATTCTATTAGTGAATTGCCTTGTGGATTGTTTAGGATAAAACCCTCCCTAGGTTTTTTACCTTGAAACTGGACTATTTCATTGGTTTTCCTAGGTCATCATATCGCTTGTGTTCTTTACTTTTTAGCTGTTTAAAATATGATTGATACTTGTTTAACCTAGACTTGTTTAATTGAACTAAGTAACAACTTGGCTATAAATTAGGTTAAACAATTTGTGTTTTCCAGGGGTCTAAAATCTAACACTATCATCTATATCTATATAATATGTTATTGATTTAACAAATAAGTATAACATTGATTTTTTGAAGAATTGGTTGCATTATTAGGAAAGAGAGTTCGTTTAGACCACTTAAACAGATTGTTTAACCTAATATATTAACCAAGTGATTACTTAGATTAATTATTCAAATCTAGGTTAAACACAAATATATAATATCATGAAAAACAGCGGAAAAGTAAATAACACCACGAAATGATGACCTAGGAAAACCGATGAAATGAACCATTTCAAGGTAAAACCTAGAGAGGATTTAACCTAGCTATCCTCAAGGTAAAACAAATCCACTATAAGTGAATTGAAGTTTTTACAATCAGATTTAACCCTAAATCTATTACTACCTCCAGTAGTAACTTACTGACTCGATCACGTGCAAACTCCAAATCCATGGACTCCTTCTCTTCTTGGATTTACACCAACACAAGCCGCCTTGCTTGTGACTTTGAGATCTCACTCAAAGGTTTAGCAACACAAACTCTCCAGTTTGTGACTCCAAGACCACCCTTGAAGGTTTAAATCATCAACTATTATTGATCTTGTTGTAGCAACTTTAGATCTACCAGTTCTAATGGTATGAGAATGATTTCCGGTAGTGACTTTGATAAAGGAAGGCACAATACCTTTTAGATCTCACAAGAGCACCTCCAAAGTCTTTCAAAAGCCTGAAAAACGTAGCTAGGGTTTTCCTTTATATACTAGAAGTGTTTCACTTGAAACCCAAAATGTTTAGACAGAGTTTGAGCTGAAATAAAATTCTGTAAAAATTTCATGTTTGCAATTTTCAATCAGTCAGATCTAATTTTTGATTGGTCAGATTTCAATGAATTTGAACTCTTCTTTTTGCAGTTTGTATTTTCTTATGTTCTGACTTGTAATACCTTGAGCATTGTCTAATAAACTCTATAGACTCTAAGATCTATACCTAGACAAGTTTGTGCTCATGGTTTTCCAATTGTTCTAAACTTTTAGAACCTAACAGAGTCCATGAAGGCAGGGGTGACTGTGTTTCATTTTGAAGACTAGCTTTCCAATTGAGTAGAACATCTATCTCTGTCTCTTCATTCACAGAAAGAGAGGCAACATCGAATGAGGAATGTAAGATGGCCTATGCGACTAGACAAAAGATGGAAAACACTTTTCTCAAGCTAGTCGATGCCACTAATTTCGGGGCCTATGGTGACGGTTTAATTAAGTCTTACAAGAGGGTTTTTTTTTTTTTTTTTTTTTTTTTTTTTTTTTTTTAAATATCATTAAATATTAATTGAATAATATTTGTTCAACTTTGGATATCATTTTTTTTTTTCATTTAAAATTTAGCTTTCTTGCTTTTTAAAATTTAAAATTATTAATTAAGTCTTTGTATTTTAATTTTGCTAATGTTTCTCTTTCAGTTTATAATATGGCTAATCCACTTAATCTTTGGTGTAACATATTCGATCTTCTAATGGAATTTTATCAATTTTAATTTTTTTTAAACTTATTTTTATAGACACACTAGCCTTATCACACGCGCATTGTGCGTGCGATAAGGCTTTTTTTTTTTTTTTTTTGCTCTTGTCTCATAATTATTATAAAAAAAAATGGATAAGTTTGTTTTGAATACATGGATTAGTAGGAGAGTTTCCTATTTTGTAGGCATTTAAAGTAGAGTTGGAGATATATTTTTACCTGGATGTCCTCAAGTTTTTGCTATATTAAATGTAAGGTTTAGGGGTATTTTTGAATCACAAAAAAGTCCAGTCCAAAGAGGGAAATCCTTTTATAGATAGTATAGATTTGTAAAGTGTGTTGTTTTCAATATTTTTTAAAAATTGTTTCATAACCAAATTGACATTTTTTTTTTCAATTGACACTTATAAGAAATGCAATCTACACTTAAAGTTATAATATAACTAAAATAAAGTAATTTTTAAAGCGTAGAATAGTAACGAATAAATTATGACAAATAAAGAAAACTTATTTACATTAAATATGACTTTTGACAAATATGATTTTTGATGATAAATTTAGGGGTAAAAGGGACAAATAGTAGTTTTGTCAATGAATGCTTCTAACTAGAAAGAGGAAAAAAAAAAATACATCAACTTATGTGCAATACATTAATTTTTTCAATTGAAGTCAAACCCTTGGCTACATTAACCAATAAGATAAGAATATGGTTAGCATAGTGCTTCAGGCGCAACACTTACAAAACCATTTTACAACAAAGCCTAGGTGGCAAGTTGTTACCGGTTTCCATTTGGACTTACCACTAACATCATTTTTTTTTTTACCTTCCATTAATAGCTTGTCACTTTGGTTTTGTTGTAAAGATGTTATGTTATTGGCTTTATTGATGTTGTGTTTAGATCCCTATCATATCTTGTTATTAACCAATTTTAAGGCCAAGTTGATTATTAGATTTATTATGAGAAGCCTTAGGTTAATCAGATAAACACCAATATCATGCAAGTGTGAAAAATTTAAAAACACACAATATGATGACCTAGGAAACCAGTGAAACAAACTAGTTCCACAGGAACACAATATGATGACCTAGGTAAACAGATTCACTAGGGACGAAATTTGGATTTTAGGCTAGGGGGCTGGAGTATAATAAAAAATAATAATTAAAAAACTCCAAATAAGAATCTATATAGTATTACCCACTACTGAAACTATGAATTTATAATTCACTACTAACACACTTACACACACTTTTCCTAATTTACAATTTTTTCCCCTCCGTCTATTGCCTCATCCCTATTGCTGCCCCATTAGCAAAAAATGTTCAAAGTGTCAAATGCCAAACATTATTATATATTATCTACAACTCTACTCTCTCTGACTCTCTCTATAGAGTATAGCTTTATTCACAAATCACAACTCACCGGCTCACACTCTTAACAGCTACAAAAACAATTAACAGTCTCGGAGACAGAGATTTCCAAATACAATCACGAATCACATATTCAAATTAAATTTAGAATCACCCTCAGCCAAAAAAAAAAAAAAAAAAACTACCATCATAGATTCTCAAACATTATAAACATATGGATTGGACAGGGAGAAAATTCATATCAATGTTAGGTTTTGAAGTTGAAGGAGAGAAAAAAAAACTGGAAATAGGAAAATTAGGATTCAAGATGGATGCTGGGAGTTGTAGCGGTTGGCGTCAGAGGTGGGGTGGGCAGATCAAGCGGCTGCCGACAAGTGGAGGTATGTGTGTCACGTGGTGCGTAGGTCTATGGGACTAGGCTGATCGACTTAGTTGTGCATGGTGTGGGACAGTGACAGGGAGGTGAGTCTTGCGTGGGTTAGTGTGGACAATGTGGTGGTGACGTGAGTCTCACTCTCTTAATCTCTTTTATATCTACCAACTCATGAGTCTCTCTCTTTCTCTCTCTCTTGAGTATAGTTTGTAATTATTGAGCTAATAGGTTTTGTAAGTTTTTTTTTTTTTTTTTGGGTTGTGAGGCTGCTAGTTGGGCTAGGCTGATTGGAGGGAGCGGGACCTAATTTTTGGAAGAGGAGCCAAAACTATAAAAATGAAAAAAATATGCCTAGTAATTTTTTTTTTTTTCTTAAGGTCGGGGGGGGGGGGGGGGTGGGCTTGGGCTCCCTCGAGCACTCTTGGGTTTGCCCATAATATCCACTATCAAATAAAAGTTCATAGACTGAATAAACCTATTTTTCATAAACTTAACTACACTTACCAAACTGAGGTTTGAGATCCACAAACTTCTTTGATAGCAACTTGGTGCAACATGAACCTCCAATCTACGACTTCAATATTCCCTTGAAGATTTAGATCCAGCACCTCTGATAATTTGAGTGCAGCAACTTTAGATCCACCAATTTAGAATGTATAAGAATGAACATTGGTAGTAACTTTGTGATCAATAGGCTCAAAACTTTTAGATCTAAAAATAGCAACTCCAAAGTCTCAAAAAAATATGCATTAGGTTTTACTTATATAGTAGACCAACTAGGAACCAAACCCTAATCACATAGTGGGTTGACGGGCTAAAAGTCTAGATATGCATAATTGTAGTTCAATTTGTCGAAAATGTAAGTTCTTTGTTAGGACATATGTGATTCAATGTTAGGAACATATGTCAATATTTTATGTAATTGGCTAATCCTTTGACAAACACACTTTACTTGTAATTGGGTAGATCTAGGATGTGTTTAATGCTTCAAGAAACAAGGTTTCAAGTTCAAATGTTAAAGTCATGCAAGTCTGTCCAAGAATCAAGTAATGAAGTGTTAGATTTTAAAGCATGACAGCTAGTATCTATCGAGGTTTAAAAGCTGCTAAATCTCGTAGCTCTATAGCTAGCTCGATAGATAGCTATCTATCGAGGTTTATGAAAATCAATTTTTCAGAGCTGTTTTTCATCCAATCTGTGAGTGCATGTTTGGGCTTTCTCTTCTTACAACCCTAAACATATATAAGGTTTATTTTAAAGGCCGTCATATTAGAGAATACAAGGAGAGCACAAAAAAAAAGGTGACCAATGTCTTATTCTCTTTGAAAGAAGCTACTGCATCTTTGTGCCTTAGGGTTTTGTAACTAAGTGCTTCTTGATCTTCATTGTTGATGAAATGAAGAACTTTGTAGCCAACAATCTTCTTCGAGTTGGTGCGTTAGTCACGTACTGGGAGCTGTGCATCATTGGTTAGTCACGTATTGGGATTCGTGGAAAAAGGGTGGCGTTCATATATTGAAGAGTTTAGAGATTCTAAAGTGGTAGAAGGTTTCTACTGTAAGTTCATCTACGAGAATTGTAGAGTCCAGGGACAAAGATTTTATACTAGATCTGAAACTTCTCTTTATTATAATGGATTGCTTTTTGGGAAGGTTTCTCCTTAGGTTTTCTATTGTGAAACTGTTGGAAAATCTAGTTTTGTATCTCATAAAAAACACACAGCGGAAGCAACAAACATGGATCTATTTCATTCATGATTGATAACATACACTATGTAAATTTCAGAATTTAAGAACAAGATAGCATACCTTGGTTCAATGAAATTCAAAACAAAAGATTATAAGTATTTGGGAACACTTTTAATCTTCACTCCAATTCCACTTTTCGCCCAAGAAGTGTGGTCTCTCAATTAGTTTCCGAGGGAGAATAATTAAGTGGCTTCACTCACACATACACACTATTTCACAATGATGTATCGCTATAAAATTCTGTATGTTTCTCCCTTTATCTCTAACTAATTATCTAATTGGGCTGGCCTATTGGGCCTTTCCAATTGGGCTTTATTGTGTGGCTTGGAGTGGGACCAAAAGGGACTAATAAGACACTAGCTCCAATGAGCCTTGGGCTTTTCTGTCAACTCTTGACAAGTCCAAAGTTACCATTAATTATACTTAATATCACTATATAAATATAATTGCACTCTAGGCCTTATTAATAAATTATATCCCAAAACTTTATTATATATGCAACCCCTTCATAAAATATTAGTAGTAATACAAAGTCATGAATGTAAATTGCCACGTTGAAAATTACAACATCTTAATCCTTGAGTGCCTGATTTAATCCTTTAAGTTATTCATCATATATTTATGAAATCCAATTTCATAAATATATACTTTATTAACTCTTTACTAAAGTGGTTAGGCCTAACACTCTAAATAACCAAACCCATTAAACTTATCTCAAGGGAATATATATCTTCATTAAGAGATTATGAATTTCATCTTGAGAATATATATTCCATCAACACTAAATATGGCTACCCAACATACTGAGGTTTTGATCATAACTTTAGATCTCACTTCTTATATATCAAAACAACCTACACCTCATGATCAAGTCTATTATTCTCTCAAGATTAAGAGTTCATGCAAATAGAAATCGTGAGATTTATTATTCATTTGACAATCGTTAGGAGAATAATAAATCTCACAGCGATCTAGTTCAATATGTCTTAACTCTTAAAACGTATCAACATACCAACTAGAAGTCTCCACTTCCATGATCAAGATAAATCATCTTAGTTGATATATTATAATCTTCGTAAATGAAATGCCCAATTTCATTACCGACTACAAACTATAATTTTGAGTTTACAAAGAACTTGTGATTTATATCTTCTATGACTTTTCACATAAATTACATATTATGCATCTCATGAACCATATGATAATGTCCAAATATTCATGTTATCACTATTTTAGATAATAATAAAAAAATTATTAATTACAACATTAAGTCATACATAGCATCATACAATAGGATTTAAGAGTACTAATCCTAATAGAAACTAATTTGTTTCATTGGTTTTCTTGGGTCATCATATTTTATCTTATTTAATTTTCCTCTGTGCATGATATTGACATAATATTGATGTTAATTTGATTTAACAAGGTTTATTCATGATAAATCTAATTAACAACTTGGGTTTAAAACTTGTTAATTCTATCAACTGAGGTCTAAATTTCTCAACAAGTGGTATTAGAGCAGGTACACTCTAATTGGATTAATTTCCTGGGTGTGATCCTTAACCCCCGTTGTCATGGATCATGGATAGTCTCTTTTGATTTCTCCTTTATTTGATGGCACTAATTATGCGTACTGGAAAGTTCATATGAAAGTTTTTTTGCAGGCTCTAGTTGAATAGGTATGGCAAGCTGTTGAAGTTGGCTAGATTAAGCCAAATGAAGCGCCAGTGGATTGGGATGATGCAACAATCATAGCAGTAAATTTCAAAAGTAGGGCCTTGAATGCTTTGTTTTGTGGGGTGACCAATGAGGAATTCAAGAAATAATCATCCACAGAAGTTGCTAAGGAAGTATGGACCATTCTTAAGACCACCTATGAAGGTACCAAGGCAGTAAAGACAGTGAAGCTTTAAAGACTCACTAGTAGTTTTGAAGAAATAAGGATGGATGAGGATGAGACCTTTGATGAGTTCTATGCTAAACTCAAGGATATTGTGAATTCTGCCTTCAACCTTAGAGAATCTATGACAGAATTCAAAATTGTTAAGAAAATCCTTGGGTCCTTACCTAAAAGATTCCATGCCAAGATCACTGTCTTTGAAGAAGTGAAGGACATTGATTAACTTCCTTCAACTAAGCTTGTAGGGAACCTTCAAACCTATGAGATGAGATTAGGTTTAACGGGAAAAGGTGGAAAGAGTAGAAACTTGGCTCTTAAGGGTATAGAGGAAGAGATTAAGGACTCTAAAGATGAAGATGAAAGTGAAGATGAAGATGAGGATGATGATGAGGATGAGGATTTAACCTTCATAACTGATGAGATTATCAAGCTTCTTCAATTTAGGAAAAAGGATAAGGGCAAACCTCCTAGGAAATCTAAATCCTCTAGGGCAAGAATGAGAAACCTCTCATCCAATGCCATGAGTGCAAAGGTTTTTGTCATATGAGAATAGAGTGCCCAAACTACCTTTTGAAGGAAAAGACCAAGAAGTCAAAAGATAAAGAGTTGGTTGCTACCTGAAGTGATACTGAGAATGACTCTTCTGATGAGTGTGTGGATGAATGTGGTCACTTTATGGCGTTTGCTACCACAACCGATAAGGTGATTGTGGAGAGTGCTAGTGACAGTGAGGATTCTTCTAATGATGAAGTACCCAAGAATTTGACCATTCAAGAAGCCTATGATAAGCTATGCATTGAATTCATAAAATCTGAAAAGACTTCTCATCGTTGTAGAAAAGAGCTTAATGAGGTAAAAATTGAGAAAGCTAATCTATTAGTCAAACTAGATGACACTACAAGGTTAGTTGAGAATCTTGTTGTGAAGAAAACCTCATTAAAAGAGAAGGTCAAGAATCTTAAGGTAGAGTTTAGTCAAGCTAGAACTCAAATAGAGAGGATGTCTAGTACAAAACTTGATGAGGTATTGAGTGTTAAAAGCCTAGTTCTAATAAGACTGTCTTAGGATATGCTATTTCCTCTGGCCCTTCCTCTTCCATAGCTTCTGGATCAAGGACTGTCTTTATGCCCCAATCTAAGAAAGGTGATAAAGGTATGAAATTCAAAACTGATTTGTCTAATTCTAAATCTTTTGTTAGACTTCATGTTTGTCACCATCGTGGTGTTTCTAGACACATTTGTCCTAATTGCTTTAAGTTGTATCTTCAAAAGCAAGTGTCCAAACAGTCACAGGTTTCCTCTCGAGGACCTATACCTTTGTTTGGAGAGTTATTAAAAGCTTTGAGATTTTTAACTCAATTTCAGGAGACTTTTAATTCTTCTATGTCTTTTAGTAGACATACTAGGACATGTGTCTTTTCATCTTCACGGCCAAAGACTCATGCTGTGTGGGTGAGAAAGGAGCCTAAAACTTAATTGTCTTTTCTGTTTGTCCTCTACTTTAATTCTTTCTATCTAAAGTAGGACTCTCTTTGCTTGATTTCTTATCTGCTTTGGAATCATACTTTCATGCATCTGCACCTTTCTATCATGCCTTCATGCATTTGCATCTTTCTTTCATGCTTTCATGTTGTTTATTTGTTTTTGTTTGGTTGTTTAGTTTTTCAAAAAAAAAAAAAATCAGAAAAATACAAAAAACAATGTATGTTTTATGTACATTGGTATTTGTGTACCTTAGATGGCTATTGAAACAAAGTTTTCTAAACTTTGTATCTTTTGTAGCTTAGATGAGCATCTCTATGCACAACTAAGTAATTGAGTTTTGTGGCTTATGTTTATGATGAGTAAGATTATGTAATCTCTTGTACTTAACACTCGTATTACTCTTTTTGACGAGAAGGACTAGAAAATCCTAAGAGAAATGCATAAATAACCATCTCACCATTGTTGCCCACCAATCATGAAATGACATTTGTATGCTTTGGCATAGCAAAAGTGGAATGTCAAATGCTTAACATTATTGGATATTTCTTTTCTATCTCTTATATGCCCATGCATGGTTTGCTCAAAAGAAAATATGCAAAGAAAAATATTCTTTGCTACTTTTGATACATGTGTAGGTAAAATGTGATTTGGCCATCATAAGGAATACTTGTATTAAATGTATGCTCACTAAACTGCCTTAACTTGTTTTTGAAATATAAAATTGGTTAAACATGTTTAGTGTGTGTGTGTGTGTGTGTGTGTTTTCGGATATATGTGCTTAACATTTTTCATGTTGAGAGATGTTTTTGAGAGCTTAAAATGTTGTTTGGATCTTTGGTTGAGTAGCATACTTGATTGCATTCATATATGTGTTTTTCTCTTCCTTGAAAGACTATTTTTAAGCAATCTCGATAGCTCTCAACAGATAAGCTATCTATCGAAACCCTTCAGCTTTTTCTTATCGCATCTCAATAGCTCTCAATAGCTAGTTCGATCAATCAAGAAACTTTATGTCTCCTTGATAGCTCCTCGATAGCTACCTCGATCCATCGAGCTTCATTGTGTTGAAAAGCTCTCGTTAGATCCTCGATAGCTAGTTCGACCACTGAAACACCTTTTTAATGCTCGATAGCTCTCGATCGATTGAGGTTTATGATTTTCCTATAAATAGGATCCTCACGTTTTCAGATCTACTCTCCTCGATCTCTCTCGATAGATTTCTATCTTTTCACCTCCCAAACTCAATTTTCTCTCTCTAAACCTTCACTCCACATGATTTTCTACCCATTCTTGTCTCTAATCTATTGGTATGATCTCTTTATCTCTCATTCTTCATGCATTTCATGCATTTAGATCTAGGTTTTGGTTTTTATGAAACATTTTGGGGTTTTTCAAAATTAATGAAGGTTTTGTGCAATTTTTGGGATGGGTGTTGCTTAAATTAATTTAATACCTCATGCATTGCATCATACTCGCATTATAACAATGTTTCATGCATTTAGATGTGTGTTTACTTTGTTGCAATAATGTGTGTTGGTAGGTTTGGATTGAGCTGAGCCTATAATGAATTTATATTTGCATGTCACATGTTCATTCATTCTCATGCATACGTACCTTCAATTCTATATATTTTGATATATTTTTTTTTGGGTACTTTTCTGATTGTCTCCCTCTTATGTTAGTTGCGTCATGGCACCTAAACATAAATCTACTCCGTCCCGGAACCCTCTTCATTCTGAGGCATCTTCTTCTTCTTCTCCATCTGACCCCACTCCCTCTCATGTCCGATTCTGTGATGAGAAGGCCAAATCGGACTTCTTGGAGAACTTTTCACGATACGGCATTCATTCAAAACCCTAAGTCGTTTTGTCAGATTTCTCTGACACTGACCTACCCATTGTCATCTATAGTAGGGGTTGGGAGTCATTTTGTGGCATCTCGGTTACGTGCCCTTTCGTGATCATACAAAAGTTCTACTCTAATATGCAAGGATTTGATTACTTCATACCTCAGTTTTCTACTCGCGTTCGGGGTACACACATGGTAGTTATTCCAGGTATTGTATACGAGGTACTACACGTGCCTAGGGTAGCGCATCCTGACTACCCTAGCTGTGCGCATCTAAGGACAATGTCCAAGGATGAACTCGCGTCTCTCTTTTGTGAGACACCATCATCTTGGGGTGACCGTCAAAACACCCATTGCTCGGCCTTTGCTAAAGGTCCGAGATTCCTAAACATGGTGATGACATTCGTTCTCCATCCATTATCTCACTATAACACTTTCACAAAGCCTCGTGCTCAATTTTTGTTGTCCCTCATTGAGGATATCTCTATTGACTTCCCTTCACACTTTATACTCTCCCTTATAGATGTTTATAAGGACACGGTGACTCATGATAAGCTCATTTTTCCTTCCGCTATCATGAGACTCCTTCGCCATTTTTCTTTCTCCTATCCCGAGTCTCCCCACTTCTCTTTCATGTGTGCCATTAACACCGTTACCACTAAGCAGAGTGTTGCACAGCTTCACTCAAGGCAGCCCTAAACATGGACGACAACTCCTTTGGCTTCTACCACTCCATCCACCTCTGCTTCTTCTTCTTCAGCGGGTGGAGTGACACTTGAGGCCATTATAGCACAGTTTGTGCACATGGATGCTCGTCTTCACACTCTCAGCGATGAGTTGTTTCAGGTGAACACCCATGTCAATTGTATTGCACAACAACCGGCTGTGATGGGTGGCTTCATAGTGGCTTCCTCTCCTTCTCCCGAGGTATTTGAGGATGAGAGTGACGATGGCTCCAACATTGTTGATGATGCTGAGGATGATGATGATGGCTCGCCCAGTGATGATGAGATGTCTACTTGGTTTACTTGGCCTTTGTCACTCATGACAAAAAGAGGAAGTAGTTTTGGATATGAAAGTAGTCATACTCATAGGGGGAGGGTTAGTATAGGAGATTTTTGTTAGGAGTGTTCATATTTTGAAGGATGTAGTGAGAACTTTTTGTATCTTTTCTTTCTTTCTATTTTAGATACATTATATCTTGTATATTGGTTTTGTGATCATTTTGACATACATTGTACTTATATTTGGTTTATATATTTTTTGATGTATGTTCTTTTACCTATCTCTCCATGTGTTGTTTCTTTTCTTTCTTTATACACATATTTCTTATTTATTGTATGCAATCTATTATTTCTATTTCACACTAAGATGCCTTAATAAGTTTTGTTTAAAGTGTTTTAGAAATACAGGTTGTCAAAGTCTTCTTGCCATAAACTTTCTTCTTGCAAAGTTTTTCAAGAGTTTGTGTTATGATAAATTTTATTGTATTCAACAAGTAAGTATGAGTTGAGTGATTTATGACTTCTCTCATATGTTCATTTGTTTGTTGTGGTTTTGTCACGGTTTGCTAAATAGGGAGATTGTTAGGACATATGTGATTCAATGTTAGGAACATATGTCAATATTTTATGTAATTGGCTAATCCTTTGACAAAACGCACTTTACTTGTAATTAGGTAAATTTAGGATGTGTTTAATGCTTCAAGAAATAAGGTTTCAAGTTCAAGTGTAAAACCATGCAAGTCTATCCAAGAATCAAGTAATGAAGTGCTAGATTTTAAAACTTGACAGCTAGCATCTATCGAGGTTTAAAAGCTGCTGAAGCCCATGGCTCGACAGCTAGCTCGATAGATGGCTATTTATCGAGGTTTATGAAACTCAATTTTTCAGAGCTGTTTTTCATCCAATCCATAAGTGTATGTTTGGGTTTTCTTTTCTCACAACCCTATACATATCACAACCCTATACATATATAAGACTTATTTTAAAGGCCGTCACATGAGAGAAGGTGACCGATGTCTTATTCTCTCTGAAAGAAGTTACTGCATCTTTGCGCCTTAGGGTTTTGTAACCAAGTGCTTTTTGATCTTCATTGTTGATGAAGTGAAGAATTTTGCAGCCAACAATCTTTTTCAAGTTCTTCGAGTTGGTGTGTTAGTCACGTATTGAGAGTCGTGCATCATTGGTTAGTTACGTATTGGGATCCATGCAAAAAGGGTGGCATTCATATATTGAAGAGTTCAAAAGTTCTGAAATGGTAGAAGATTTCTACTGTAAGTTCATCTACGGGAATTGTAGAGTTTACGGACAAAGGTTTTGTACTAAATCTGAAACTTCTCTTTATTATAGTGGATTGCTTTTTGGGAAGGTTTCCCCCCAGGTTTTTTACTGTAAAACTAGTTTGTTTCATTGGTTTTCCTAAGTCATCATATCTTCTCTTATTTAATTTTCCACTGTGCATGATATTGACATAATATCGATGTTAATTTGATTTAAAAAGGTTTATTCATAATAAATCTAATTAACAACTTGAGTTAAAACTTGGTAATTCTATCAATTGAGGTCTAAATTTCCCAACAAAGATCAGTAAAAATGAATCAAATTTTTGTTCTTGCACATTGAAACCAAAACCATGAGCACTTGTCTTGACATACCTATAGACCCTAAAGCCTATTATGAGGCTACTTTTGATCCACTGCCGTATAATACTCACGTAAAATAGAATATTTAAATTGTAACAATCGTTTCTCCAAAAAAAAAAAAAAAAAAATCTAACAATTGATAGTGTTGTCTTGTTTAAGAATAATTAAATTCAAAACAACCAAATGCTTGATTTCAATTGAAAAACCTAATATAACCAAAAAATATGGGATTCTCATTGACTATAGATAATGTCCAATGTTCACATAATTTTCTGAAAATAAAATACTTTAATTAATTAAAAAAAACATCGTACAAAATGGATTCTAGGGCATAAATTCAAGCGATGGGGGTGCGATGTATTTTTAATGTGAAAATTTTTTCGCATCAATTTAAAATAGGATATGAAGAGACCATGAAATTTCACGGGTGGTGGGGGTGGGGGCTGAAATTTTTTCGGAAGAGACCATGAAATTGCTCCGGTGGAGAAAATTAATGTGGTAAAGTAATTTGTGTAATAGCGCGTATTGACTTTTCTAACTGACTTCGTCTTTTTTGCTTTTTTTTTTACTGAAAGATTAGACAATATAAGGTATGCTTTTCGAAGCGTATATATAACATAAATAGCATATGAAGTGTTAATTAGTGCATCTTCCAGCCAAAAAATGGATGCTAAGACAGCTTCCATGAGGAATATCACAATCCCGATGCTTCTCTTGTTGTTTCTCTTATCTACAACGGTGGTTGCCGCGCCAAACAACGTCTTCCCAATCCCACCAGCCAGTTAGTTCCTTAATTCGTGTCCTCTTTTGAGTATATATCATGCGGGTTTCATGTTTTAAATTAGAGGTTTTAGATTCATGCAATTTCTTGTTATGTTTGCAGAGAAGAAGAGAAGCCCACAAAATACCTTTGTTCAAATCATGTATACTTGGAAGCCCGCGCCAAATAGGGGACCCACTCCCGGACACGAAGAGCACCATTGACACGGCAAACCTCTTTGTCTTAGCTGCCGTGATTGATTCCCATTTAAAGTCACTGCCAATGATTATAAAGCGTAATTCCCTGGAGTTTGCCACCAACATCGTGGTAACCTTCCCTTTGAAATACGTTAGCAGGTTGATTCCGGTTAGTATCAATATCATATGTAGGTATCCCTTTTCATTGTAAAATGTAGACCACCATTATGTCAGTTACAATTTGCAAACTCTACTAATATCTACAAATGTGTGTCTGTTACTTTCAATTTGCAAAGTCATTTATTAGAAGAAAGAAAATAAAACTATGAAGTTGATGGTAGGTTTTACGATGTTTGGAAATCAGTTAACCTTGTGAAATCTGTTGAAAATAGTGATGTCTGAACTCTATAAACGCTTTCTGGGTGTAGAACCAGCCAATAAACTCAAAAGGCTTTAAAAAGGGAAGGAAATAAAAAATTAAAATAAATTAAAATAAAATAAAAAACCTTTTTCTTAAATTTTGAAAAAACGAACTTTTTCTTGGTTGGGCAAACGCCAAACGTACTAATATCTAATGTGAATGCGTTCATAGTCCAAAGACTCCAAGTAGGTCGGCGTGGAAAGCTTGTAATCACAGTGATGCTACCAATTTTGTAATGTTTGACAGAAGTTATTGTTAATTTATTGAATGCATAGTCTTATTTTTTTTAAAAGAAAAAAAAAAGAAATAGTGAATAATTTTCTAAGAGTATATATATATATATATATTTGATGAATAAGATCGCTCCAATATTAATTAAGGTAGTAGTTATCTATTAGTTAGACTAAAGTACATATTTAGCCTTAAGTTTAAGTGTTTTTTATTGGTTCAATTTTCAGAAAATAGCTTTACAAACATATATACATAGATTAGACTAAAATAGAATTTCTATCTTGTAAAAAAAAAAAAAAATCTATTTTTTTATTTTGACCTTTTATATTTGAAAATATTCATTTTGGCCATTATGTGTGATTCGATTTTCATATTGACCTTGTTGTTGATTTTCTTTAGTAATTTGGTGATTATATGGGTGACGTCTTTTAATGAACAATACTTATTTGGCCCTTAATGGTTAGAATACTAATAGAAATAGACTTATTTTAATATACAGTACTTATGTGATATTTAATTGTCAAATTACTAGCATAAATGGATTTATACGGATGATGTACGTGTCTTAGGGGATGCCATTTATATGGCGATGGATCAAATTTACTAACAAAAATAGATAATAGGGTATATAAACAAAATCATTTTTAAGGGCTAAATTAAAAAATTAAAAAAATTGAAAAAATAAAGAAACAATATGAAAATAACTATATATATAATGCATGATTCCTAGGAGCTCTCTGACCCGGCGTGGCAACCTGCCTTTCAAAATAAGTTCGTAATATGTTTCCCGGGATATATATATATATATATATATATATATATATACATATAGAGAGAGAGAGAGAGAGAGAAGTATTCCATCTCATTGTTATTTGTTAATGTCAACCACCATGGCTTATTTGTGAATTGTGATCTTCGGAAGGAGTAATATTTTCTATACTCTATAAATGTTTCTAACCTACTCCGTAATTGAAGAGAGAAAATAAGACTACGAAATTTATAGCTGAGTGTCTTAATTAGTTTGTGTTCATTGATGTAATGGAGTTTAGAAATTAGTATTTTCTCCAAAAAAAAAAAAAAAAAGTTCGAACTTTTTTTGGAAATTAACAAAATATTGTAATAGTGTCTGTGTTTCGGTAAATCAACGTGAAAAGCTTGTAATAATAGAAAAAAAAAAAAATAGAAATTGTGAAACTTGATGGGGCAATGTCACGCTCACCTGTAACAAAATTCTTAACTAATAAAAAGTTTGGGTGCATTTCTTTGTGAATTTCCAAAGCGCATGCTTGAAATTTCATTTCGCCTTCTTTGTTTCTTTTCATGTTTTTGCGCAAGAAAATTAACCCCCAAAGCATTAAGCCACAAAACTACGGAACTTTTTTCTTCCCATATTATCATTTACATTTATACATATTCCTGATGTGCAGGTCAGATGCCATCTTCTTTTTTCCTTTTCGTGCCTTCTTTGAATTTGTATGCTAAGGTTCATTTTAATTTTAGGTCAATTTGTTCATTAAAAGCAGAAAAGTTAGTAATCCTAATCCACTCTCCACGGTCCACCGTGCATTCTTCCTAGAGACTTCGATTCTCTAATGACATGACATCTGGCAGACGAAAATTTTTACCCTCATCTATATGAAAGTTTTTTAAGTTTCACACCAGGCACATATGCGAAGCACAAAGTGCATACTGAATAATCTTTTTGCTTTGTTTTCTATTTTTTTTTGGGTTTTTTTATTTTTTATTTTTTTTATTTTTTTATAGGCCTTATATATATAAATTAATTATTAGTCGAAATTTAAATTTTCTAAACAAATGCCTAAGGTCATTAGTATAGATCCTATAAATCTCAATTTTACATTTCAAAATCTATAATGCATTCCAAAATAGCAAACCAAACATATATGTACCTACTTCATAAAAATAAATAAATAAATAAATAAAATTAAAAATTAAAAAATTAAAAAAATATAATATATATATATATATATATGTACCTACACGTACAGTACCCATAAATCTGAGTTTTACCACTTACCAGCTGCAACTAAATACTTGCAAATTGCTGTGCTCAAAAAAAAAAAAAAAAAAGAAAATGTTAATTGCTATGAAAAGTTATAGTATTACTCATGTTATTACCTTCTCTTATGTTAAGATTTAAATAGGCAAATATTCGTAACAATGTAATTGATAATTGGGTTGAAATTCTTGGTCCAAAAAAGCTGTCATGAGAGAAGCTTAGAATTATCCCAACTAGAGATATTACCTCCTGCTCGCATACAGCCCGCTCAAGAGAATCCCGCTCTAGAAACTTCACTTCTCCCTCACCTAAAAGGCTGTGAGAAATCTGATTTAGATCCCACCAAAGTTGATTATGCAATAGAATTGTGAATTAAATACTGGTTAAACCAATTATACGATAACAAAACTAATGATTTAAAAAAATACTAGATGGAAAGTGGCGGGGACCCACACAGGTTATTTTGTTCTCAAAACATCTAGTATAATATTTAAAAGTTGAAACGTAACATTTATTATTTTTATGCTACTATATATTGAGCCACATCAGTGAAGCATTTCAGTCTAGTTCTATCAACTATGGTCCACTTCAATCCATTAAGTTCAGTTTGGTCTAGTTTGGCCCACTTTGATCGAGTTTGGTCCATTCAGTCCAATTTGATCTAATTCCGTATAATTCGGTCCATTTCAACCCATCTTAATCTACTTTGGTTATGCTTTTGAAGAAGAGGTTTATTTAGAAAGATTAGTTGCTTCATTGACAATTATGTTATATTCTTAGTGCAATGTTAGTAAGTTCCTAATAAAATTATATTTTTTCTTATGTTATTAAACTCTTTAGTCATTCAAGACATATAGATGATGAACTATTTGTAAGGAGTACTAGACAAATTCTAATTACATATTACATTATTTAAAAAATATCTCAACTTATATAATAATTGAATGTAAAATATATTATGTTTCGTTTAAAAAAAATTACAAAATTTAAAACACTTTCAAATAACAAATATAAATAGTCTAATTTATAAAATCTAATATATTGTATCAATTATACAATGTTAGAAAATAATGGAATCATTTTAAAAAGGTTTGGGACTAAATACTTATAAGTATCATTTACTATTTTCATTTTTCACTTAAAAAAGAAAGTGAAAACACCATTTTGGTCCTTATATGTTAGAGTCACATTTAATTCGATCTTTACATTTTAGTAGTAGTCAATTTGTTCCATATTATTTTCAACTTGCAATTAATTTAGTCTTTATTATTAACTCAGTAACAAAAAATGCTTATGTGGCTAACAGATTACATAGTTAGCACATTAGATGCTTACATGGCTACTAAATAATAATAATAAATTAATTTGACATCTAAAAAATGCCATGTCTAATCTAAATAAAAATAATAATAATAAATAAAAATAAAAAAAAAAACTAAAAATTAGTTTAGTTTCTCAAAATATTTTTAAGAAGAATTTGAGAAATTAAATTACTGAGAAAAGAAATATGAGATTAAGAATTGAACTACCCAACCAAAAAAAAAAAAATTGTTCTTAAAAATATTTGGTGAAATTAAATTAAATTATTATTATTATTATTATTATTATCTTATTTGCCCATGTTTAAATGTCAAATTAATTGTTTATTATAATTTTAGTAGCCATGAATCTAATTTGCCAACTGTGCAATCCATTAGCCACATAAATATTTTTTGGAATAATACTAGAGATACAAACTATTTTACAAAAAAAATTACAAATTGCTGATGTGGTGAGTGATTATTGGTAAATGAAAAAGTGATATTAATAGTGGACTAAATGAAAACTAATAAGAGGCTGTCCATATCAACATTTTGTAAAAATGTTGTAAAATAGTTTGTATTTGTAACGCTACTCATATCTATATCTATATCTATATATATATATAATAGCAAATACTGAGAGAAAGTTGATTCTTACAATTAAGGAAGTGCTGACAAATAGGATAATTGTCTATCTAAAATTCAGACACATTTAGCTTAAAAAAGCGATAAATTACATTGTTTGGTAATGCTACAACACCGTTTAAAAGCCTCTCATTATAAATAAATAAAATTAACTGGTTTAAAAGCCTCTCATTATAAATAAATAAATAAATAAATAACCGGTTAAACCTAGACGTTATCATGTTTAATTTCATTATTAGAGTTTGTAAACTGATCTATGCTGGTTGGTAAATCTCATACCCATGTTTATAGGTCTCATGGTCATATGCTATTTGTTTGGGTTTTTTGTGATATACTCTATTTGTGAGTATAATTGGTTCAATATGGTTGAGTTTTGATGGTTGGGTTATAATGTTTTGACTTTTAGTTGCTATAGATTCTTGATATCATGTATGCTACTTCTGCCTTGAGGATACTGCCTGCTCTGTGTTGGTTTGATCATATCATAATCATTAAGATATGTCTCATAGACATGTACTTTCTTTTGGATAAATGTGGTATACACTGCTTCAATACAGCTGAGTATTGGTTGTTGAAGTTTGTGCTTGGGAATGCGCCCTAGAGTGTTCTTGTCTAAGTTGTTGTGTTGATAGGTTATTCTATATGAAAGTTCAAAAACGTGTAAAAACACCTTTGAACGTTTAGACCCCCAAATTACAACTTAACCAATTCAAGCAATATGTCAAACAATTAGTGTGCGGAAACTTAACATATGCTATAATATGAAATTGGTTAAAAACTATCTAAGCCAAAGCAAAATAAAATCCACAGCAGATAATAAAAAGGCAAAGATAGAGAGGAAGGAAGATGCAAACACAAAGACAACACGCGATGTGTTATCGAAGAGGAAACCGAAACCCTCGGCGTAAAACCTCTCCACCGCCCTCCAAGCGGAAAACAATCCACTAGAAAATACAGTTGGGATACATGGACAGTAATAGACCCTCCAAGCCTAATCTACCCAGTGCACCTAAGCCCTCCAAGCTTCTTGCTCCAACGAGGTTGCGTCGAACCTTTTTCTTTTCTAACTTCCCGGATTCCGCTACTAGACCGTAGTATCAACCAATGAAGATTGGTTCCTTCCTAACTGCTTCCCGGAAATCCAAACAGCTATCTCACAGTGATGATGATGGTGAGAACCAGGTTTAGTATAATGCCTCTCAAGGATTTGATAATGGAGAGGAAGAGAGATGAGGAATTTGAAGAGACTCTAAGGTATAGATTGTGGGTGAATCAATCTTGTTTTTCATTAGGGTTTCTCTCTCAAAATTCTCTTTGGAAGCTCTCTTTCAATCGTGGGTAAAAGGGGTATTTATACTGGAGTGGGAGAGGAATGTGAAACGTCAGGTTTTACAAAACAAGGGTGGCTCGCGGCTTGACTAAGTCGCGAGATCCAGTCGCGAGATAACTGTATAGCCAGTTGTCCTGTTTTGTCCTATAATGCTCCAGCTAGAATGACTGTTCATCTTCCAGCATGCTTGGCACGTGTGCTGCGTCTGGCGGCTTGTAGCCGCGAGTCACCCGCGAGTCCCAGCCGCGAGTCTCTATTTTCTTGCACACTCTTGAGCAATCTTCACTTTATCTCACTCACTGCCCTTACATCAAACCCACCTAAATACAGGGTTACTAAATGCTAAATTACAAGCAAATTTGGCACGGAATAAAGCCAATTAGATGGTTGAATAAATTCAACCTTACAATCTCCCCCTTTGGCTATTCCGTGACAAAACCCTAAAACAGACTCTAGACTTAACATGTGAGTTGGGAACAGTTGAACAAAACTCACTCACACCTAACTCTAAAAGCTGTGAAGCACTTGAATCATATGGACATAATGCTCCTGAAACACAACAATACACCATGATCATTGTAAGCAGAAAATTATAAATGCATATGAAACAGGCAATATGTGATCAAGCAAAGATGGAGTTAAGAAACAAATCATGGCTTGATCAACCAAGTGAACACCACAAGGTAGTGATCACAGTGCTCATTCACACTTGGAATGAACACAAGGACATACAAGTTAACAAGCACAAGGCAAGACACTTGTATGTTCAACACTCAACCAATGCATAGTACACAAGGTATATGCATCTAGGAACAATCCTACAAGGGCACAAGAGTGACAGTACATAAACCAAAATGCAAGACATTTAGATTAAAGTACTGATTTCAACATAGCATAAAGGCTGCAATAAGCAAGGTACAAACCATAAAGCCTACAAACTATGCATAAAACATTAACCCTAAAAGCTTACAAAAGCACATGGGTACAAAACACAAAACATCCTGAATAACATCATCAAAATATATAAAAGATTAAACCAAGAGTATAAGTTATGTGTTAGAAACAACTATACACCAAAACACAGTGTATCAAACCCATAAAAACACTAAGAGTACCCAAAACATAAACATATATAAATAAAGTCTCTGAATTTGACAACTCCCCCTCAACACATTACTCCCCCTTAAGAGCTGCTTTTCTGCTTCTCAATCATCAATGATATTATCAACAGAAACTTCTCCCCCTTTTTGACAGGAATGGCCAAAGGGTCACTGTTCAGGCTGAGTGGTGAAACTGTCAAGTTTTGCAGACAAGACATCAATCTGGTCCTGCATGGCTCTCATCCTCTCAGAGTGCTCAGTCTGGACTTCTCTGATCCCATCAAGTCATTCCAGAATGATTTGGAAAGCATCTGGAGGTGTATCTGAAGAAGTTGATGCTCTAGGTCTTTTGCCACTCCTTCTGGGTGTTGAGGTTGATGCATGCCCTGCTGCCTCTGCTTCAGTCTCCATTGGGACACCCTCTCCTTCATCACCTTCATCTTCTTCTCCTGGAAGCCTAACACTTATCCTTTTGCAGGTAAGCTTGTTAATTGCAGAAGGTGTGGACATGGGACTGATGTCTTGAGGGATTGGAACACCCTTCCTTCTAAAAATCCTCATTAGCAAACTGGGAAAGATCAATTTTGGCCTAGAGGTTGTTCTTGTCTCATCCACAATGGTGTCAAATATGTGGGAACTTATGTCTATGAAATTCTTTTCTTTGAGATCCATCAGAAAGATTGCTCTAGCACAATTGATTGTAGTCAACTTCTTAATGGGATAGAGGTTAAACATCATGATGATTGTTAGACACCTCATGTCCACTGGAAAGGCAGTGGTATTCAAACATTTCCCTTCTCTCTGCCCACCTATCCTTTGTTGAACTGTTTCAATAGAAACACTCCTATCCTTGTAGTTGATAAATTCCTCATCTTCTAATCCTTCAAGGCCTAATGCATCATCTATGACATGTGCATCCAAAATGAATTCCTTACCTCTAACCCAGCAACTTAACTCATTCTCCTTTATCACAGCATTTGAGTAAAATTCCCTAATCAGGGGTTCACACACTACAGGGAAATCACTCAGAAGCTTTTCCCATCCTCTTCCTTCAAAACAGCTGGGGATAAAGGTTTGTCTCAAGTCCTCCAAATCTACAAATCTTTCTTGAATAATTCCTGCTTTCAAGAAGTTATCCTTGTATCTCTCAAAGTGATGAACTGACCTAAACAGTTTAGGATCCATTTTCAATCTTTTGTCAGCCTTCTTTGCAGGAGTTTTCTTCTTAGGAGGTGAGGGAGCCATCTGTGAACAATCAGAAGAGGCCACAACAGTATAGAGCAATATATGTGCAGAACAAGTCAGTACCATGTAGTTTAACAAAGAGATTTCAGCCAAACAAATGAACTTTGAACACTTAAATCATAAGCTACTTAGAAAAATCACATGGATAAACAAGCCTAAGATAGGAAACACATATAAAATCATCAGATATAGAAACTATCCTAAAGGCAGATATCTGACAATGAGACAGATAATGGAAAATGATATGGCCCATAAACAGCATTGTGAAGCTCACATATGCTCTCAAAAGATTTACACAATAGAGCATGCACAGTAAAACTCACAGCCTCAAAAAGGAACAATTTGAAACAACTCAACAGCTCAAGTTCAGATAAAATAAAAGAAACACTTAGCGAAGCACAGGATGAAGAGCAATAAGGAAACAACTAAGATCAAATCAAATTCTAGCAGCAGCATTCGCAAGCTAAGCAAGAACAAGAAGCAAAATCCGAAACACAAACCCATTTCCAAAACACAAATAGATGCGAAAAATCAAAGGGAAAAAAAAACACAAAATCAAGTAGAAATGAGTTCAAAACTGAAAACCCATACCTGAGACTTGAAGGATTTGAGCAGAAAATATGCAACAATGGAGATTTGAGATAAGAACACGGAGTGTTTGGGAGGGAGATAGTTTAGAGAGGAGATGAACAGTCACAAAAGTTCGAGAGAAAACTGAAAAAGATTTAAAAACTGCTCCTGTTTCTGCCAAACACGCGATTTTCGCGACTTGATTAAGTCGCCACACAGTCACCAGTTCAAGCCGCCAAAACACTTAAGGACAAAAATTTGAAAAATTCTTCTAAGTGTTTTTTGCGACTGGAAGGTCTACCCGCGAGTGAGTCGCGAGCTGAGCCGCGAAAATCTCTGAGTGAACCTCGCGACTGGACCTTCCACTCGCGAACAAGTCGCCAAAAATGACCCGCGAAGATGCACGACTGAGGCTCGCGACTTGACATACCCGCGACTGAGCCGCCAAAACAGGGCAAAACTGGATTTTTGAAATTTTCAGATTTTTCAAACAAAATACTTTCCAAAAACACCTAAAACACTCAAAAATCTTTTTGTGCTTGATTTAACAAAGATTGAGCATGTGAAAACACATTTTATCAAGTACAATCACACAAATGAATATGGCATTTATTGAACATAAACTTGTGTGTTGTGTGTGGATATCAACAATGAGATAGTCCTTAGTCTAATGTGAAGCTTCAATGATCAATTCAACCAAGACATACACAATTAGCACTAGATCATGTGACCCATCTCAATTATAGAAGTACGTATATATGAACTCCCACAAAACTTGATAACATAATTTGGAGCTTTACATTTGACTCCACTTTTAATCATAACATTTGATCGTTTTGATCTTTTGAGACAATCACCTCTCATTGTGAGAGTGATATTTGACATTTCTCTTTGATGAACAAGCCTTTGGCCTATTGCAAAAACATTTTCTTTAATATAAACTCGCTTACCCTTTTTCCTAGTCGAATACTAGAATGTGCGACAGGCTTTTGCAGCTCAATATCTCTTTTCATTTGGAGATTTACATTTAGTGAGCTCTTTTTAGCAAAAACAAAAATAAAGAGTGGGAAGATATATAGACACAAGTCTATGCATGTCTCAAGATCAACATAACCATTCACTAATCATTCATGACAAGTTTGAAGATCTATTTACAACAATCACATAGATTTCAAGATTTTTCCCACAGTGATATGAGTGCATGAAAACAAGCAATGCTCGAAAATGCACAAAGCCATTAGCACAAAGGTACAAGGCAAAACAAGTTTTGAGACAAAAACTCAACAAAGTCAATCAAGCTTTTTGATTTTCTAATTTTTATGTGATTTTTGGATTTTTGACACAAGAAACAAAAAGATTGATAAGACAAAATTAAAAATATGCACAAGTAGACAAGTAAACAACCAACAGCAAAAACAGCAAGCAAAACAAACAAACATTGTCACAAAGCATAGGAAGTATTAATGCATGGACATGTTGTAATGCTTATGCATGAGTACCCTTTTTCACCCACACGTCACTTGCGTTTGGGGTGATTTCCTTATAGGATTGGGTACGGGAGTTAGGGCTTTCAAACCTTCGTGAGAAGCTTTCCAAGCAGTTGGTGAATGCACCAATCATCTTCATCATGTTCATCATTCCGGGATCACCATTCTGATCTCTAGATTGATCACCTGCCCAATTTCTTCTATCATTTCTAGGTCCTCCTGACCTTTGAGGAGTTGCACTATTCTTTGCTCTCAGCTTTTGGCAATTTGGTCGAGTATGCCCTTGAAGTCCGCAATAATGACACACTTAAGTTGCTCTAGGACCTCTTTGTGGTCGTGGGCGTGACTTGGCACGAGATTCAGACCTGCCCACAGATTGATTACGGGGATTCAGCATCCGTTGGTTCACCACATTCTTCTTCTCCTCCACCTTGAGCTTCTCATCAGTAAGGTCAGCTACAACTGGATCTTTGGCCTTTACAAACTTCACTTCTTTAGTGACATTTCCAGATGAACTACTTCCTCCGGTATATCCCAATCCGGATTTGTCTGAAAAGCTCTTTTGAGATGAGATAACATCATCTAGCTTCTTGGTGGTGACCCTCTCTATTTTAGCATTTGCTTGCACAACCTCATTCTCAAGAAATCTCACTTTTGTGTAAGTTTCGGACAACTCACCATTCAGTGTTTCTATCTCACATTTGGGCTCCCTATATCGGATTAGGAGACTTTTGTAGTCCTCCTCAGCCTTCTTCATTTTTCTCACAGCAGCCTTGGCCACCCTTGTGTACTCACCCGACTTCTCCAAGAGTGAGTTATAATTCTCTTGAAGATTTTCTGTGCTTTCATCTTCTTTAGCATCTGATTCTTCAACAATTCCTAGTGATTCATCATCACTATGTTCTCCAAGGTCTTGTACAAGCAGATTCAACTCATCCGAAGACTCAACATGAGCAATAGTCATAAAAGCTGAATAGTTCCCCTCTCCATCACAACTCTTTTCAGATTCTGAGTTAGACGAATCCGAGTCACTCAAAGTCGTGGCATACACTTTACCTTTCGATTTCAAATAATTCGGACATTTCTTCTTAAAGTGTCCATGTCCGTTACATTCGAAACAAGTGACACCTTGTGTGGGTTGGGATTCCTTTCTATCTTTCCTTTTGAATTCCCTTTTCTCCCTTTCAGAACTTTGGAATTTTCTTTTATCATCAAATTTGCCATTATTTTTGAATTTCAAGAACTTTCTGAAATTTTTGACAAGGTATGCAACATCTTTGTCAACCACATCTTCTCCCGATGAGTCTTGATCTTCCACCTTCTCATTAATGGTCTTTAGAGCAAGAGATTTACTTTTCCGTTGATTTGGCAGCGACATCTCATAAGTCTGCAGAGAACCAACCAGCTCCTGTACTTTGATGTCATCAAGGTCCTTGCTCTCTTCAATCGCTGTCACTTTAGCACGAAAACTTTCCGGCAATGATCGAAGGATCTTCCTTACAATCTTTGAATCCTCCGTTTTCTCCCCCAAGTTGAACTTGCTGACAACCACCTCATTTAGCTTCCCATAGAAAGAGTCAAAAGACTCATCCTCACTCATTTTGAGCTCCTCAAACCGAGTGGTCAGCATTTGTAACTTGGTGTCCTTCACTTTCTTCGTGCCTTCATAGGTGGTTTCCAAAATCTCCCATGCTTCTTTGGCAATGGTAATGTGAGAAATCCTGTGAAATTCATCTAGAGACACACCACAGAAAATAGCATTGAGTGCTTTACTGTTAGCATTAAATGTAGCAAGTGCTGCCTTATCTCATGTGGATTTGGCTGCCTCAGGTCTGGTCCAACCAATCTCAACAGCATCCCAAACAGATTCATCAATAGAACACAGAAAAGCTCTCATGCGAACCTTCCAAAAAGCATAATTACTACCATCAAAATATGGAGGTGCATTTAGGGATTGAGACCTATCCATCTCAAAAGGGAGTCAAGGATCACACAATGGTAATGAAACCAATAGCAGTGTACCCGCTCTGATACCAATTGAAAGTTCAAAAACGTGTAAAAACACCTTTGAACGTTTAGACCCCCAAATTACAACTTAACCAATTCAAGCAATATGTCAAACAACTAGTGTGCGGAAACTTAACATATGCTATAATATGAAATTGGTAAAAACTATCTAAGCCAAAACAAAATAAAATACAATCCACAGCAGATAATAAAAAGGCAAAGATAGAGAGGAAGGAAGATGCAAACACAAAGACAACACGCGATGTGTTATCGAAGAGGAAACCGAAGCCCTCGGCGTAAAACCTCTCCGCTGCCCTCCAAGCGGTAAACAATCCACTAGAAAATACAGTTGGGATACATGGACAGCAATAAACCCTCTAAGCCTAATCTACCCAGTGCACCTAAGCCCTCCAAGCTTCTTGCTCCAACGAGGTTGCGCCGAACCTTTTTCTTTTCTAGCTTCCCGGATTCTGCTACTAGACCGTAGCATCAACCAATGAAGATTGGTTCCTTCCTAACTTCTTCCCGGAAATCCAAATAGCTGTCTCACAGTGATGATGCTGGTGAGAACTAGGTTTGGTATAATGCCTCTCAAGGATTTGACAATGGAGAGGAAGAGAGATGAGGAATTTGAAGAGACTCTAAGGTATAGATTGTGGGTGAATCAATCTTGTTTTCTTTAGGGTTTCTCTCTTAAAATTCTCTCTGGAAGCTCTCTTTCAATCGTGGGTAAAAGGGGTATTTATACTGGAGTGGGAGAGGAATGTGAAACGTCAGGTTTTACAAAACAGGGGTGGCTCGCGGCTTGACCTCGCGGCTTGACTAAGTCGCGAGATCCAGTCGCAAGATAACCGTATGGCCAGTTGTCCTGTTTTGTCCTGTAGTGCTCCAGCTAGCATGACTGTTCATCTTCCAGCATGCTTGGCACGTGTGCTGCGTTTGGCGGCTTGTAGCCGCGAGTCACCCGCGAGTCCCAGCCGCGAGTCTCTGTTTTCTTGCACACTCTTGAGCAATCTTCACTCTATCTCACTCACTACCCTTACATCAAACCCACCTAAATACAGGGTTACTAAATGCTAAATTACAAGCAAATTTGGCACGGAATAAAGCCAATTAGATGGTTGAATAAATTCAACCTTACACTATACCTTTCTAATTTGAGCTTTCTCATTCAACACCTGACTTTGAACTATGTCTAGACTGATTGTTTTGGTGCGATTTTTTTTTACACTAACTTGTTACTAATGTTCTGAGTGTCCATCTATTATGCTCTATTTTGTGGCATTTTCTGCTGTGTTTACAGATGACTCCTCCTAAAAAGTAGAAGACTACTACCAAGAAGAGTGATAAAAGGCTAAAAATGGACAACACCAAGTTCGGGTCTCTTCAACATTTTGAAAGATATAGAGATTTCTACTTGAGAGCAACCATCATTCAGGAAAGATTTGTAAACTTGATGGATTTGAAGGACACCTTCATTCCAAGTTGTTTTGAGGGCAGAGGTTGGGAAAGGTTGTTGAATGACTTGCCTGGAGTGTGTGAACCTTTTATCAGAGAATTTTATGCAAATGCTGTGCTGAGAGAAGGTGAGTTAAACTATTAGATTAGAGGAAAGGAATTCAATATAGATGCAGGTGATATAGATAAGGTGCTAGGTCTTGAAGGACTAGATGACCATGACTTCACCAATTACAAGGACAGAATGCTATCCATAGAAACTATCCAATCTCACATCGGTGGAGTAAGAGAGGGGAGATGCCTCAACACTACTGCCTTCCCAGCTGACATGAGGTGTCTAACCACCATCATGATGTTCAACTTGTACCCAGTTAGGAAGCTGACTACAATCAAGAATGCCAGAGATATATTTCTCATGGAGCTCAAGGAAAACACCTTCATAGACATCAGCTCTCACATCTTTGACACCATTGTGGATGAGACTAGAACAACCTCTAGGGCCAAGCAGATTTTTCCCAGCCTTCTTATGAGGCTTTTTAGACTAAAAGGAGTTGCCATCCCTCAAGATATCAGTCTCATGCCTACACCCTCAGCCATCAACAAACTGACCATCACAAGGATACAAGTTCTGTTAGGTTCTAAGAAATTAGGAACTAATGTATTAGAATTTCAATTTGTATTATATTGGCAAACCATGATCAAAACATAGAGTCTAGGTTTAGGCTTGCTCAAAGTATGTTTATTTGTAAAATTGGAATCGAGTGATTGCAAAATTTATTGGACTAAATCTGCAAGGCTCGATCGATCGAAAATTAGACTCGATCGATCGAACCACGTGCATATTTATTTTTCTACAGAGTTCCAGTTCAGCCCAAACTCTACTTAAACGTATTAGGGTTCAAGTAAAACTCTCCTATATATAAGGGAAACCCTAGAACGCTTTTTGAAGTTGTTTTTAGAGAGATTAAAGTGCCTCTTGTGCCTCTTTTTATTTTTAGGGTTTTGTACCCAAAGGCTCTCTAAAGGTTGCTCATATTGCGGTTTGTGTAAATCTCTTGTGAGATCTAGAGGAGTTTTCCTTTACACAAACTTAGGGTTTTCAAGGAGGAGATATTTTCTACACCTTGATTATCAAAACAGTTGCTGTCATTAAAGTTTAAAGAATACATAAGCGGGGGTGCTTGTAGCTGGTGGGAATCCAAGAAAGAAGGAGTCTGTGGATTCGGAGTTTGCACGTGGTCGTGTCAGTAAGTTCTACTGGTTGGTAGCATTAGGAAGTCAAGCGGGGGTGCTTGTAAGTCCTTTTGTATGAACTTCGATTCTTTCAAGATAGTGGATTCAGGTTTACCTTAAGGATAGCTAGGTCAAATCCTCCCCAGGTTTTTACCGGTTTGGTTTCCTGGGTGATCATATCGTGTGTTATTTATTTTCCGCTGCTTTGCATGATTTGATCTTTATTATTGTGATAACCTAGACTTGTTTAATTGGACTAAGTAACAACTTGACTAATTACCTAGGTTTAATCAATTGTTTAAGGGGTCTAAAAACTAACAAGTGGTATCAGAGCGGGTTGCTCTTTTGTTTTAGATCTTTTAATCTAAGAGCTGATCCTTGACCCCTATTGTCATGGATAATTTGAAGTGTCTTTTTGATCATGTTTCTGCTCATGCTTCTGTTGATTTTATTGATACCTGTGAAACTCTTCATAAGGAATTATTGAAATCTATGAAAACTGCTAAGAAATTCAAGGAAGTGTTAAAATTGGCTAATCTTGAAAAAGAGGAATTCATTGTTAGATTAGATGAATCTAATAAAAAGAATGAATTTTTGAGAAATCAAATTTCCTCTCAAGATGAGAAGATGAAAAGCTTGGAACAAGAGTTAGTTGAATCTAAAGCTAAAATTCAAAATTTGACTTGTACCAAGTTTGCTGTTAATAACAGAAGTGTTTCTGTTTCTCTTAAGCCTAAAACTGAAAAATTTTATATCCCTCCTTGTAAGAGGAATAATAAAGAGAAGGCTTATTTTGTTAGGGTAGACAAAGGTAAAAGTTTTGATGTTGACGCTGAAGTTTCTAAACCTAAGTCTAAACCTATTGTCAGAGAGCATAATAAATCTGTTTTTGTGCCTTCTTGTCACCCTTGTGGTGTTGTTGGTCATATTAGACCAAATTGTTCTTTGTTGAGGCAAAAACCTAAATCTGAGACTAGATTTGTTGTTAGGAATACTGATGTTCCTAAATTTGTTCCTGTTTGTCACTTTTGTGGTGTCTCCAGTCACATTCGTCCTAATTGTCATAAACTGAAATTTAAGCATTCTATGTTTCAGTCTAGGATTTGTGATGATATTTCTCCTGCCATAAGTCCATATAAATTGTTTCATATTCTTTTAAAAAATTTGAGCTTGTGAAAGGAATTTGCAGGATTTTAGTCTTTCTCAGAAGATTGGTGTAATCCCTCAAATGCACTCTGCTTCTCATGGATTTTCACCTACAAAGCCGAAGACTCGTGCTATATGGGCAAGAAAAGATTCTCCAAGGTGAGTGTTGTTAACTTGTCCCTGATTTAATTCTTTCAATTAATTGTGGACATGTTTTGTTTTTGTTTTTGGTCATGTTTTTTTAGGTTGTTTTTTATTAAAAAAAAAAAAAATCCAAAAACATTGAAAAATTTTCAAAATGGCAAAAATATTTTATTTTGTGTCTAGTTTTTTTTCTTGAGGATTATATGAGTTATGATATCTCTCTCTTGATTTAGAACATGCTTGACATTGTGAAGAAACTTGAATAGTATGTGTTAAATAAGTGCTAAGCTATTTCTGATTTTGTGTGAATATGTACTAGTTTGTACATGTACTCATGGGTTAATTAAGAAATTGATATTTCTTGTTTGTGTACCCTCTATAGCTTAGTTAAGCACTGTCATGCATTGCATTTGCATTGTTCAGTTAGCATAATATGTGCTTTTTAGTTTTTGGTTATAAATTTTTTTACCAGAAAGTTTTTTGTGCTTTGTATTTCACATCTTGGATTTATAATCAAGGATTGGCCATATTATTTTTACATAACAATTTTATGTACCTTGTTTAGCTTTGATGAGCTTATTTATTACACTTTACTAGTTGAAGCTTTGTAGTGCATGTTGTCTGGGAAAGATGTTTATGGTTTTGATCACTTTGTCTTGATCTTGAAGTCACATGTCTTTGACTGTCGGACTTGAACCTTTAGAGAAAGGCATAAATAACCATCTCACCACTGTTCACTGGCCAATCATGAACATCTTAGTGCATATCGTCAGATTTTGTGCCCAAGAAAGTGTAGCACATGCACAAAAATAACATAAGGTGTAGCCTCGGTTTAATTACTTAATGCTTAAAATTGGTGTGTACTATTAGGCTTGATGCCAAATCACATAATTAAAATTGGTGTGTACAATATGAGACAAATCAAGAAACTTACATGATTGCAAACTTATTTTCTAGGAGATGTGGGAGTTATATGATGTAACTCTTTAGGTGATAGTCTCTTTCAAATCCTATGTGATGAATTTTGTAGACATTGTGATTGATTTCTATTTACATATCACCTCACATGTATCTCAAGTTTTTGCTAGTTGCACACACTACACAAGTTACTCATTGTTAAACTTGGTACATTATATTGTGTGTGATCTTGTTGTGGCCATCCAAGATTAAAGTTCCTTGATTTTGATGCAAAATGTGTTTAAAGTTTGAGTTTTAAGGACAAATTAATTAAAAAAATTTTATGCATCATTTATGTTTAGGATTCACATGCATTGCATTGTTTTTTGTATTCATCTTGCAGTTTTGCAGTCATATCTCTCATTGTTTTCACACATAACATGCATACACTTTGCTACATTGGGTACTCAACTTGATCAAAAAATTGATTGATTAATTTTTGAGTTATGTACTTTCTAGTATATGCTATTTTTATGTGTGAACTGTAGAAAATATTTTTCTTAAGAGATATGGTGGATAATCAATGTGCAAATGTTTTTTCTACTCATGCAACTGTTTATGGGTCACATAGTGCCATGTTTGCATTTTATTGAAAGAGAGAATATTTTTTCTTCATGTGTATCCTTAACTTAGTTTTTTTTTTAAACTTGGTTTGTGTCTTTTTCTTTATCCCCACTCCCTTTATTTTTCCCCAAAATTGTTTTTCCCAAAACTTATTTTGTTTTACCTATTTTTATAGGGGGAGAAGCTTGTTTTTAACCTTTGTTGTTCATAGGGGGAGTTGTCTCTATTTCCTATAGAGTTGAATTGTTTTGTGTTCCCTTCTTTCTCTATTTTCTCTTACTCTGTTTCGTATGTTTTCTGTCCACTCTTTATTTGAGTTGTCTATGTCAATGCGTGACAAAAAGGGGGAGAGATTTAGATGAAATGTGTGGAAAATACAAGAGTGGTCTGTTTAGGGGGAGTTAACTTTGAGTTAACATTGTTTTTGATGTATCTAACTTAGGGGGAGAGTTAGATTGCATATTTGTTGATTTACTGTTTTTGTGTTTCTGTCACACATGCGTTTATGCGTTTGTTGAGTGTTTCAGGAAATATACAGGTTGATTCAGTCATGCTGCTGTCTACACCTGCAACTGATAGATAGTAGTTAGGTTGAATTATTTTTGGGCTATATGTAACTTTGAGCATTTCATGTTTGTGATGTGTTTTGTCACGGATTGCCAAAGGAGGAGATTGTTAGGTTCTAAGAAATTAGGAACTAATGTATTAGAATTTCAATTTGTATTATGTTGGCAAACCATGATCAAAACATAGAGTCTAGGTTTAGGCTTGCTCAAAGTATGTTTATTTGTAAAATTGGAATCGAGTGATTGCAAAATTTATTGGACTAAATCTGCAAGGTTTGATCGATCAAAAATTAGACTCGATCGATCGAACCACGTGCAGATTTATTTTTCTATAGAGTTCCAGTTCAGCCCAAACTCTGCTTAAATGTATTAGGGTTCAAGTAAAACTCTCCTATATATAAGGGAAACCCTAGAACGTTTTTTGAAGTTGTTTTTAGAGAGATTAGAGTGCCTCTTGTGTCTCGTTTTATTTTTAGGGTTTTGTACCCAAAGGCTCTCTAAAGGTTGCTCATATTGCGGTTTGTGTAAATCTCTTGTGAGATCTAGAGGAGCTTTCCTTTACACAAACTTAGGGTTTTCAAGGAGGAGATATTTTCTACACCTTAATGATCAAAACAGTTGCTGTCATTAAAGCTTAAAGAATACACAAGCGGGGGTGCTTGTAGCTGGTGGGAATCCAAGAAAGAAGGAGTCCGTGGATTCGGAGCTTGCACGTGGTCGTGTCAGTAAGTTCTACTGGTTGGTAGCATTAGGAAGTCAAGCGGGGATGCTTGTAAGTCCTTTTGTATGAACTTCGATTCTTTCAAGATAGTGGATTCAGGTTTACCTTGAGGATAGCTAGGTCAAATCCTCCCCAGGTTTTTACCGGTTTGGTTTCCTAGGTGATCATATCGTGTGTTATTTATTTTCCGCTACTTTGCATGATTTGATCTTTATTATTGTGATAACCTAGACTTGTTTAATTGGACTAAGTAATAACTTGACTAATTACCTAGGTTTAATCAATTGTTTAAGGGGTCTAAAAACTGTCAAGTTCGTCTCCCAGGTGATGAAGAAGAGGGTGACCAAGCTGAAGGTGAACCCATGGACACTGAGACAGAGGCTACAGGACAAGCTTCAAGCTCAAGAGGTCCAGGCAAGAGGAGCAGAGCTTCATCTTCATCAGTTGTACGTTTAGATGCATTCCAAATCATCCTAGAGAGGATAGATGGGCTCAGAGAGGTCTAGAATGAACACAATGATAGGCTGGCTGCACTTCAAGATCAAATGATTACACTTTCAGCAAAATTTGATAGCTTCACTACCCAACAATGACCCTTTGGCCATTCCAGTCAAAAAGGGGGAGATTTTTGGGGTAGCTCTTGAGGGAGAGTGCCAGTTTAAGGGAGAGCCTGCACAAAACTTACATTTAGCAGTTTTTACTTTATAATTATGTGTTGGTGTTAGTATTATGTTTTGGTTATTTAGTTTATGGGTTTGCTATGTTAAAACACTTTGGTTAATGTTTTGGTTTAAAACTCATGGATTTGTTTTACTTTTAAAACACTTATGGTACCTTGGTTTACATATATTTATTGGTGATGTTTTTCAGTATGTTCAGTATGTTCTGTGGGTGGTTTGTACCCATGTTTCTTTTATAAACTTTTAGGGTTTGTTTCCATGTGGTTTGTAGGCTTTTATGGTTTTACCATGCTTATGCAGCATTTATACTTTGTAGCCTAGTACTTCTAGCCTAGTACTTCTAGCCTAGTACTTTGTAGCCTAGTGCCCTAGTAGGATCTTGTTCCTAGATGCATATACTTCATGTATTGTGCATTGGTTGAGTGTTGGACATGCAAGTGATTTGCATTGAGCTTATTAGCTTGTATGTCCGGCTGTTCATTCCAAGTGTGAATGAGCATTGCGGTCACTATTTTATAGTGATTGCTTGTATGGTTAAGCCATGGTTTATTACTTTATTCCATTTTGCTTGATCGCATTGTGCTTGCCTCATATGCATTACAAGTTTTTCTACATACAATGATCATATTGTGTTGTTGTGTTTCAGGAGATACTTGGTCATATGATTCAAGAGCTACACAGATTCTAGAGTTAGGTGTAAGTGTGTTTTGTTCAACTGTTCCCAACTCACATGTTAAGTCTAGAGTTTATTTTAGGGTTTTGTCACGGAATAGCTAAAGGAGGAGATTTTAAGGTTGAATTTTATCAACCATCTTGTTGGCTTTATTCCGTGCCAAATTTGCTTGTATTTTAGCAATTAGTAACCTTGTATTTAGGTGGGAATCATGTAAGAGTAGTGTGTGAGAGAGTGTGAAGAAATTGCTCAAGTTTGTGCAAAGAAGCAGGGACTCGCGACTGGATCTTGCAGGTAGCTCGCGGCTTGCAAGCTGCCAGAAGTTGCACACATGCCAAGCATGCAAAGAAGCTGAATCGTCATGCCAGCTGTAGCACTACAGGACAAAAAGTCCAGTCTGGCCATTCAGTTACCTCACGGCTAGAACTCGTGGCTCATTCAAGTCGCGATGCCAAGCCGCCAGCCAGCTCTGTTTTGAAAAACTGACTCTTCGCATTCCACTCTCACCCTAGTATATATACCCCTTATACCCACGAAATATAGAGAACTTCTAGATAGAATTTTAAGAGAGAAACCCTAGAGAAAAACAAGATTGACTCATCCTCAATCTTCACATAGAGACTTTTCAAATTCCTCTACTCTCACTCTCTCCATTGTTATATCCTTGAGAGGTACATTACCAAAACCTTTTCTCACCATACCCACATCTGTGAGAATTCCATCTTGTGCTTGGGAAGCAGTTAGGAAGGGACCAATTTCATATTGGTTGATGCTATGGGCTATAGTGGAATTCAGTAAGCTAAAGAAGAAATAGGTTCGGCGTAACCTCGTTGGAGTAGGAGCTTAGAGGGCTTAGGAACACTAGGTAGATTAGGCTTGGAAGGTCTTCTGCTGTTCATGTATTCCAACTACATTCTTTCGTGGATTATTTATCGCTTGGAGGGCAGCGGAGAGGTTTTATGCCGAGGGATTCGGTTTCCTCTTCGATAACATATCGTGTGTTGTCCTTGTGTTTGCATCTCTCTTCCCTTAATCTTTGACATTTAGTTTCTGCTGTGAATGTGATTTTATTTGGTCTAAAGATTGTTTGTCAATTTTGTTTTATGCTTATGTTCATATTCTGCACATTAATTGTTTGATAATAAGCTTGAATTGGTAATTTGTAAATTGAGGGTCTAAACGTTCAAGGTGTTGTATACACATATTGAACTTTCAAAAAGATTCCCTATATATCTAGGGATTGAGTTAGTGATTGTTGGCAAATAGATCTAAATACTCAGGTTTTGTTAATGATCCAAGCACTAGAGGTATATCCCATGAAAATTGATTTCTATTCAACATCAACTTCAACAAAGAAGTCAACTTTCCAAATTACTTTGGAAGCTTCCCAACTAATCAATTATGAGAAAGATCAAGTAATTGGAGTTGAGTTGAATCTCCCATTTCAAGTTGTATGCTACCAGTAATATTGTTCCCAACAATCCGTAAGGTTGTTAGTTATGGGCACCTACTCCAATTGTGTGAGATTTTACCATAAAATCTATTGTAACATAGGTCCATGTATCGCAAGTTTCTATAGACACTGAAATCTTCAGATACATTTTCAAAGAGTTGGTTTCTTTCAAGGCAGACTCTAAATAAGCTTGTACAATTTCTCAAGGTTTTGGATATTGGACCTATAAGTTGGTTGTTGAAGGTAGTAATGTTTTGAAGGTTTGTATCTAGTTGTAGCACTACTAATTGAGAAGTCTATGTTAATTGGCTTTATTCTGTAACAAATTTGTATGTATTTATTTTCAGTTTTAATGTATCTTTCTAGGACTTAATTATATTTGGGGTAGAAGTACTTAAGCCTCATCTACCGTTTGGAAAGCTGCATTCGGAGTCATCTCGCGACCTCAGGCAACCTTCTTTGCCCGCAAGTGACATGTGGCAAATTTCATAATTAGAGTGATGACTAAGCAAGTTATGATTATCTTGCAAACAGCCAAGCTGCATCAAGCTCGCAAGTTGCAAGCGATCACTATACTCTGCTCTCTGTACATTTCTGGCCACTGTGATTATGCTAGCACACACCCTCACAACTTTTGTGTGTGGCTAGGCCTTTCAAATAAGGGTCTTAACAAACCCTAGAACATAAGTTCAATATCTAAGAGGCCAACCCTTGTAAGAAAAGAGAGATCTTTTAGTTTTGAGCAAAAATAATTCTATCATATTTTTCCTATCTCTTTCAATCATTGATTCAGATTTTGTATTCCTGCATCTCATCCACACATTGACCCTATGAGTTGAGTGAAGGTTCTTAGAAGCTTGAGAATTCACTTTCAAAATCCAATTCATATTGGTGGGCTTTCCATTGATGCTTCAATCGAGGTTCTTTGGTAAGGTAGATAGAGAAAGGACTCGGTGAAGTCGATCGCTAGCTGGAGCTTGGAGGGCTCAAGTATACTTAGGCTTATAGGCTTGGATGGTTCATAATGATCTATTGTACAACAACTATCTTGTGTAGTGGAGATTTCCGATGGGTGGTCGGGGGGGGGGGGGGGTTCCGCTCAGGGTTTCGAGTTTTCCTTTTCCTAAACACTTTTTGGTGTTTAGTTGTGGAAATTGGTTATTTAATTATACTTGGACTAATTCATTAGTTTAGCTTAAAAGTGATCTAGCCATAATTGGCATGGTTAGGGTTCTAAATATTTTGCTGGGTTTGCTTTAGAATCTTTCACTAACTTCATCAAATTTCCTATCTCTTGAGGGATGGGACCAAAAGTTAGTTTTTACGGAGGAATAAAACTTCTATGTCCCTCAAATTGCCCAAGGATAATGGAATATTACCATTTAACTAATTGTCTAGTTGAAGACTTATCATGGATTTCAATCTCCTAATGATATGAAAATTGAGCCAGAGAGGTTATTACATTGAAAGCTTAAAGAGAAAAGAGACTCCAGATTCCCTATTTCTAGGGGGATGGAGCTAGAGAGCTGATTTTCATACATATGCAACCATGTAAGCTTTTCTAAGCTTCTAATACTAGAAGGAATGAGACCTATTAGGCTATTGTTGTTCATGTCAAGTTCAACTAACTTGGAGAGGTTTCCTATTTCCCTAGGAGCAAAACCATATATTTGATTATCATATGAGTACAAATAAACTAAGTTACTTAGATTACCTTAAGAAGAAGGAATGGAACATGAAAGGAAATTATCATTGAAAAACAAGTAGACAAGGTTGCTCAAATTGCCTAAAGATGCAGGAATGCAGCCATGAAGATGGTTGGCATACAAAGAAAGGGCATTGAGAGACTTTAACTGATCTATTTCTGGAGTAATTGAGCTGTTTAACTGATTTTCAGCTAAATCTAACACCTCAAGATTGGTCAGTAGTTCAATCTATGGTGGGATTTCCCCCAAATAACTTATTAGATGACAGATCAAGGTGTGTGAGTTTGGACAGTTTACTAATTTCAATAGGGATTGTACCAAAGAGTTCATTCATGCTGAGATCTAAGAATTGCAAGGTTAGGAAGAGATGAGAATGAAAATTCATGAAGCGTACCTTCCAGGCTTGAGTTAGTCATGTTTAAACCAATAACACTTCCTACTTGGTTGCAAGAAATGCCTAACCAACTGCATGGGATTGAGCTTGTATTTTGATTGTCTGAAGAATTGCTTGCATAATTACTGAGATTCCATGAAGGTAGGGGTCGTTGGGTTTCATTTCGAAGACTGGCTTTCCAATTGACTGCCTCTTCATTCACCTAAAGAGAAGCAACATTGAATGAGGAATGTAACATGGCCAACGTTACTAGTTTAAAATGTCTAAGCCTCCCCACACTATTTATAAGTTTAAGATTTGGTTGTGTCTCGTGCAATTAGTTCTCACGATGAATTGAAAAAGAAAAAAAGGATTTGATACAATGGGATCATTGATTTACAGTTCTTCTAATTTAATCTTGTATTCCATGATACAAGCGTTCCGTTTGATTTTTTTATTTTTTTATTTTAATCTTATTTGATCTTGTATTTTTTTTTTTTTTTTTTTTTTTGTGTTTTTGGAGGAGAGAGACATAAAAGTGGAACAAAATTATATATTTAATCTTAATTTTAACAGAGGTGGGTTACGAAAATCTAACTGAGTTAATCTCAGGTGGGTAAAGTATCAAATTTCAAACCACAAGTAGGCAACTTAAATTTAGGCCAAAACACAGGTAGGTAAGTTGTAATTTGCCCTTAATAAAATAAAGGAAAATGTTCCAACCGCCAACAGGAAGATGACATGTGTCTTGGTATGTACATAAGAATAAATGTTATCTTTCAATTGGTGGTTGGGGCAAACTTTTATCCTAAAATAAATATTTTATGTAGCAATCTTGACTAAACTAATTTCTAAAGAGGCTAAGTATAAGGAGGTTAAAGAAATTATGATATTTTTCACAATTTATAGCAGAGATTTTTTTTTTTTTTTTTTTTTTTGAGATGTTATTGTAGAGATTAGGTAGATCTTTTCTGATTGAAAAATAATCCACTTTTGAGTTTTGACCCTAATTACGGCTAATTACCAATTTTAAACAATTTCCACGGTTAAGTCCGGTTAATTGATTAGCCAATAGATTAATTGCATGGATATGCACTACAAAACTCACACACCCAATTGTGTCTGTTGAGGTTCGATTCAATTTCGGTCTAATTCGGCACTATAAAGTTCTTTATCCACTGTACATTTTTTAGAAATCTAGCCAAACTAGCAACTAAACCAGTGGATTTAAAGAAGATATGCAGAAGATGACTTGTGCGACGTGTAGCTCGGGCTCATTGATGTTTTCTACTTCAACTCGTACATGTGTAATATTTTATACATGTGCAGATCACGTGATTCTTTAAGTCCTTGATACACATTAGCGAAAAAACAGAACACACAAAAATAGTCCTGTTGTTAGTCTCTAATTGGAAGTTATTTCCATTAATACTGTATTTAACAGTAAGGAAGGTTGTTAGATTCGTTTTTCTGTCTTTGCTTAGTCTCCTTTGCTCTGTTTCAAGTGTATATAGAGCACCTTGATGTTTTTTATTCCGGCTAATCAATAAAATTACTCAGCAAGTTTCTTGCATAATAGCTCTTTAAACTACAATTTTTGGTCTATCTCTAGTGACAATGACATCTTGCAGACAAGAATTGTTACCATCAGTTATTGACAATTGGCTTGCAAACAAAGCGCAAACTATAACTAAAATTTTTCCATCTACCCTTTTATATGCCCCAGTTGGAATATAAATGACTAAAACAAAAAGATCACCATTAATCTCTTTTTTACTACATTTGAATTATTTATGCATATACCAAAATAGCCAATAAAAAATGTACAATCACAATGCCCTTAAATCTGTGTTTCCAGCAGCACATTATTAATACTTGTACGTAATTAAAGATCTGGTCAGCAGCATAAATTTGACAAAATATAGTGTCCCATAAAATTCATATTCTTTCATGTTCTTTCTTGTCCTAGTCAGAGTCGGACTGTGGATGGCTCTAAGAAAGTGCACTTCAGCTTGATAACACCCGAGAGACCATGTGCATAGTTGGTCTAGATTCTGGATTCGCTCACAAGCATTCAATTGCCAGCTTTATGATGAGTATCAGTTGATTCTCAGCCTGCAGCATGGGAGGTGGAATGCGTAGGTCAAACAAATCTTTGAACAAAATATTCTCCTCCACAGATGAAGCAGATAGAATGGAGGTGATTTCACCAAGATGCCTTCCTTTGATCACTTCAATAGCCAAAACTCCAAAGCTAAACACATCGCATTTCATAGTTATCTTCATGGTATAAGCAAGCTCTACAAAAAAAAAAAAGCAGAATATTATGCCAATGTATTGATATAATCTATGTTCTATAATGATTGAAGAAATAAGTATATTACCTGGTGCAACATATCCATATGTGCCAGCAAATGAAGTTCAATTGGATGAGTCTCGATTAAGAAGCTTATCTGTGCCAAAGTTTGAAACATGAGCCTCGTAATCTGAATCCAACAAAACATTTTTGCTTCATATGTCCCTGTGAACAATTGGTGGCGAGAAATCATGGTGCATGTAAGATAGAGCATGAGCCAAACCTTTGATGATATTCATTCTCTTATTCCAGTCCAACTCCTTTGCTCCTCCATCACTACTCAAAATTGTGGCCAAGCTACCCCTTTCAAAGTACTCATAAATCAAAATCGAGTGTTGTGATTGTTAACAAAAGCCATGCAATTTTACGATGTTTTGGTGGCGTATTTCTGTTAATGCCTTTATCTCATTGAAGAACTCTTTTTGTTGTACAATCTCACCATCACACAAGGATTGAAGTTTCTTTACTGCCACTGTGTTTCCTGATGTTAGAGTTGCTTTATATGCGGTTCCATGTTTTTCCCCTCCCAATACAAAACATATCATCAAAACCTTGTGTTGCTTCAATGATTTCCTTGTACATTGCTTTTCCTTGTCACACTAACTCTCGTTTCTAGATTTTTCCAATCCAAAAAAGACAAGGGAGAGAGAGTGAATAGGGTAGTTGAAATTATAATAAAAAACAATTATTTAAAGAAAATAAATTGTTTAAGAAAGAAGGAAAAAGGGGAAGGAAAGAAATTTATTATGATGTTTGATTGGGTAGATTGGTGGAAGGAAAACTGATGTGGCCCAAGTGCTTTCTCTTGAGGCCCTCCAAAATATTTTCTCCCCAAATTGGGAAAGAAAACTAAAGAGGGAAACCAAGTAAAAGAAATGGACCGAAAAACCTATGTTTTGGATCAGGAGGATTTTTTCTCACCCACAGTGGTGTTTTGGTAGTTTTTTTTTTTCAACAAAACCATGAGTTTTGGTTTTCTGACCCATTTATATAAATATTAGCGCATGTTCAAAGAATTCTTTTTTATTAAAAGTTATTTGTATTTCTAATGTAGAAGATTATTTCAAAGTCTAAACACTAAAAATGAGTCAAGGAAAATCTTTTTAGAGTTGTTAAAGGTCAAAAATTTTTTTTTTTTGAAAACATGGGCTTATATTAGTGATTGATTAAGCCTTGAAATTAGACCAACAGACCATCATCATGCATAATGATGAACTTTGATTCAATATCAGAGTGAACAATAAGTCAAATTTATTTGGATTTTGACAAGACTTTGGACTCATTTTGCAATTTAAAAGTAGTCAAGCACTGAGATTCCATGTTTTTGACACCTTCTTTTAACCCAAAAAAAAAAAAAAAAAAAAAAAAAAAAGAGAGGTTTCTAATACCTTTTAATTCTTCTTTGTCATCACCTACCTAGAAGCACTCACCCCAATTATTTATATGCTTTCTATTATAATATATTTTTCCTCTCCCACACCAATTTTTTACACGTAGGCTATTTTAATATATTTATGGCAAATTACAACTTACCTACATGTGGTTAGGCTGAAATTTAAATTGTCTACCTAATATCTATGGTATAAGTTGCCTACATGTTGTTACATAGAATTGTAAAGGAGCCAACTTTTGTCTAGTAGCAAGTGTTTGGGCTTGGTTTAATAATGAAAGTAAAAAGTTCAAGCTTGCAGCTAAAGCTCTAACCAGACCTATAAATTATGTTTGAGCTTGAGCTCATCAAAAACTCTTAAAACTTGAGCTTAGCTCCGCTCGGTTTGATTCATTAATCATGCCAAGTTTGAGCTCAATATCAAGTTTTTGAACTTAAGATTCAATACAATATCAAAGCCAATTTGGTTTAGAAGAGTAGTCCAAATGAAATCCCTCTTCCTCCCTCTCCTTTGTTTATTCTGAATCATCATTCTTCCAATCCTGATCCTCCTTTCACTAGGCGAATTTTACTAAGAATTTGGATTTGTCTCCTACAATCAGTTTTCACGATGATGGGAAAGAGAGAGGATTTGATACTGATTTCACACAGAAAGTACCATTACACCGAAATTATCTTTACCAATTGGTTTGAAGCTGGCCAAAAAGCAATTCAACAAGATAAATTAAAAAAAAAAAAAAAAGTCATAAATTTAGAGTGAAAGGTTGGTTTTAAAAACTATCACCAAAAGAAAGTGGAAAAACCGGTCTAAGAATTTGGATTTGTCTCATGCAATGAGTTTCCATGATTATGGTGTTAGGACATAAGTGATTTGATGTTAGCAACATATGTCAAACTAGTATTGGCTAATCATTTGACAAAACGCATTTTACTTGTAATTGGATAGATATAGGATGTGTTTAATGCTTCAAGAAACAAGGTTTCAAGTTCAAGTGTTAAAACCATGCAAGTCTGTCCAAGAAACAAGTGAGAAAGTGCTGGATTTTAAAGCTCAATAGCTAGCATCTATCGAGGTTTAAAAAGCTGCTGAAGCTTGAAGCTCGATAGCTAGCTCGATAGATACCCTATCTGTCAAGGTTTATGAAAAACAAATTTCCAGTTCTATTTTGCATCCAATCTGTGAGTATGTGTTTAGGCTTTTTTTTCTCACAACCCTAAACATATATAAGGATTATTTTAAGGGTTGTCAAAGGTTGTGCAAGTGTGAAACAAAGTTGTGTTCATACAAATTGTGACCGGAGAAAAAATTTGCCCTAGTTCATCTTTCTTTTGAAGAAGTTATTGTGTTTGTACACCTTAGGGTTTTTTGACCAAGGAGTTTCGTGATCTTTATCTTATAATGAACTGAAAAACTTTGTAGCCAATATCTTTCTCATGTTGGTGATCAAGTCGCGTACTGGGATCCGCGCATTTATTGGTTAGTCACATACTAGAAGCAGTGCATTGAAAAGGAGAGATTGTCACTACAGAACATGTCCAATTAGGTATTGGGGTAAGGGTTCAACTGTAAGTTGGTATAAGGTACTGAGATTCTTTTACTTGTAACCGCTTGTTTTGATAATAGCAGATTCTCGGGAGTGGTGACCTTAAAATCACCCGGTGGGGTTTTTTGCCGTGTAGGTTTTTCCCATTTATAAACAAATCACCAAGTCAATTTAATTTCTGCTGAACTTTAGTGAATTGGTGATTTGTTTGTGCTACCACGCGCTTTGCATGTTAATTAACTTAATTAATTAACTTGGCTAAATTAATTGATTAATTTATCACAAGGGGTCAATACATTCTTGGCCTATCATATGGGAAAGAGAAAAAGGGACTTGATACATTTCTTTATTGAATTTGACCTTTCTTCACACTGAAAGAATCGTTATATGGAAATTATCAATAAGTATTTATAAAATTATAAAACTATTCTTCAGTCTATATGACCTTATTCTAATGGTCTTATTATTTCCAATTTACATTAATAATTTCAACATGTGTTAAATGCTTGAAATTGTAACTAACTAACCAACTAACAAACTAAATGCACCATTACAACAATTATTATCTATACAGGGGTTCCTAACAAGATACCATTTAAGCAAAAAACTTAGACTTGTGAGTTTGGGACCTTTGGGCCCAACTATGTTATTGTAATCACCTATTTTTTTCATTATTATTTAATATGAGATTTCACTCACATTGAAGTCATACTCAAATATATGACATAAAACAAATAAAACAGAGAGAGTGAGGAGAAAAGAAGACATTTATTTATGTTTTGTTTTGGCAAATGGGTTGCAGTTTAGAGAAAAAAGAAAAAGAAAAAGAAAAAAAAAAAAAAAAAAAAAAGAGATATATGGTAAACTAGTAGTAACAAAATTTAATGATGAGAAGTGTTGGGGTTTATGCCCTAAAATCCAATTTATTGGCATGTAATAAATAATTAAATTGTTTAATTATATGAGACTATCTATAAATGAACTAATGGGAATTATCTTAGTTCATGAGATGCATAGTATGTGATTTATGTGAAAAGTCACAGAAAGATATAAATCACAAGTTCTTTGTAAACTCAGAATTTTAGTTCGTAGTCGGTGATGAAATTAGGCATTTCATTTGCGAAAACTATAACATATCAACTAAGATGATTTCTCTTGATCATGGAAGTGGAGACTTCTAGTTGATATATTGATATGTTTTAAGAGTTAAGACATACTGAACCAGACCACTGTGAGATTTATTATTCATTTGACAGTATTATTCTCCTAACGACTGTCAAATGAATAATAAATCTCACCATTTCTATTTAAATCAACTCTAAATCCTAAGAGAATAATGGACCTGATCATGAGATGTAGATTGCTTTGATATATCAGGAGTGAGATCTATAAGTCACGATCAAAACCTTAGTATGTTGGGCAGCCGCATTTAGTGTTGATGGAACATATATTTTCAAGATGGAATTCATAATCTCTTAACGAAGATATAAAATATTCCCTTGAGATAAGTTTAATGAGTTTGGTTATTCAGAATGTTGGGCCCAACCACTTTAGTAAGAAGTTACTAAAGTATATATTTATGAAATTGAATTTCATAAATATATGATGAATAACATAAAGGATTAAACCGGGTACTCAAAGATTAAGATGTAGTAATCTTCAAAGTGGCAGTCAACATTCATGACTTTGTATTACTACGAATATTTTAATGAAGGGGTTGTATGTATAATAAAGTCTTGAAATATAATTTATTAATAAGGCATAGAGTGCAATTATATTCTTATAGTGGTATTGAATATAATTAATGGTAACTTTGGACTTGTCAAGAGTTGACAGAAAAGCCCAGGGCCTATTGGAGCTAGAGTCTTATTTGTTCCCTTTGGTCCCATCTCAAGCTACAAACTAAAGCCCAATTGGGTAGGCCCAAAAGGCTAACCCAATTAGATAATCACTTTTTATTTAATAAGAGTTATTAAATAAAAAAACTACTAATGTAGTTTGCACGTACGTATGATAAAAAGAAAAGAAATCAGTTTTTCTCCACAAAGGAAAAGAAGAAAGATTTTTCTTTGAAAATCAATGTACAAAAGGACTGATTGAGAGACCACTCATTTTGGACTCCATGTGGAATTGAGATGAAGATTAAAGGTATTCTCAAGTTTTGGTTTTGAATTTCATTGCATCAAGGTACGCTTTCTATTCTTTGTTCTAGAATTCAAGGTTACATGTTATCTTTCACGAATGAAATAGATCTGTGATTGTTGCTTCCGCTGTGTGTTTTGTATGAGATACAAAACCAGATTTTCCAACAGAGAAGTTATAGTAACAATTTTATAGTAGAAGTATGTTTTTTTGTTTTTGTTTTTTAAATTCAAAATAGAGAAGAAGAGAATTGAAAAAATAAAAATAAAATACACAAAAAAATAAAAAACAAAAAATGTGAGATTAAGAGTAAGGAAACCACAAATTCTAATAATTAAAATAAAATAAAATAAAAGAAGAAGGTGGTTAAGACTTGTTAAAGGTATAATAATAATAATAATAATTTTAAGTTCAAAACATGGGCTTAGTGACTGAATAAGACTTGAAATTAGACAAGCAGACCATCATCATGCATAACAAGGAACTTTCTTTTAACATTAGAGTGAGCAATAAATCTATTTTATTTGGATTTTAACAAGACTTTGGACTCATATAGCAATTTAAGTAGTCAAGCTTTGAGATTCCATGTTTCTTACACCATTTTTTGTTTTTTAAAAAAAAAAGTTTTCTAACAACTTTTTTTTTTTTACTTTTTTGCTTAAAGTTTCTAACACCTTTTAATTCTTTTAAGTTATCACCAACCTATAAGCACTCACACCAATTATTTGCACGCTTTCCATTTTAATATATTTTTCCTCCCTCCTCTATCACTTTTATCACACCCACTCTCGCCTTTACTCTCTTTTCCATATTTTTCCAATCCAAAAGAAAGAGAGAGAGAGAGAGTATTTGGTGGCAGTTGAAATAATAATAAAAATTAATTATTTAAAGAAAATAAATTGTTTAAGAGTTCATTGGTGGATTTTAGGAAAGAAAGAAAAAGGGAAGGAAAGAAGTTTATTGGGATGTTTGGTTAGGTGGATTGATCGAAGGAAAACTGCTGTGGCTAAATTGTTTTCTCTCGAGTCCCTCCTAAATTTTTTTCTCCCCAAATTTGGAAAGAAAACTAAAGAGTAAAACCAAGAAAATGAAATGGACCAAAAAACCTATGTTTTGGATCTAGAGGATTTTTTCTCACCAACAATGGTGTTTTGATATTTTTATTTTCTACAAAAACTGTGAGTTTTGTTTTTTTTTTTACCCCTTTTTTTAAATATTAGTGGGTGTTTAGAGAATTTCTTTTTTAATTAATTTTTTTTTTGTATTTCTAATGTAGAAGAGTATTTCAACTTTGAACACCTAAAGAGAGTTAAGGAAAATCTTTTTAGAGTTGTTGTTAGGGTCATATTTTCTTTGTAATTGGCTAATCCTTTGACAAAATTCACTTTACTTGTAATTGGGTATATTTAAGTTGGGTTTATTATATCAAGAAGAATGTTGATCAAACATATCAAGTGGTATCTTTAAAGTCATGAAAATTGATCTAAGAAACAAGTGAAGAAAAATAGATTCATTAAGTCTCGACAGAAGCTTTACAGATACTGCTATCGAGGTTAAATGAAGAAGCTCAACACAAGCTCAATCTATCGAGAATTATGATTTCAAAAATTCCAGATTTGAAATTTAGCCAATGTTGTATTATTTAATTAGGGTTTCTTTTCTCACAACCCTAGTCATATATAAAGCATATTTTAGAAGCTGTCGTACATGGATATAAAGACCTAAAATTCAGATACTCTGTGTGAAGCTACTGCGATTGTGCACCATAGGGTTTTGTAACCAAGTGCATCCTAATTTTTGTCGTTTATAAAGTGAAGAACTTTGCAGCCAACAACAATCGTTCAAGTTGCTGGAGTTAGTCATGACTAGGATTCTTGCAAAGGAGTTAGTCACAGATTGGAGATTTGTGCAACAAAGGAAAGAAGACTACTACAATATCAAGTCCAATTAGGTATTGGAGTGAAGGTTCAACTGTAGGTTGGTATTTTGGGATAGGCTAGGGTAGTGGTAAGATTCCTCATAGTTGTAACCACTTGATTATTGATAAATGGATTCTTGGGAGTGGTGACTTTAAATTCACCCAGTGGAGTTTTTGCCTTATGAGAGATTTTCCCCATTTGTCAACAAATCATCGTGTTAATTTATTTTCCGTTGCATATTAGTTATTTGGTGATTTGTTAGTGCCTCCACGATTTGTATGTAATTTAACCTAATTAATCAACTTGGGTAATTAAATTAATGAATCAGGTGTAGACATCGCATTTTGTACCCCTTAGGACTCGGGCCCCTATTCCTCGATGATGCTCAAAATCTAAGGCCCAAGGCCAGTTTAAAGCCTAATAAGATATTAAATTGACTTAAGAGTTAAAATGGAAAATATAACATTTTAATTGAGCAAAAATCTATTTTGGAAATAAAATCACCAAAGAGGCCCTCGGCCCACATACGCAAGCACATTCCTACGTACGTAGTTAGGGTTTTAGATGCATGGAAAAGGCAAGTTTTCTGCAATAATGACTAAGGTTTGGAATGAATCCCACATCGTTTGGGAGTCGTTCCAAACCCCATTTTTTCCACTATGAAAAGCCTTATATGGTACATTTTCAACACAGAAAAATCCCACGGGAAAAACCTAAGATTCAACAAAAAAATTGTGAATCAAAAGGGAGTTTTCACAAAACACCCTCAAGTCAATTTTATTTGATTGAGACCTTTTCTGGCCCCAATCCTTTTAGTTTAATGTTGCTAATCACTTTCTTATTGGTTTGTGAATAAACTTGACTGAGAGGAATGGTCAAAATCAAGCTTGGAAAGCTTTTGTGTAAGGTATCTAGTCTAAACTTTTCTTTTTCCTTTCTTTTATTTTCTGCCTTTAAATCTTCTTGCTTGCTTTGTTTGTTTGTTATAATATGTTTTAACATGCCTTTCTAGGAAAGGTTTAAGTTTTTGTATGCTTAAAATGAATGTTAGGTTTTAAGAATTTCCATTCTAAAGTTTTGCTCTATTTCTATGTTGTTAGGTTTTCTAGGTAAGGACTTGCGTACGCATAATCACGCATAATCTTGCCTGTGCACGTAGGCTTGATTATGCGTACACAGTCCTGTTCTTGCACATGTGAGGTGCCACCCAGAAACCCTAATTTTTGTTTGATTGTTTTGCCTTTGCCTTCACATATTGTCTTGTTCAGTTTCTTTTTTGTGTTCTTGCGCTTCCAATGTCTCTGTTTCACATGCTTGTTTGTTTACTTGCTATCATATGTTTAGATTAGGGTTTCTTAGTTTTAATGTTATGTCATTCATTCACATGTCCATGTAGGGGTGTAAAGCCAACCCACCAACCCGCCAAAACCAACCCGACCCAACCCAACCCATGGGGTTGGGTCAATTTTTAGGGCTTGGTGGGTTAGGTTGGGTTACAAAATTTTTTTTTGATAGTAGGCCGGGTTGGGTTCAGGTCATAAATTTCAAACCCACCAAACTTGACCCGACCCACACACATATTTAATATATATTTAAAATATATTATATAATTAATAATCTTTTTAAATAACCAGTTCTTCCTCCTATCCTATATAAAAGCTAATATTAATGTATATTAGTTCATATATTAATGTATAACTGAGTTGGAGTATTAGTTCATATATTAATATATATTTTGTTTATCACCTTAGGTGGCAGGTGTGATATATTTTTTTCTACTCAATTTAATAATAATAGTAATAAAAAAATTTCCAACCCATGGGTTTAACCCGACCCATGTGGGTTAGGTTGGACTTATGTGATGGGTTGGGTTGGGCTGAATTTTTTTTAACCCATCATGGTGGGTTGGGTCAAAAATCCCCTTGACCCGACCCAACCTGACCCATACACACCCCTATGTCCATGCATCGATGCCATAGGTGTTGTGTTGCTGAAAGGTAAGTGAAGGTAAGTCATGCATTGGTATGAACATGCATTTGATGATGTATGTCGTTTGAATATTTGTTTTATGTCAAAATTGTATGCTTTATATGATTTTGTGATTGTCATGATACCTTGCTGCCATGATCAAGTTTTCTGCCTTATTTTAGATGTATGATAGGGTTTTCACATGCTAGATGAATGCTAGAGTTTCTTATGTGCAATTTGGCTCTTTCTTGCTTTAAGATAGATAAGTATGTGTTTTGGGATAAAGATGTCATGTTGTATGTTAGATGTATGATTAGTGTGTGTGTGAGTTTAGAACATAAGTGTTGAATTAGTTTTTAATAGGGTTAAGACATAAAACACGATGATAGGAGGCTAACCTTAGAGTTGGGTGATCTTGGGTGCCTAACACCTTCCCAAGAGCATATTTTTAGATGAGCTTATTTTTCTACACTTTGCTAGTTTTGGCTATGTAGTGCATGTTGTGTGTGAGTTGTTTATAGTTTTTGATCACATGATCTTGATTTTGAAGTCACATGCTTTTGATTGTAAAGACTAAAAAATCCTAAGAGAAAGGAATAATAACCATCTCACCACTATTAACTAGCAAATTATGAACACCTTAGTGCATATCATAAGATTTTGTGCTCGAGAAAATGTAGCACATGCACAAAAAGAAAATAAGGTGTAGCATTAAAATTAAAATAAATAAATAAAATAAAAAAATGTTTGTATACAATAAGGCTAAAATAAAAAATGCATGATTGTAAACTTGTTTTCTAGGAGATGTGGGAGTTATATGATGTAACTCTTGATAGTCACTTTCAAATTTATGTGATGAATAATGTAGAAATTGTGATTAATTATTATCTACATATCACCCCACATGTATCTCATACTGTTACTAGTTGCACACACTTCACAAGTTATTCTTTGCTAAACTTAGTACATGAAATTGTGTGTGAATTTGGTTTGACCATCCAAGATTATATATTCTATGATTTTGATACACAATATGTTCAAGGGTTGAAAATTTTGGGGTAAAAAGTTTGAAAATCTTGTTTTGAAGTTCCGGGTTAAAAACTAATGTTTTTGAAAATCTTTTTAAACTCATTCTCATGCATTTCATTCATGAACTTACTTGGGTTGAGGTGTTTCTGCATAATCTTCTGCATTTTTTCAAAAAATTTAGTTTTCTAGAATTTAGATTGATCGAATGTGTTTTTCAACCGATTGAAAGTTCCTTGTTTTTTAAAGCTTGGCCTCGAGTTGGTTCAATTGATCTTTGATTGGTACTCGATCAATCTAATCTGTTTTATTCAGTTTTTGATTGATCGAAGCTATTATTCGACTGATCGAAAATTTAAGTGGTTTTAAAGTAAACTTTCTGTCTGGTTCGATTGGTACCCGATTCGTACTCGACCAATTGAGTTTCGAAAAGAAAAAAAAAATAAATTGGTTCAATCTCACGTGTTCTTCAGATGTTCAAATACTTTTCTTTTCTTTTCGTCTTTTTCTCTCTCGATCGATCCAATCCAAGACTTTCCTGTCATTTTCCTCCTCAAATCTTCAAAGGTTTTTGTCCTCAAGTGTAGGTAAGACCTAAATACCCTTCCTTTTTCAATTTATTTACATTTTTCATGCATTTTTCATGAAATTTTATGAAAATGTCGAACAAAGAGGTTTTTGTGATTTTGGATTTCTGGGTTGTTTTTGTTCAAAATTAATCATTGGGTTTTTTTTCTTAGATGATATATACATGATTCCCATGCATTAATATGATCAATTTTGTGATTTGAGTAGAATTGGAAATTCTAGGGCTTGAAAATTTTCAAAATTGGGGTTTTTGTTCAATTAAGCTTAAATTGTTGCAATTGACTTGTGAAATTGATTGATTAAGCCATTATATGATTTTTTTTCTAACTAGTATAATGTTTAATTGATCAATTTGATTTGGTTTTGAAAAGTGGGTTTTTTAAAATTTGGGGTTTTTGGTTAAAACTATTTTGTTCAAGTCAATTGTTGGTGAAATTGGAAAAAAATGAACAAGTTTTTTGTGCATTAGAGCATGCATCATATGTGCATTCATTACATGTCTAATCCTTTATAATGCAGTTTGCCCCCTTTTTTTTTTCCTATTCTTAGAGCCACGGTTAGGAAAACTAGAGCAAAGAAAAACACTACCTCCTCCTCCTCTTCTGATTTTGATAGGACTAGATTTCAGTTCAAGTCTAATAATGATGCCTATGAGAAGTTGAACATTTTTAGGTCTATTTGGGCTGAAAGAAAAGTCATACTAGATTAAGTAAATCCTAAAATTCGTAGGAATTTTAAGAGTCGAGGTTGGTTACCTCTTCTGGATGTAGAGCATCCTCCTTCGGCTGCATTGATTAGGGGGTTTTATTCAAACCTCTCTATTCACTCCGATGACTCCAATATTTACTATGTAAAGACTTGGATAAGGGGTGAAGAGTTTTTCATTACCCATGAGTTCGTGGCTACAGCTCTCGATGTACCTTTGGTATAGCAACCTGTGTATCCTTACACAAAGTTTCCTCCCCTTGATGACATTATGTCTCTTCTCACCAGTACTACCATTAGTTAGGGTACTGATCCTAGGATTACCACTCATGAGCTTACTGAGCTCAATTATCTGTTCTTTAGGATTTCGTGTCATAGCATTTGGCCTATCTCCCATATTCATACCATTCCCATTGAGAGATGTGTATGCTCTCATCACTGATGCTTCTATTATTTTTCCTACTCTTTTCATTCGTTCTCTTGTAGAGGTCCCTAGGAGTAGTGCTAAGTCTCATGGTTTGTTTTTCCCTATTTTTATTCATAGAATTCTTTTAGATTTAGGTTTAGAAGACTTTCCCGCTTCAAAGCTTGTTCATATCATCGCTCCTATAGGTGCCACCTTTCTTAGGCAAAGGGTTGCTCAATTAAAAGCTAGCTCTAAACACCCTAGAGTAAAGTCTTCTATAGGTGATGCATCTTGAGATCCTCCTTCTGGTGATCCTACTGCTGAGGAGTTTGTGGACCCCACTGCTGTTGTTGATCCTCCACCGTCTACATCTACATCTTCTTCTATGCGCACCATGTTGGAGACGTGTCTCACAGTTCAGGCAGCACGTGGACAGCTTTTATTGGATTTGCTCAATGAGGTTGTAGCCTTATGAGTAGATTTAACTGACATTTGAGGTGCATCTCCACTGGCTCCACCCTCAAATCAGCCTTGATTGCCCTTTGGCAATACGTCACAAAAAGGGGGAGTACATAAGATAGGGGGAGATGAGACATTTTTTGGTGTAGATTGTATTTAGGGACATTGATGGTGTGATTGTACATGTTAGGGGAGACATGTTTTTTGTTTTGTTTTTTGTTTTTTTCATGCTTTTGTATTTTTCATGTTCTTGTTTCACAAACTATAGTATATTGAGTATGATTTATATTATGAGGTTACTCATGGTATATATATTTTATTTTATGTTTTGAGAAAATAAGAAATATATTTTGGTTTATTTGTATTTTCCACACATGTGTTTATGGTTTGTTTAGTATTTCAGGAATTTACAGGTTAATTCATTTGAAGCTACTGTCTACATTTGCAATTGATAAGTAGTAGTTAGTTTGAATTGTATTTTGGGCAACAATGTGTAATTGGGCTGTTTTACTTTGAGCATTTTATTTCGTGTAATGTGTTTTGTCACGGATTGTCAAAGGGGGAGATTGTTAGGTTCTAAGGCTTTAGGAACTAAATGTATTAGAACTTCATTTTGTATATGTTGGCAAACCATGACCAAAACATTTATTCTAGGTTTAGACTTGTTCAAAGTTTGTTTTATTGTAAGTTTGGAATCGAGTAATTACAGGAAATTATTGTTCAATTCTGCAAGGCTCAATCGATCGAAGAATAGACTCGATCGATTGAGAATCGTAGATCAGAAATTTTCTACAAAATTTTCAAACACAGCCCAAGCCCATATGACATGTAGGGTTAAGTGTTTCACTCCTAGTATAAAAGGAAAACCCCTAGCTATGTTTTAGTAGTCTTTGTTGAGTTGTGTGTTGAGTCTTTTGTGAGATCTGAGAGGTTTGTACCTTCAAACACACACATAGAGCTATCAAGATCAAGATTCACATCAAGAACTTGATGGTTGTTTCAGTTGCTGCATAAAGAACATTCAAGAAGATCCAAAACCTTTGAGAGGAGTCTCAAAGTCACAAATAGGAGAACTTATGGTTGCTGCAGATCCAAGAAAGAACTAGTTCGTGGACTCAAGGTTTGCACATGGTCGTGTCAGTAAGTTCTACATGTGGTAGCATTAGGATGTTAGTGGTCTAAATCCTTTTGTAAACTTCAATTCTTTCTATAGTGGATTTATTTTTACTTTAAGGATAGCTAGGTTAAATCCTCCCCAGGTTTTTTAGCATTTTGGTTTTCTTGGGTCATCAGATCTTTGTGTTCTTTACTTTCCGCATTATTTCTGTTTTGCTCATATTTGTTTAACCTATACTCGTATAAAAAACTTTTTAATCAACTTGGCTTAATATTAGGTTAAACATATAGTGTTAAGAGGTCTAAAAACCTAATAGTTTCCATGAAGGCAGGGGTGGCTGGGTTTCATTTCGAAGACTGGCTTTCCAATTAAGTAGAGCATCTGCCTCTTCATTCACCTAAAGAGAAGCAACATTGAATGAGGAATGTAACATGGCCAACGTTACTAGAGAAAAGAGGGAAAACATTTTTTTCAATCTAGTGAATGCCTTGGGGCTTTGTTTTACAAGTTACAAACTAGTTCAGGATTCTTCTTTTTTATTATTTATTCTTTTTTTTGGAGAAGAATTCTATTTAAAATGTCTAAGCCTCCCCACACTATTTATAAGTTTAAGAGTTGGTTGTGTCTCGTTCAATCAGTTCTCACGATGAATCGAGAAAGAAAAACGGGATTTGATACAATGGGATCATTGAATTTACAGTTCTTCTAATTTGATCTTGTATCCCATGATACAAGTGTTCCGTTTGATTCTTTTTTACCTTATTTGATCTTGTATTTTTATGTTTTATGTGTTTTTGGAGGAGAGAGATATAAAAGGGGAACACAATTTCATATTTAATCTTATTTTTAATAGAGGTTGGTTACGAAAATCTAACTGAGCTAATCTCAGGTGGGTAAAGTATCAAATTTCAAATCACAGGTAGGCAACTTAAATTTTGGCCAAAGCACAAGTGGGTAAGTTGTAATTTGCCCTTAATAAAATAAAGGAAAATGTTCGGCTCCAACCACCAACAAGAAGATGACATGTGTCTTGGTATGTGCATAAGAATAAATGTTATCTTTCTATTGGTGGTTGGGGCAAAATTTTATCCTAAAATAAATACTTTATGTAGCTACATGAATAGCAGAAGACCCTCCAAGCCTAATCTACCCAATATACCTAAGCCCTCCAAGCTCCTACTCCAACGAGGTTACGCCGAACCTATTTCTTCTTTAGCTTGCCTGATTCTGCTACTTGACCATAGCATCTACCAATATGAAATTGGTCCCTTCTTAATTACTTCCCAAACACCAAATGGCCTCCTCACAGATATGGGTATGGTGAGAAAAGGTTTTGGTAATGTACCTCTCAAGGATTTTACAATGGAGAGGAAGAGAGTAAAGGAATTTGAAGAGTCTATATGTGAAGATTGTGGATGAATCAATCTTGTTTTTCTCTAGGGTATATATATAGTAGGGTGAGAAGGAATGTGAAAAGTCAGTTTTTCCCAAACAGGGTGTCCTAGCGACTTGACCTCGCGACTAGGTTGAGTCATGAGTTAAAGCCGCGAGCTAACGGCCTGGCCAGCCTGGGACTTTTGTCTTGTAGTGCAACAACTGGCGTGACTCTTTAGTTTCTGGCATGCTTGGCACGTGTGCAACTTTCTGGCGGCTTGCAAGCCACGAGCCACCCGCAAGATCCAGCCGCGAGTCCCTGCTTCTTTGCACAATCTTGAGCATTTCTTCACACTCTCTCACACACTACCCTTACATGATTCCCACCTAAATACAGGGTTACTAATTGCTAAAATACAAGCAAATTTGGCACGGAATAAAGCCAACAAGATGGTTGATAAAATTCAACCTTACAATCTCCCCCTTTGGCTATTCCGTGACAAAACCCTAAAACAAACTCTAGACTTAATATGTGAATTGGGAATAGTTGAACAAAACTCACTCACACCTAACTCTAGAATCTGATAAGCTCTTGAATCATATGAACAAGTAACTCTTGAAACACAACAACACAATTTGATCATTGTATGCAGAAAACTTGTAAGGCATATGAGGCAGGCACAATGCGATCAAGCAAAATAGAATGAGAAACAAACCATGGCTTGACCAAACAAGCAATCACTATAAAATAGTGACCACAATGCTCATTCACACTTGAAATGAACATCTGGACATACAAGTTAATAAGCTCAATGCAAATCACTTGCATGCCCAACACTCAACCAATGCACAATACTTAAAGTATATGCATCTAGGAGCAAAATCCTACTAGGGCACAAGAGTAAGAATACTTAAAGAAAATGCATAACATTTAGCTAGAAGTATTGGCAACAAAACATAAAGGCTGCATAGCATGGTACAAACCATAAAAGCCTACAAACACATGGAAACAAACCCTAAAAGCTTACAAAAGCAACATGGGCACAAACTACCATAAACAAACTGAATAACAACTATAAATATTAACAAACCAATGTAACATAAGTGTTTTAAAACAGATCCATGAGTTTTTAAACCAAAACATTAACCTAAGTGTTTTGACATATCAAACCCATAAACTATAATAAATATAAACTAAAACCAAAACATAAACTAAAAAAAATTTCTAACAAGCTCCCCTTTAAAATGACACTCCCCCTTAAGAGTTGTCCCTCAAAAATTCTCCCCCTTTTTTACCGAAATGGCTAAAGGGTTACTGCTGGGTGCTGAAGCTGTCAAACTTGGCTGAAAGTATGTTGAGTTGATCCTGAAGTGCTGCCATCCTGTTAGTATGCTCATTTTGGACCTCTCTGAGTCCATCAATCCTCTCCAGAATAATCTGGAATGCATCAGGAGGTACCTTTGATGAGGTTGAAGCTCTGCTCCTCTTGCCTTGGCTTCTAGGAGTTGAAGCTTGTCCTACACTCACTGTCTCAGTCTCCATTTGGTCACCTTCATCTTGATCTCCTACCTCTTCATCACCTAGAAGACAAACTTGAATCCTGATGATGGTTAGCTTGTTGATGGCTGAAGGTGTAGGCATGGGGCTGATATCTTGAGGGATTTCAACACCTTTTGCTCTGAAAAGGCTTATAAGAAGGCTAGGAAAGATCAGCTTGGGCCTAGAGGTGGTTTTAGTCTCATCCACAATAGTGTCAAAAATGTGAGAGCTGATGTCAATGAAGGTTTTCTCCTTAAGTTCCATGAGGAAGATAGCTTTGGCATTGTTGATTGTAGTCAGCTTCCTTACAAGATACAGATTGAACATCATGATGGTGGTTAGGCACCTCTTGTCAGCTGGAAATGCGGTAGGGTTGAGGCATCTCCCTTCTCTTTGTCCACTAATGTGAGTTTGGATAGTTTCTATAGAGAGCATCTTGTCCTTGTAGTTGGTGAAGTCAAAGTCCTCTAAACCTTCAAGCCCTAGCACCTCATCAATATCATGGGCATCTATGGTGAATTCCTTTCTTCTAACCCAACAACTTAACTCATCCTCCCTTATCACAACATTTGCATAGAATTCTCTAATTAAAGGCTCATAGACAGCAGGTAGGTCACTCAATAATTTATCCCATCCTCTGCCCTTAAAGCAACTTGGAATGAAGGTGTCCTTCAAATCCCCTAAGTCAACAAATCTTTCCTGAATGATGGTTCCCTTCAAGAAAGAATCCCTATATCTATCAAAGTGTTGAACCGACATAAATAGGTTATGGTCCATTTTCAACCTTTTGTCAGCTTTCTTAGTAGGAGTCTTTTTCTTTGTAGGAGAAGGTGCCATCTGTGAACAAGCAGAAAAGGCCACAAAACAGAGCACAATAGAGGGACATTTAGAACATTAGTAACACGTTATTGTTAAAAATATATCCCCAAAAGCACTCAATCAAGACACAGTTCAGAGGTAGGTGTAGAAAGAGAAAGTTCAAAACAGTGAGGAATAGAACAACCTATTTACACAACAACTCAAACACAAACATTCTAGGTCACAATTCCAAACACAAAATGCAACACCATTACTCAGTTGAATTCAAAAAATGAATACCACATTTAACCAAAAAATATGTCTATGAGACATATCTAAATGATTATGATATGATCAAACCAACAAAGAGCAAACAGTATCCTCAAGGCAATAGCAGCATTCATGAGAACAGGAAACTATAGCAACAAGCAGACAAGACATTATAACCCAACAAACAGAACTTAACCAAACTGAAACAAAAATACTCACAAATAGAGTATATCAAAAAAATAATATCATATGACAATGTGACCAAAAAATGGGTATGAGATTTACCATACAACATAGATCAGATAATAAACTCTAATATTGAAAAGAAACATGAAAGTAACCATAATTAGAAACCTAGCCCAAACAAGATCAACCAAGCCCAAACACCCAAAATCAGCAAACATGAACCCACCCCATAGTCGACACCACAGAAATCACAAAACTCAGTAACAAATCACAAATCCAAGAAAACAAAGCTCAAAACTTGGAATATGTAAAGAGAGAGAGAAACCCATACCTTTTTCTTGAAGATTTGAATGAGAAATGAAACAAAATGCAAGTTCGTTTAAGAGAGACACGGTGAGTTTGAGAGTTTTTTTTTTTTCCAGAAAAGGAAGAAGATGAACAGTCTGAAATGTTTGAGGGAAAACTGAAATGGTTTAAAAACTGACCAAGTTTGCCAAAACACGCGATTTTCGCGACTGACTCAAGTCGTGTGCAAGTCGCTAAGACCAGCCGCCAAAACACTTGAAAGAAAAATCTTGAAAAATCTTCGAAGTGTTTTTCGCGACTGGAAGTTCCACTCGCAAAAGAGTCGCAAACTGAGCCGCGAAAATCTCTGTGCACCCCTCGCCATTGGACCTTCCACCCGCAAACAAGTCGCCAACCTGAGCCGCGAAAAGCATGAAATTCAAAAATTTTGAAAAATATTCTAAGTCTTTTTCGTGACTAAAGCATTTACCCGCCAATGAGTCGCCAGTGAGTCGCGAAAAATCTCTGTGATGGACTCGTGACTGGGGCATGCGACTGGTTCTACCAGCAACTGAGTCGCCAGAACAAGGAAAAATAGTTTTTGAAATTTTTGACAATTTTTGCAAAAACAAAGTACTTTCCAAAAACAACTAAAATACTCAAAAATCTTTTTGTGATAGATCAACAAAGATAAAGCATGTGAAAACACATTTAATCAAGTACAATCACACGAATGAATATGGAATTCATTGAACATAGACATGTGTGTTGTGTGTGAATATCAAAGATGAGATAGTCCTCAGTCTAATGTGAAGCTTTAATGATCAATTCAATCAAGGCATACACAACTAGCACTAGATAATGTGATCCATCTCAATTATAAAAAGATGCATATATGACCTCCCACAAAGGCTTGAGTACAATAACTTTGAAGCTTTTCATTTGGCTCCATGTTTGACATATTATTTGATCTATTTGAATCAACACATCTCATTTTGAGATCGATGCGAAATTTTTGATATTTCATTTTGATGAGTTAGCCTTTGGCTTTTTGGGCATCATACAATTTTAATTTTTGGTTGCTTTCCCTTTTTCCTAGTCAAATACTAGTATGTGCAACAGGCTTTTGCAGCTCAATATCTCTTTTCATTTGGAGATTTACATTTGGTGAGCTCTTTTAGCAAAAACAATAAAATAAAGTGTGGGAAGATATATAGACACAAGTCTATGCATGTTTCAAGATCAACAAAACCATTCACTAATCATTCATGTCAAGGTTGAAGATCTATTTACAACAGTCACAAAGATTTCAAAATTTCTCCCACAATGATATAAGTGCATAGGGAACAAGCTATGCTCGTAGATGCACAAAGCCATTTGTACAAAGGTACAAGATAAAACATATTTTGAGACAAAACTCAACAATGTCGATCAATCTTTTTGAATTTTGTACTTTTTATGTGGTTTTTTAATTTTTGACACACAAGAAAGAAAAGATTGATAAGAAGCAACAATGAAAAAAAAAACAACAAAAAGAATGAAACAAACAAACAATTTTCAAATCTCATAATCAATAAACAAACCAATAGTCACACAACATAGGAAGTATTAACGCATGGACATGCGGTAATGCTTATGCATGAGTACCCTTCATCACCCACACGTCACGTACGTTTGGGGTGATATCCTTATAGGATTGAGTACGAGAGTTAGGACTTTCAAACCTTCTAGTGAAGCTTTCCAAGTAGTTGGTGAATGCATCAATCATCTTCATCACATCCATCATTCCGGGATCAACATTTTGATCTCTTGATGACTCAACACCCCAAGTCCTCTTGTCATTTCTTGGTCTTCTTGGCCTTTGATCACTAGCATTCCTCAATGCTCTCAACTTATGACAATTGGGTCGGGTGTGCCCTTAAAGTCCGCAGTGATGGCACACATGATTCGTTCTAGGACCTCTTTATGATCGTGGAAGAGATTTTGATCTGCCTTCAAACTTGACCACAGATTGATTACGATGCTTGTTCAACACTCGCTAGTCAGTTACATTCTTCTTCTTCTCAATATTTGCCTTTTCAACAGTAGGGGCACTACAACCGGCTCTTTGGCCTTCACAAACTTCACTTCTTTGGAGATGTTCACAGCTGAACTACTTTCTCCGTTGTATCCTAATCTAGTTTTGTCAAGGGTCTTTTAAGAAGAAAGGACATCATTAAGCTTCTTTGTAGAGACTCGCTCCACCTTGGCATTTGCTTGAATCACCTCAAGCTCAAGGAATTTTACCTTGGTGTAAGCCTCAATTAGCTTGCCATTTAGCGTCTCTATCTCACACTTGGCCTCCTTATATCTCATTAGAAGACTTTTATAGTCCTCTTCAGCTTTCTTCATCTTTTTCACAGCTGCTTTGGCCACCCTTGCATATTCTCCCGACTTCTCAAGTAGAGAATTGTAGTTCTCTTTGAAAGTTCAAATAGTGTATAAAACACTATGAACGTTTAAACCCCTAATAACAAAATTACCAATTCAAGCTTTATGACAAATAATAAGTGTATGGAACATGAATAAGCTTAATATAGAATTGATAAATAATCTAAACCAAATAAAATCACATCCACAGCAGAAATTAAATGGCAAAGATTAAGGGAAGAGAGATGCAAACACAAGGACAACACACGATGTGTTATCGAAGAGGAAACCGAAGACCTCGGTGTAAAACCTCTCCGCCATCCTCCAAGTGGTAAGTAATCCACTAGAAAATGTAGTTGGAATACATGAACAGTAATAGACCCTCCAAGCCTAATCTACCCAGTGTACCTAAGCCCTCCAAGCTTTTTACTCCAATGAGGTTGTGCCGAACCTATTTCTTTTCTAGCTTCCCGGATTCTGCTACTTAACCATAGCATCAACTAATGTGAAATTGGTTTCTTTCTAACTGCTTCCCAAAGCACCAAACAGCCCTCTCACAGAAATGGATATGGTGAGAAAAGGTTTTCGTAATAAGTCTCTCAATGATTTAACAATGGAGAGGAAGAGAGTTGAGGAATTTTAAGAGTCTCTTAATGAAGATTGGGTATGAATCGATCTTGTTTTTCTCTAGGGTTTCTCTCTCAAAATTCTCTCTGGAAGCTCTCATTCTTTTATGGGTAAAAGGGGTATTTATACTAGGGTGAGAATGGAATGTGACGAGTCAGGTTTTTCAAAATAAGGCTGGCTCGCGGCTTGGCCTCACGACTTGACTGAGTCACAAGTTCCAGCCACAAGGTAACTGAACGGCCAGTTGTCCTATTTTGTCCTATAGTGCTTCAGCTGGCATGACGCTTCAACTTCTAGCATGTCTGGCACGTGTGTAGCTTCTAGCGGCTTGCAGCCGCGAGTCACCCACGAGATTCAGTCACGAGTCCCTGTTTTTCTTGCACACTCTTGAGCATTTCTTCACACTATCTCACTCACTACCCTTACAAGAATCCCACCTAAATACAAGGTTACTAATTGCTAAAATACAAGCAAATATGGCACAGAATAAAGCCAACAAGATAGTTGATTAAATTCAACCTTACACTCTTTAAGACCAACTGTATCTTCATCTTCTTCAGAATCTAATTCTTTTACAATTCCCATGAATTCCTCATCACTATGCTCCCCAAGTTCTTCCACAAGCAAATTCAAGTCCTCTGAAGACTCAACATGAGCAACAGTCATGAATGCTAAGAAATTTCCTTCTTCATCACAGCTATCCTCCGAATCAGAGGTGGAGGAATCTGAGTCATTGAGAGTGGTGGCATACACCTTGCCCTTCAATCTCAGATAATTAGGACATTCCTTTTTGAAATGGCCCTGTCCATTACACTCAAAACAAGTGACTCCTTGTGTAGATTGAGACTCCTTTCCTTCCCTCTTTTTGAAGTCTTTCTTCTCCTTTCCAGAACTCATAAATTTCCCTTTATCACCAAATTTCTCACTGTTTTTGAACTTTAGAAATTTGCGAAAATTCTTTGCAATGTAGGCAACATCCTTTTCTACTGCATCATCATCCGACAAACCATGACCTTCTACCCTTTCATTTATTGTCTTAAGAGCCAATGATTTTCTCTTTCTTTGATTTGGTAGTGAAAGTTCATATGTTTGGAGAGAACCAATCATCTCTTGGACTTTGATTTCATCAAGGTCTTTGCTCTCCTCAATTGCCGTCACCTTTGCATGGAAGCTTTCCAACAATGAACGAAGAATTTTTCTTACAACTTTTGAGTCCTCCGTTTTCTCTCCCAAGTTAAACTTGCCGATGACCACTTCATTTAGCTTACTATAGAAAGAGTCAAATGACTCATCCTCACTCATCCTAAGCTCCTTAAACCAGGTAGTCAACATCTGTAGCTTTGTGTCCATAACTTTCTTTGTACCTTCATAAGTGGTTTCCAAAATCTGCCATGCTTCCTGGGCAACAGTGATATGAGAAATCTGATGGAATTCATCTGGGGACACACCACAAAAAATTGCGTTAAGTGCTTTACTATTAGCATTTAACGCCGTGAGAGTTGCCTTATCCTAAGTGGATTTGGCTGCCTCTGGCATTGTCCAACCTATTTCAACAGCATCCCAAACAGCTTCATCTATAGAACACAGAAATGCTCTCATCCTTACCTTCCAAACGGCATAGTTGTTACCATCAAAATATGGTGGAGCATTTAAAGATTGAGACCGGTCCATCTCAAAATGGGGTCAAGGATCACACTATGGTAATGAAACCAATAAAAGTGTACCCGCTCTGATACCAATTGAAAGTTCAATAAATGTATAAAATACCTTGAACGTTTAAACCCCAATTTACAAAATACCAATTCAAGCTTAATATCAAACAATTAATGTGTGGAAAATGAACATAAGCTTAATACAGAATTGATAAACAATCTAAACCAAATAAAATCACATCAACGGCAGAAATTAAATGAAAAAGATTAAGGGAAGAGAGATGCAAACACAAGGACAACACTCGATGTGTTATCGAAAAGGAAATCAAAGCCTTCGGCAAAAAACCTCTCCGCCACCCTCCAAGTGGTAAACAATCCACTAAAAAATGTAGTTGGGATACATGGATAGCAGAAGACCTTCCAAACCTAATCTACACAATGTACCTAAGCCCTCCAAGCTCCTACTCCAACGAGGTTACGCCGAACCTATTTCTTCTTTAGCTTGCCGGATTCCGCTACTTGACCATAGCATCTACCAATATGAAATTGGTTCCTTCTTAATTGCTTCCCAAACACCAAAAGGCCTCCTCACAAATATGGGTATGGTGAGAAAAGGTTTTGATAATGTACCTCTCAAGGATTTTACAATGGAGAGGAAGAGAGTAGAGGAATTTGAAGAGTCTCTACATGAAGATTGTGGATGAATCAATCTTGTTTTTCTCTAGGGTTTTTCTCTCAAAATTCTCTCTAGAAGCTCTCTAAATATCGTGGGTATAAGGGTATATATGTAGTAGGGTGAGAAGGAATGTGAAAAGTTAGTTTTTCCCAAATAGGGTGTTCTGGCGACTTGACCTCGCGACTGGGTTGAGTCACGAGTTAAAGCCGCGAGCAAACAGCCTGGCCAGCCTAGGACTTTTGTCCTGTAGTACAACAGCTGGCGCGACTCTTCAGCGTCTAGCATGCTTAGCACGTGTGCAACTTTCTGGCGGCTTACAAGCTGTGAGCCACCCGCAAGATCCAGTCGTGAGTCCCTACTTCTTTGCACAATCTTGAGCATTTCTTCACACTCTCTCACACACTACCCTTACATAATTCCCACCTAAATACAGGGTTACTAATTGCTAAAATACAAGCAAATTTGGCACAGAATAAAACCAACAAAATGGTTGATAAAATTCAACCTTACAACTATCAATCTCTTTTTTACCACATTTGAATTATTTATGCATATAGGACAAAATAGGACAAAAATGTACAATCACAATGCCCTTAAATCTGTGTTTCCAGCAGCACATTATTAACACTTGTACGTAATTAAAGATCTAGTTAGCATGATAAATTTGACAAAATATAGTGTCCCATAAAATTCATATTCTTTCATGTTCTTTCTTGCCCTAGTCAGAGTCGAACCGAGGATGGCTCTAAGAAAGTGCACTTCAGCTTGATAACACCTGAGAGACCATGTGCATAGTTGGTCTAGATTCTGGATTTGCTCGCAAGCATTCAATTGCCAGCTTTATGATGAGTATCAGTTGATTCTCAACCTGCAGCATGGGAGGTGGAATGCGTAGGTCAAACAAATCTTTCAACAAAATATTCTCCTCCATGGATGAAGTAGATAGAATGGAGGTGATTTCACCAAGATGCCTTCCTTTGATCACTTCAATAGCCAAAACTCCAAAGCTAAACACATCGCATTTCTTAGTTATCTTCATGGTATAAGCAAGCTCTACAAAAAAAGCAGAATATTATGCCAATGTATTGATATGATCTATGTTCTATAAAGATTGAAGAAATAAGTACATTACCTGGTGCAACATATCCATATGTGCCGGAAAATGAAGTCCAATTGGATGGGTCTCGATTGAGAAGCTTAGTTGTGCCAAAGTCTGAAACATGAGGCTCGTAATCTGAATCCAGCAACACATTTTTGCTTGATATGTCCCTGTGAACAATTGGCGGTGAGCAATCATGGTGCATGTAAGATAGAGCATGAGCCAAACCTTTGATAATATTCATCCTCTTATTCCAGTCCAACTCCTTTGCTCCTCCATCACTGCTCAAAATTTTGGCCAAGCTACCCCTTTCAAAGTACTGATAAATCAAAATCGAGTGTTGTGATTGTGAACAAAAGCCATGCAATTTTACGATGTTTCAGTGGCGTATTTCTATTAATGCCCTCATCTCATTGAAGAAGTCTTTTTGTTGTACAATCTCACCATCACACAAGGATTGGAGTTTCTTTACTGCCATTGTGTTTCTTGATGTTAGAGTTGCTTTATACACGGTTCCATGTTTTCCCTTCCCAATACAAAACATATCATCAAAACCCTGTGTTGCTTCAATGATTTCCTTGTACATTGCTTTTCCATTAAAAGTTGTTATCGAAAACACTTTTTCATTGTGTGTGTTAATCGTTTGATCTATATGAGGGTCCTTCCTATTTCTTTGCAAAATGAGGAAAACTCCAAGAAACATCAATACAAGTGACAGTGTTCCAAAAAGAGGGAAAATGATTAACAAAAAGATTTTGGGTCCCGCCATTGAAACTGGTCTTCCTACCACACAGGGTTGCAATCCTGTAACATTTCCACACAACCTTTTATGTCCTTGTAGTGCATCTATGCAAGCATCTTGAAATGCTTTGATATTGGGAAGAGGGCCCTCCAACTTATTATAGGACATGTCCACATATGACAAACCATGCATCTCTTCGAAAGCAATTGGAATAAAACCAGAGAGGTTATTGTGGGAGAAATTCAACATCTCCAAGCTTTGAAGATTGCCAATTTGTGAAGGTATCTTTCCTTCGAGAGAGTTATGACTCAAATCTAGTTGGGACAAATGAGCTAAATTACAAATTTCAATTGGAATATCATGGCAAAACTTGTTGTTGCTCAAATTCAAATAGTTTAGGTTCATAAAGTTCCCTATAATTTTGGGGATCATGTTGTCAAATCTATTGTTGGATAGATCCAGATACTCAAGATTTGTCAATGATCCAAGCTCTGGAGATATATCACCAGAAAGTTGGTTTCCATTCAACTTCAATTTCAACAAAGGAGTCAACTTCCCAAATTCCTTTGGTAGCTTCCCAACCAACCGATTATAAGAAAGATCAAGTACATGGAGTTGAGTGAAGTTTCCAATTTCAGGTGGTATGCCACCACCAAGACCAATCCCAGCAATCAGCAGGGTGCCTAGTTGCGGGCACCTACTCCAACTGTGAGAGATTTCACCATGAAATCTATTGTAACTTAGATCCATGTATTGCAGGTTTCTATAAACACCAGAATCTTCGGATAAATTCCCAAAGAGATGGTTTTGTTGAAGGCGGACTCTAATTAAACTCATGCAAGTCTTCATGGTTTTTGGTATTGGACCTATGAGATGGTTGTCATATGCAGAAAAGTTTTGGAGAGATCCACTTTGGCATAAGTTTTGAGGCCAAAAACCAGTAAAGTGGTTTGTATTCAACAGCAGCGTAGTCAACTTTGTGAGATTTCCTATCTCTTGAGGAATAGGACCACAAAATTGGTTATCATGGAGAAATAGATCTGCTAAGTAACATAAATTACCCAAGGAAATTGGGACAGTACCACTTAATTGATTGTTGCTGATATCAAGAGTAGTTATGGACTCTAAGTTTCCTAATTCTTTAGGAACGATGCCAGAAAGTTGGTTGTTGTTCAATTCTAAGACAGTTAGGAAGCTGAGAACTCCTAAAGACATGGGAATTGAGCCAGAAAAATTATTTTTCTGCAGGCTTAAAAATTGGAGATACTTCTGAAAGTTCAAAAACGTGTAAAAACACCCTTGAACATTTAGACCCCCAAATTACAACTAAACCAATTTAAGCAATATGTCGAACAACTAGTGTGCGGAAACTTAACATATGCTATAATATGAAATTGGTTAAAATCTATCTAAGCCAACACAAAATAAAATCCACAGCAGATAGTATAAAGGCAAAGATAGAGAGGAAGGAAGATGCAAACACAAAGACAACACGCGGTGTGTTATCGAAGAGGAAACCGAAGCCCTCAGCGTAAAACCTCTCCGCCGCCCTCCAAGCGGTAAACAATCCACTAGAAAATACAGTTGGGATACATGGACAGCAATAGACCCTCCAAGCCTAATCTACCCAGTGCACCTAAGCCCTCCAAGCTTCTTGCTCCAACGAGGTTGCGCCGAACCTTTTTCTTTTCTAGCTTCCCGGATTCCGCTAGTAGACCATAGCATCAACCAATGAAGATTGGTTCCTTCCTAACTGCTTCCCAGAAATCCAAACAATTGTCTCACAGTGATGATAAGGGTGAGAACCAGGTTTGGTATAATGCCTCTCAAGGATTTGACAATGGAGAGGAAGAGAGTTGAGGAATTTGAAGAGACTCTAAGGTATAGATTGTGGGTGAATCAATCTTGTTTTTCTTTAGGGTTTCTCTCCCAAAATTCTCTCTGGAAGCTCTCTTTCAATCGTGGGTAAAAGGGGTATTTATACTGGAGTGGGAGAGGAATGTGAAACGTCAGGTTTTACAAAACAGGGGTGGCTCGCGGCTTGACATCGCGGCTTGACCAAGTCGCGAGATCCAGTCGTGAGATAACCGTATGGCCAGTTGTCCTGTTTTGTCCTGTAGTGCTCCAACTTGCATGACTGTTCACCTTCCAACATGCTTGGCACGTGTGCTGCGTCTGGCGGCTTGCAGCCGCGAGTCACCCGCAAGTCCCAGCCGCGAGTCTCTGTTTTCTTGCACACTCTTGAGCAATCTTCACTCTATCTCACTCACTACCCTTACATCAAACCCACCTAAATACAGGGTTACTAAATGCTGAATTACAAGCAAATTTGGCACGAAATAAAGCCAATTAGATGGTTGAAAAAATTCAACCTTACAACTTCAAATTTCCAATTTCTGGGGGGATGGAACCGTTGAGGTGATTTTCAAACACTTGCAACAATGTTAGCATTTCAAGGTTTCCAACACTATAAGGAATGGGACCTGTTAAACTATTGTTACTTATATCAAGTTCAAGTAAATTGCTAAGGTTTCCAATTTCTGGTGGAACGGAGGCAGAGAGCAGATTATTATAAAGGGCCAAATAAGCCAAGTTGCTTAAATCGCCCAAAGATGCTGGAATGTAATTCAAAAGCACATTATCATTGAGATACAAGTAAATCAGGTTGCTCAAATTACCTAAAGAAGCAGGAATGGAGCCACGGAGATTTTTGGCGAACAAAGAAAGGGCACTGAGAGACTTTAACTGGCATATTTCTGGAGGAATCAAGCTATTTAATTGATTTTCAGCTAGGGACAGGATCTCAAGATTGATCAGTAGGCCAATCTGCGGTGGGATTGCCCCCGAAAAGTTATTGAAGGATAGATCAAGATATTTGAGTTTGGAGAGGTGACTAATTTCAGGAGGGATTGTACCAAATAGCTCGTTCATGCTGAGATCAAGGTATGCAAGACTAGGGAGAGATGAGAATGGAAAATCATGAAGCGTACCTTTCGAGCTAGAGTTCGTCAAGTTTAATGTAGTAACACTTCCTGCTTGGGTGCAAGAAATACCGAACCAACTGCATGGGCTTGAGCTTGAGCTTGTATTTTGATAGCTCAAAGAATTGGTTGCATTATTAGGAAGGAGAGTCCATGAAGGCAGGGGTGACTGTGTCTCATTTTGAAGACTAGCTTTCCAATTGAGTAGAGCATCCATCTCTGTCTCTTCATTCACAGAAAGAGATGCAACATCGAATGAGGAATGTAAGATGGCCAACACGACCAGAGAAAAAAGGGAAAACACTTTTTTCTAGTCAATGCCATGGCTCTTTGTGTTACAAGTTGCAAACTGGTTCAGAATTCTATTTAAAATGTCTAAGCTCCCCCGCACTATTTACAAGTCCAATCAGTTTTGACGATGGTGGGTAACAGAGAAAGGATTTGATACAGATTTCACACGCCAAGTACCATTACTACTCAAAACCCTAAAGAAAGGTGTCGATACTTTCTCTTTCGTTCAGAGCATGGTCTCTCACAAAGGCCATTCAACCATATGAGAGGTGTAGTTTGAAATTTCGAGAGAAACATAATGAGAGTGTGTGAGAATGAAAAAGAAAAAGGAGAAATTTTTCTTTGCTTAAGCTACACACAAGAAATATAAAATTGGTGGAGTTCTCTTAGAGGATTTTTGAGTGCTACAACCATACAGAGTTGAAGTGTTCAAAGGGAAGATTTTTGCTACTGAGTTTAATGGTGAGATTATATTTACTCCTTAAGATTTATTTGTTGTATCTAAAATTTATTGTGAACTCAAGTTTGGCATAAACTTGAGAGTAATAATATTTATTTTCATAGTGAATATTTTTTAGAGCTGCCCTGCTGTTTTTCCCTCTATACCAAAGGGTTTCTTTTATGTAAGATTTAGTGTTCTTGTGTGATTGTATTTCTATTGGGGCTTGCTGAATTTTTGTTTCCATAGATATTGCTATTGATTGATAGTCATTTATTTTAATTTACATATAGACATTGAGGGAATTTAGGTTTTTTCCTCAACAATATCAACCTTATTACCAAACCCATAAACAAGCCTAGACTTATTTTATTTTGTATCAAGCCCTAATGTTCACGAGCTTGTTCATGAATAATTTTTTTTGCTTGGGCCTAACTTGTTTATTAAAGAAGTCAAAAACTAAGGCTTAAGCTTGGCTTGTTTATACACAAACATGAACAAACTTTTTCTCTAGCTAATCTCAAGCTTAGTTCATTTACAGCTCATTGTGTTGATAACTTATACACAGGGATGGACCCAGGTGGGGTCCCGAGGCCCCCTAGGTCCAATTTTTTTTTTTTTTAAATCATTCTATATTTCATTTTTATAGTTGGGCCCTCCTTCTCCCCAATCAATTTAACTAGCCTCAACCAAATAGCAACTATCCAATCCAAAAACTTAACAAAAATAATAAAAATATTCACAATGGTGATTGTATTTTAGCAAAAGAAACTATTTTAACACCAAAGAACAAAAAATTCATGTGTTATTGGAGAAGCTAAAGCTAAATTTTTTTGTAATTATAGTAAATTGGTATAAAGACCAGTTGACTGTAGCAAGTTGTTAAAAATAAAATACAATATTTTCTTAAAATTATATCTCTTCCTTCAATTAAAAAACTCAAATTCTCTCTGTTCCTTATTATTTTAATGAATTTTTTATATTATTTTAAATGAAGTGATAAAAAAATAAAATATTTGATATTGGGCGTATTGTAAAGTGGGGTGGTAAAATAGATAAAGTAGCTTTTGCAAGTACTAAAAGCTAAAAGTTTTAGCACCATCACTATGAATGCTCTAACTTCAGCCAAAAACAAAAAATTCTAGCCAACTTAGTATTAAAAAAATATTATTTTGTTTTTGTTTGTCTTTGTTGGTAAATGATTGCATTTTAGTGTATTTAGAAATAATAATTTTGTATATTTATAATTTTACAATACTACATGGATGTCTAGTTGAAGTTTTTTTTTTTTTTTTTTTTTTTTTTTTTTTTTTTGGCCTCCGCTAGCTTAAAATCCTGGATCTGTCCCTACTCATACAGCTATAGGCATGCTGTTGGTAAGTGTAACGAATGGGTTACTAAGCCCAACTGTCATGGTAAGGTTCCTCTAGCTAAGTTCGTCATCCACTGTACATTTGTTAGAAATCTGGCTAAACCAGCAACTAAACCAGTGGATTGAAAAAAGACATGAAGAAGATGACTTGTACAGCAACATGTAGCTTAGACTCAATGATGCTTTATACTACAAGTCGTATAATTGTAGTATTTTATTACATGTGCAGATCACGTGATTCTTCTAAGTCCTTCATAGTTCATACACATTTTTGTCAGTGCCTAATTGGAAGTCAGTCCCTCCTGTATAACAGTTAAGAAGGTCGTTGGATTTGGTCTTCTGTTTTTGCTTAATTCCTCTTGCTCTATTTCTAAATGTGTATGTAATAACAGCACCTAGATGTATTTTATTTCGGCTAATTAATAAAATTACGCAGCAATTGTTTTGCACAATAGCTCTTAAAGCAACACTTTTTGTTTTCTCTAATGACATCTTGCAGACAAGAATTGTTACTATTTGTTAGGTTCTAAAAGTTAAAACAACTAGCAAATTGTGAGCATAAATTTGTTTAAATATAGATTCCTAAGTCTATTGTTATGAATAGACAATGCTCAAGGTACTGCAAGTCAGAATATAAGAATAAGGAAGATGCAAGCAAGTTCATAAATTTGAAACATGCCAAGTTCGACTTATCGAGAAGAAGGCTTGACCGATCGAGACATGGATCTGCAGAATTTAATTAAAGGCCAACAGCCCATTAAGTTATTAAGGTTTCATATATAATTATTCTAGTATTTAAAGGAAACCATAAGATACATTTTTGTTAAGAGAGAGAAGAGTGCATATTGTGCCTGTGATGCCCTAATTTGATTGATTGTGTGATGTGTGTGGGTGTATGATGAGTCCCACATCGAGTATTTACTAGGCAGATCTGGGCTTTATTAACAACTACATGGAGCCTTAATTGTGACTAGTCCTTTTGAGGTATAACGCAGATGTGGCTAGCGCTTTTCTTTGGGTCATTACATGTGGTATCAAAGCCGACCCGGTAACCCCGTGTGGGCTCAGAGACACTACCCCACAAAGTGGGCCCTAACAAGAACATTAGGGATTTAAGTGGGGGAGATTGTAATGCCCCATTTTGATTGATTGTGTGATGTGTGTGGGTGTGTGATGAGTCTCATATCGGGTATTTACTGGGTTGAACTGGGCTTTATTAACAACTGCAAGAAACCTCAATTGTGACTAGTCCTTTTGAGGTATAGCGCAAATGTGGCAAGCGCTTTTCCTTGGGTCGTTACATATGGTATCAGAGCCGGCCTAGTAATCTTGTGTGGCCTTAGGACACTACCTTATAAAGTGGGCCCTAACAAAGATGTTAGGGATTTAAGTGGGGGAGATTGTGATGTCCCAATTTGATTGATTTTGTGATGTGTTTGGGTGTATGATGAGTCTTACATTGGGCATTTACTGGGTAGATCTGGGCTTTATTAACAACTACAAGGAGCCTCAATTGTGACTAGTCCTTTTGAGGTATAGCGCAGATGTGGCTAGCGCTTTTCCTTGGGTCGTTACAGTGCCTCCTAATGTTGTAGAAATTGCTGCCATCACTAGGCCACTTAGGTGATGATCTAAATCTTTGAGTGGAGCTCTTAGAGTCATAAACTAAAGTGTTTGTGTGCAACAAATTTATAATATAAGAGTCCGTGCATTCGAAGCTGCATGTGGTCGCGTGAGTAAGTACTACTGTTAGAAATACTAAGTTCAATAGTATTCTACCATTCTATTAGTGAATTGTTGTCTTGTGGATTGTTTAGGTTAAATCATTCTCAAGCTTTTTACCTTGAAACTAGATTGTTTCATTGGTTTTCCTAGGTCATCATATTGATTGTGTTCTTTACTTTTCCGTTGTTTATAATATTATTGATACTTGTTTAACCTAGACCTGTTTAATTGAACTAAGTAACAACTTGGCTATAAATTAGATTAAATAATCTGTGTTTTCCAGGGGTCTAAAATCTAACACTATCATCTATATCTATATAATATGTTATTGATTTAACAAATAAGTATAGCATTGATTGTTTGAAGAATTGGTTGCATTATTAGGAAGGAGAGTCCATGAAGGCAAGGGTGAATGTGTTTCATTCTGAAGACTAGCTTTCCAATAAAGTAGAACATCTATCTCTGCCTCTTCATTCATAGAAAGAGAGGCAACATTGAATGGGGAATGTAAGATGGCCAAGGCGACCAGAGAAAAGAAGGAAAACACTTTTTTCAAGTCAGTTTTGACGATGATGGGAAAGAGAGAAAGGATTTTATACAAATTTCACATGGAAAAGTACCATTACACAGAAATTATCTTTACCAATTCATTTGAAGCTGGTCAAAAATCTATTCAAAAAGATAAATATAAAAAATTATATAAAAAATAGTCATAAAGTTAGTATGAAAATATGTGTAATGTTGTTTAAACACTGAAAACTGTTGTTCTAGTTACACTACCAAACAGCAAATTGACAAAAGAACATGGAAAAACTGGTCTATGAATTTGGATTTGTCTCATGCAATCAGTTTTCATGATTATGGGAAAGAGAAAAAAGTGATTTGATACATTTGATCATTGAATGATTGTTCTTCACAATGAAAGTATCATTATACTGAAATTATCTTTATAAATTTGTTTCAAAGCTGGTCAAAAAGTAAATTCCTAAAAAATAAGCGCTAATAAAAAATTTATTCCTTAAAAAAAAAAAAAAAAAAAAAAAAAAAAAAAAAAAAAAAAAAAACAGCTAGTCAAAAAGTCAATGAGAAACATGGTTTAAAAATAAACTGCTGAAAGAGGAGAAAAGAAAGATAGTGGTATTGTTTAGTGTTGGATTATCTCTCATGACAAATTTCTACGTATTGTTGGGTTTCATTTGTATTGTAACAAATTTCTCAATTTGCTATTTGTAGAATCCTAGCTTAATTGTATACTAGAGACGACTTGTATGGGTCGGATTGATGATTTTTTTCAACCCAACTCATCATGGTGGGTTAAAAAATATCCAACCCATCATAGAGGTTCAACTCAACCCAACCCACATGGATTAGGTTGGTTCGGGTTAAACCCATGGGTTGGACAATATTTCTTAATTATTATTATTATTATTAATAATATTAAATTGAGCATTAGAATAACACTACCACAAATAAAAGCAATTTATAACCAAATAATCATGAGCACAACACCAAACAAATACAAACTATATGAGATGAACTTAAAGTTTGGGTTTTATTTAGGAAGAGGGGCCAAAAAGTAAATAACAAAATAATATAATATTTTTTAATATGTTTTTTTTTAATATAAAAGTATATTAATTATAGGTGGGTTGAGTCAGATTATGCATATCTATAAATCTCATGACCCAAACCCAACCCGACCCACTGTTAAAAGAAAAAAAAAATCATGACCTAACCCTAACTGCCAACCTTTAAAAACCAACCCAACTTGTGGGTTGGGTTAGATCTAGTCGGTTTTGGCTAGTTAGCGGGTTCACTGCACACTCCTACCCTTTAGTAATGGAAATTAATTAGACCCTCTAGATTAGGGAAAAGGAACTCAAAATTTCCAATAAATACAACTTTAAACAAAAATATTTACACACACTAGCTCCAAATAAACATGTAAGGATATGTTTTCACGATGATGGGAATGAGAGAAAGGATTTGATACAGATTTCACATGAAAAGTAACATTACACGGAAATTAGCTTTACCAATTAGTTCTTTTTTTTTCTTTCCTTTTTTAGAATACTAAGTATTTTTTATTACACACACACATGGGGAGAGGGGAGAAGATTTTAAAGGAATTGACAGTGGTGTATATTCAAAAAGACCTAACTCTTGGATACGTAGCACAGACTTTAAACCTCTATTACTCACACTCATTTTCCAATATGGGATTAACCCACTATTTTTTCTTTTAAGAATAATAAGAGCATTAGCATTGGGGGGTGTAAAAACCCCACAGTTGCTATTTTACCTCCTAAATCCTTAAAAGCATGCTCCATCCGGGTTTGTAAAACCAAATTTTTTTACATCCTACGAGCAGTGAATAACTTCGAGTTCTTATTTATTTGAACACTTACAATTGATAGAAATAAACTATCCTAATTAAAATCTAAGCAAAGAATTACAAAGTTCTCACAAAACAACATTTTTCATGGTTTTATATCAAACCCGAGCTCCTCGAAAATTTTTAGCAACTTTGACCAAGTTTGACCCGGAGTTGACTCCCGATAGGCCCCAAAAACCTTAATTTTTATATGGCCATCAGAAGGAGTTGAAACCAATTCCATTATGAAGATTATCAAATTCTCATTCCAACAACTATTCATGGGTCGAAATCGGAGTTAAAATAGTTGAGATATTGAGAAAACCGTGAAAAGCACATCAACATACTTCCTGAGATCATAACTTTTGATCCAACCATTGCAATTTTAATTTATTTAACTTTTTGAAAACTATACATCTATAGATTTCTAGGGACACCAAGATCACCTCAATCCGAGTTCAGGAAGAGCTCCAAATGCGCATTCGAAGTCAAGACTGAAAAAGTGCAACAAGACGAATTTGCTGATGTCACGATAACATCAGCATGGCGGCCCTACGACCTGACCCAGTGACCCTACAAGGTGCGCCATGCCCCAGAAAGTGTGCCAAGGGCTATAAATAGCCCCTGGCACCTCAGATTGGACTAGAACTGAAAATTTGGGTTTTTGGGAGCTATTTTAGGCCTTTTTGGGCCTTTTTTTTTTCTCTCTCTCTCTTTTCTCACATATTTCTCTCCCAAAAAGCACAAAAACACATAAAAACTTCTTGATTCTTCTCTCTTCACCAAAAATACAAGGTGTTGTTCTTATACCTAATCTTCTTTTCCTTGGTTCTACACTTTGGATTTGGGATTTAGGGGTGTGGATATAGCTTTCTAGCTACTATCCACACCCCTAACCTTCTAAATCTTTTTCTAGCATTTATCTTTCTATTTTTGCTCAAATAATATGATTTATTGCTTCCTTTAGCATGTTTCTCGCTTTATTTGTGTTTCTAGCTTAAATCTCTTTGCTTTTATGCCTTATGCCATGTTTCATGCTTAAATCTACATCTTTACATGCTTATATGTTTAGATCTACATGCTTAGGATTTTGTGCCATGTTTTCCTACATTTTATGCCTCTTTTTGTTCTAGGTTGATGATTAGGGTTACATGCTCACATGCTTGTATGATGATTGTCGGCTATGCTTTGCTTGGATCTGTGTATTTTATATGTTTATTTCTATACTATATGGTTAGATCCTTGTCTTCACAAGCTTATATGTTTGGATTCATGTTCTTCCATGTTTATGTGCTAAGATTCTTCATGTTTAAACGCATGTTTCCATGCCTATATGTCTAGATCTACGTTTTCACATGCCCATGTGCTTGGATTTATGTTCTCTACATTCTTTATGCTATATTCCATGTGCTTGTGCGCTCCATGCCATGTTTGTGTGCCTAGACCTGGGCTATGTTTGTCAAGCCATGTGCTATTGTAGCCCTTTTGTCGCTTTGTCTTTCTTTCTTGTGTTTTGGCCTATTGGTGGGGACCCGATGTAAACCCTATGGTCTTTGTCATTGTCCATGCACCTTGGCCCACATCAAAGGGTTTGGATCATTCCCATTTTGCATGTCTATGCTTGTTTTTTTCCTATGCTTTACGCTTGTGTTAGCCTCTCTTACTCTAGCTTTGCCACACTTGACACCCTTAGCAGGTTTGTGGTTATGTGGTTACATTCGATGCCTATGAGGCTTTGTTTGGGTGTAACGATTTGGGATGCATTGCCATGATGCCGGTTGCTTCATGCATACCTTTCTCCTTTGCCGCTGCATGTGATGACATGCTTACCATGCTTGTTTGTGCCACCCATTGGCTTTATATGCATCTTTACATGCTTGCCTACATGTCCATACATGAATCTTGCTTGCTAGTGTGTCGTCCATACTTCAACACAATGAAGCTATGGACATCTGATCCAGACCTACACTTGTCCCTTGTGGACACCACCTTTTGTTTGCTTTCTTACTTCTTTGCTTGCCCTGTTTATCATGCTTATCTGTTTTATGCCTTTTCATATGCTTTTTGTATCTTTTCCTTCCATTGCTTTTTTGCTGGCTTCTTATCTTTGCCTTTGAGTGTACACATATGGAGCGAGGACGCTTGGAGCTAGGGTACAGTCTCCCAAATGCAAGCAAAAAGGGCACAGATGCAAGCATGTCAATGTGGTTAAGCCAAGCAGTAGTGTTTAGTAGATTTAGGAGTTTAGCCTTTCCCTTTGGTTATGTACTTTTTTAAACCCCTTCTTTCCTCCTCCCTTTCTCTCTTAGATGGTTTGTATTAGGTATATCATGCCATGTACCATTCATCCTCATCTCTAGAGTATGGCGACCCCTGTTTATTTTCCTACACTTATATTTTGGGCCATGCTCTAAGGATGTAGGCATTTACTTTCTTGCTCTACGTGCTTACATTGTGCATGATGTATGTATATATATACTTGCTCAATTTTTTATTTTTACAGATTAAAATGTTTTTCTCTCTTTCTCTCTAATCTCATCTTCTCTATTCGATTATCTCAGTGTCTCCAGATCTAAGAGTGAAGAGTGAGTGATAGTGAGTTGTGACTATCTCTCTCTTTATTATACATTTATATTCAATATGTATGAGTGTGTGTCTAATATTGATGGTGTGTGTTATTAGTACTATTGTTATTGTTTTTGTTATGATGTCATTTGTGTGAATTGTGATGTGTGTGTATAGTATAAATATAGTATAACTTTATATAATATAATTATTAGGAAATATAAAGGGTTTATTATATGTGTACATATTGCTATCATGTTATGATAACTTTTTGTTATAATAATGTGTGTGTGTGTGATTGTTCAAGCATTTGATTGGTTAAGTAAACAATTAATGTGTGTGTGTGTGTGTGTGAATAAGTGTGGCTATGTAGGTCAATAATTAATATAGTGTCAATGGTTGAATTTTTTCATTCAATTTAAAATATTTTTATAAAAACAATGACAGCTGCATAAAAATAAAAATGTTATACAACTTAACAAAATGAAATGTTCACATCTACCCATATTAACAATAGATAATGATAACTAATAATGAACTATCATCTAACGATTTCAAGATATGATTTTTTTTCTATAACTTGATATATTAAAGTTGTCTTTTCATTAAATTTTTATTAATTTAAGTTTCTTAATGAGCAACTTGAAAAAAATTCTTGGAGCAGCCATTAATTTCGAGGCCTAAGGTGATAGTTTATGAGGGATTTTTTTTTTTCAAGAAATATTTTTAATATTAATTAAATAATATTTATTTAACTTTTGATATCATTTTTTTTTTCATTTAAATATGGCTTTCTTGCTTTTTAAAATTCAAAATTACTAATTAAGTCCTTGCCTTTAAATTTTGCTAATGTTTCTCTTTCAATTTATAATATTGCTAATCCAAAACCCTCCATTCATTCGATTTAAGTTCAAAATACATGTAAGTTTGTGCTAGGAGGGTTGAAAAACCTTGGCACATGTCTCAAGGTGTGGTGGCCCTACAAGATGCAGTGGCCTCGAGAAGCGTGCTAAAAGCAAAATGCCCCCTAGACTTTCCACATTCTAGTCTGTGATTTCTAGGGTCTTCTCCTACCCTTTTTCTTCACTGAAAACTCCTAGAAACACCATTTTACTTCTTTGGATTGGCACCTACTAGAGGCCATAGTTACTTGCTGGGATCCCACTTTGAGGTGCATCACCATTGGGGATATGGACTTCGTCCTTACTTTGGAGGAGTATAATCGCTTTCTTTCTCTTCCAACCCCTGTGAGTTGTGTTTATCGATCACCGACTCGATCTCACTTTCGCAAGCAGCTGGCAGAGCTATTAGGCTTGAAGATGCCTATTGTGGATGTTCTAACCTGATATGGGAGCGGCTTGGTTTGTAGCATCCCTTTCGATTTTCTACTTTGTCGGTTTGGCGAACCTGAATGTCCTACAACGTATCGAGGAGACTTTGTGGATTTAGAAGAGCATGGGACCTTCTATAGATGCTAGGCCTTCATGGTGGCCTTCTTTGGCACTGTGTTATTTCCTTTTCAGTCGGGTTCCCTCAGTTTTATTCCCTCTATCCTCTCTGAGACTATTAGGTCTCTTTCTCTATGTCGTGAGACTGGTAGTGGTAGGCTTGGTTTTTGTGTGCATCTATTGCAATTGTGCTTTTGTAGTCATTTGAGTGTGATATTCAAGGCACAACCTGTTGGGTTCTTGAGGAAGAATAGAGTTGATAAGTGTAATTTTTACATGATTTTTATTATCCTCTTATTTATTCAAATTGTTAGTTTTCCTTTATTTCTTTTGATTTGATTTGATTTTTATTTATATTTATCTATTCATTTGTGCTTTGAAGGAATGAGAAGATTTCAGATTAATCTACAAGGGCTTTACATGCAAAGTGGGGCTAGGCCAATTGAATCAAGTCAAATTACATCCAGCCAGGCATGAATTCAAGAGAAGACCAACCCAATTAAATTTAAGTCCAACTGGATCAAGGAATCAAAGGAAATTTGCACCAAATCCAAGTCCAATTTGGATTAGGATTCCAGCCTGCACATCAGTTAGTATTTTCAGCATAACTTTGGGCTCAGATGTCCAATCGAGATGATTCAAGTTGGGCTGGAAAGTTAATTTAAAGGGCTACAACTTTGTAGTTACCAAAAGCCCAAATTCTGAAGTTAAATGGGCCAAAATAGTCGGTTAAGTGAAGCCTAAAAATCTGGGATTTTCTCCAAATAGGAATTCAACTTGTAATAGGATTCCTTTACCTATTTAAAGGCTCTTTAGGGCAAAAATTGAGTGTGCCGCATTTGAAGAATTTTCTTTGGATTCTTTCTGAGGACAAAGGGGCGCCACTTCATGTTGATCAACCAATTCCCATGAGACACATAAGTTTTATTTGTTTTCTTTTCAATTTGATTATGAACTAAATTTTATTTTCTAGAGCATTGATGTAGTCTAGCAATGAACACACAATTTATATTCTGAGTTATTTTATTTTTAATATTTCCATGATTGAGTGTTTAATTCTTATTCTTAATGCTTAATATTTCTTTTTACGAATTATTGATTGATCAATTGAATGACAATGAGACCGAGAGGTGATTTGTTATTTTAGTTCTAGAATTAAACACCATTAGTTGAGCGAAAGTAGAGATGCTTTACCGCGATTAGTGTGATTTTTCAGAAAATTCAAAGTATGTAATGAGTCTCCAATTAATTAAATTCACATAGAGATATGGAATTGTTATTTGAAGATATTTTTGATATTATTCGAGACAAGATATTGAATACTTCAGGAATTTTTAATCATCAACGGGAGATTATTAGAATTTAATAATTAGGAAGAATAAATTGTGTGGGATTTGTTAGGTGAAATCAACTACTCTAGATCCATTCTTATTATATTTTTACGCTTTGTTAATTCTTTTTATTCGTAGATTTATTTTTATTAAATAGTTTAATTTAATTTAGATAGTAGAACATTCCATTTATTTTCGATTTTCCAAATAGTAATTAATTTAGTGAATTTCGGTATTCAATAACATAGTTAATCCCTGTGGGTTCGACATTCGTTTTCTAAAAGCACTTTACTACTTGTTACGATTCTGTATGCTTGCAGATTATTTTACGCGAACAAGAGTTAATATCACTGTGGCCCTTGATCTTCCTTTTACTGGGGATACCGCTAGTTGGTTGTAGTATTCATTTGGCTTGCATCCTACTAACTGGACTTGGAAAGTCAAGTGGGGAGTCCCTAGGTGGCAGGGTCGGACCCATTATGTTGGTTTGCTTGGCATCTCTTTGGTGGGCATCTGGGTTGTATAGGGTACTTTTCAAGTATGGCCTTGAGGTAGTTCGAGGGTGATCAAGATGTCTCTCGATTTAGTGATCTTTCTGTCATCACTTGTGATTATGAGCTCCAGGATATCGACACAGTCATCATAGATCGCGCTTTTGCCATCTGGCAGGAGCACAGGTCAACTATCGACTATCCCACTTATCCTAGGGATGATTATGAGTGGTCCACTGCAGAGTTTAAAGAGTGGAGGTCTAGCAGGGACCTGTGCTTCATTGTTAATCTATCGGTTCTAGATCCTTTAGATGCCTGCTTTTTGGCTAATATATTGAGGGATTATGCACTAGAGTTTGAGGTCAGAGTTGAGAGCACTATAAGAGACTTGAAAGAGTGCTTGACAAAGGCTATCAAGGACTGGGATTGCTATAGGGAGCTTCTTGATGCCACGGTGGAGGATTATTAAAAGATGGGGAGAGCCTATGAGGTTGAGCTCGCTACCCTTAGAGTAGAGCTTGAGCAAAGGACTCTGGCTCCTTTAGCCACGGAGGCAGAGTGTATTCAGCTAAGATCTCGGGTCACTAGCTTGGAGAGTGAGTTGGCAGATCTTACTCAGAGGTTCACTGTCCTGGGCTAGACGAGTGATAAGGAGAGGGCTATAGTGGAGGCCAGTCGTGCTAAGGCGAGCAGCAAGGTTGGTGATTTAGCACCAAGGCTATTGGATGCTAGGTCCTTCATTCATTCCACTCTGAGTTTGGAGTACAGGCCAACTGATGAGCCTAGTGAGCCATAATTGGCTTTTCGTCGCCTTCAAGCAGAGGTAGCCGATAAGGAGAAGGCATTAAGAGTTGTTGCTGTAGAGGTTGGCACCTTGCAGGCTTTACTTGTTATAAAGAGGCAAGGCTACACCTCGAGTCCCAATATGAAGAGGGAGTTAGTTCGGCTTCAACATTCATATGGTCGACTTAGAGAGATTGCTAGAGATTTGGGCTTTGATGTACCAGGGTTGCTTTGTACCCATTCCTTGGATGATCCAATTCTTCACACTGGCTTTGGGGTGCTATATAGGACGGTGGCAGACCATTTGGGCCACGTTTGACTTGCTGGAGTCTTTTTGTTTCTTTTCATTTCTACACATGAGCTATGTAGTTAGTATTCCACCATGTATAGAAAGGTCCATCTTAAATTGCTAGGCAATTGCGTATGGCTATACACATCGCATTTTGTACCCCTTACGACTCGGGCCCCTGTTCTCCAATGATGCTTACTCTAAAGCCCAAAGCCAGTTTAGAGCCCAATCAGATATCAAATTGACTTGAGAATTGTTAAAATGGAAAATATAACCTTTTAAATGAGCAAAAACTATTTTTGGAAATAAAATGACCAAAGTGGCCCTTGGCGCACATAAGTGGGCAACAGCCTATGTATGTGGGCCAAAGCATGCGTATGCAGGCACATTCCTATGTACGTAGTTAGGATTTTAGAAGCATGAAAAATGAAAACTTTTTTCAATAATGCCTAAGGTTTGGAATGAATCTCACATCGTCTAGGAGCCATTCCAAACCCCATTTTTTCCACTATATAAAGCCTTACATGGTACATTTTCAAAACACATAGAAATCCCACGGGAAAAGCCTAAGATTCACTAGAAAATAGTGAATCAAAAGGGAGTTTTTCACAAAACACCCTCAAGTCAATTTTATTTGATTGGGACATTTTTTGGCCCCAATCCTTTTGGTTTAACATTGCTAATTGCTAATTTAATGAATTGTGATAGATTTGATAAAGGGGAATAGTAAAAATCAATGCTTAGGAACTCCCTTCTAAGGTATCAAGCTTCAACTTTTTTTTTTTTTAGTCTTTCCTTTCTATTTTAATCTCGTTTCTTTTGCTTATTTTATGTTTTTACATGTTTGCTTAGGTTTGTTTTATAGTTCTTTTTATGTTTTGAGTATGTTTGGTTGTTAGAATTAAGTTTTCTTTTATGCTCCATTTTTTGTTTCGTGTTTCTGGGTTAGGGTTTGTGAACAAGTCTACGCACGCATGCCCTGAGCATGTGTACACAGGTTAGACCCTGCGTACGCAAGCCTCTGGCTGTGTACGCAAGTACTTGCCCCAAAACCCTAATTTGGATTTCTTGTTCTGTTTGGTTTGCCTATTCCATATTTTTTGCCTCTGTTTAAACCCTTTTCACATGTTTATACGTATTTGAGTCTCTGTCTTGTATGCTTGCTTAGTTTTAATATGTTTAGATTAGGGTTTTATGTTTATGTCTTGTTTAAATACCCTGAACATGCATTCACATGTCTATGCACAATGCCATAGGTGTTGAGATGTTGCAAGGTAAGTCATACATTCACATGAACATGCATGTTGATTGTTTAATCCTCCCTTGATATATGTGTATGAAGTTAATGCCCTATTTTTTAATTCATGGTATGATTTTCTCACTACCATATTGCCATGATATGCTTGCTGCCATGATTGAGTTGCTGTCTGTTTTAGATGTTTAATAGGGTGTTCACATGTTAGATGAATGCTAGGATTTCTTATTTGTGTTTGGGTTTGGCTTTCTTTTGCTTTAGGTTGATATGTATGTTGTTTTGGGATAATGATGCCATGATTGTATATTAGATGCATGCTAGCATGTGTGTGAGTTAGAAAATAAGTATTGAACATGTTTTTAATAAGGTTAAGACATAAGACACAACGATGGGTGCATTATCCCATTTTTCTTGATATCTCGGCCATTCTAACTCCGATTTTGATCCATAAATAGTCATTGGAATTAGAATTTGATAATCTTTGCAATGGCATTGGTTCTAACCCGTTCTGACGGCCGGATCAAAATTAGGGTTTTTGGGGGCTATTCGAGGTCAACTCTAGGTCAAACTAGGTCAAAGTTGCCAAAAATCCCCGAAAAGCTCGAGATTGATTTAAAACTATGAAAAGTGTTGTTTTGCGAGGGTTTTAACCTCTTTGACCTTTGGTCAACCCTAGGTTGAATAGAGGCATTTTGGTCATTTTAGCTAAAAAAGGCACTTTGGGTGCTCCAATGTCCGAACGGGCTGCGCCACGTCAATATGAATGTTCTCGTAGCTCCATGAAGAGAAAATAACATTTTTTGGATTTTTCGGGGTATGGCATGCAAATGAAGGGCGGACAAAATACGGTATCAACAGCATCATACACTTCTTGAAGGTTCTTCTCACCTTCGTTAAGACACACATCCTCATCTTTCAAATCCTCAACTTCTTCACATTTGGAATGTATACCAAGCTCATCAACTAAGTTGCTCAACTCATCTCTAGAGCCAACTATTGTAATTGCCATGAAAGCTGAATAATTTCCCTCACTATAATCTCCTTTCACTTCGGAATTTGAGCTTTTTGAATCACTAAGGGTGGTAGTAAACACTTTCCCCTTTCCTCTCAAATAGTTTGGACATTCTTTCTTGAGATGTCCATGCCCATTACATCCATAGCACACGATTCCTTGAGTTGATGACTAGTCTTTCCCATCCTTCTTCTTGAACTCCTTCTTGTCATTTTTTTTTGAGGATGAGAATTTCCTTTGCCAAATGGCTTCCCGCTGTTCTTCATCTTGAGAAATTTCCAAAAGTTCTTTACAAGAAACACCACCTCATTTTCTATATCGTCTTCATTGGAGGAATCACCCATTCTCTCATTTATAATTTTAAGAGCAAGTGATTTGCTAGATTTGTGAGAGGGGAGTTCAAGCTCATAGGTTTGGAGAGATCCAATGAGTTCTTGAATCTTTATTGTTAGGACATATGTGATTCACTTGTTAGGAACATATGTCACTATTTTATGTAATTGGAAGCCTTCAAGTCTGTCCAAGAAAAAAAGCTGAAAGTGCAGAGTTACTAAAGCTCGACAGCTAGCATGTGTCGAGGTTTAAGGAAGCTGTTCAACTTGTGTGCTCGATAGCTACTCGACACCTCCTATCTATCGAGGTTTAAGAATTTCAAAATTCTGATATGATTTTCTTGGTATCCGTGAATGTGTCTTTGGGCCTTCTTCTCTCCTAACCCTAGACATATAAAAGGATTGTTTTAAGGGCCGTCAATCAGTTCAAAGTTGCACAAGCATTGAGCAAACTCTATTCAAGAAAATTATGACCAGAGATGAAGTTCTTGCCCTAGTTCATCTCTTTCTCTTGAAGAAGTTGCTGTGTATGTGCACCGTAGGGTTTTGTAACCAAGCATCTTCTTGATCCTCATCGTGTGGATGAACTGAAGAACTTTGTAGCCAACAACCTTCTTAGTTGGTGATTGAAGTCACGTACTGGGATCCGCGCAATTAGTTAGTCACGTACTTAGGAGCTGTGTAGCAAAAGGGGGAACTGTCACTATAGAACAAGTCCAATTAGGTATTGGGGTAAGGGTTCAACTGTAGGTTGGTAAGGTACTTAGGATTCCTTTACTTGTAACCGCTTGTTGTAATAATAGTGGAGTTTCAGGAGTGGTGACCAGAAAATCACTCAGTGGGATTTTTACCGTTAGGTTTTCCCCATTCGTAAACAAATCACTGTGTCAAATTTATTTTCCGCAGCATAATTAGTTTATTGGTGATTTGTTTGTGCTACTACGCATTTGCATGTTAATTAACTTAATTAATTCACTTGGCTAAATTAATTGGTTAATTTATCACAAGGGGTCAATTCGTTTTTGGCCTATCATTTAGGTAATTTAGGCAACTTGGTTTATATGTACCTCTATGATAATCAACTTTCTAGTTCCATTCCTCCACAAATTGGAAACATTACCAATTTAGTTGAACTCGACATAAGTAACAACAGTTTCAAAGGTCCCATCCCTTACAGTATTACAAAATTTGAAAAGCTAACATTGTTGCATATGAACCAAAATCAGCTCTCTAGCTCCATCCCTCTAAAAATTGGAAATCTAAAGTCTCTCATATTCTTAAGACTTGAAACAAATCATCTTTCTGGCTTAATTCCCACATCTTTAGGTTCTCTTAGAAACTTAATTGTTTTACACCTATACAACAATCAACTTTCTGGTACCATTCCTGAAAAATTAGGAAACTTGACGTCCATAATTGATCTTGAACTGAGTAGAAATCAGTTGAATGGTAATATTCCAATTTCCTTTGGTAGGTTGAGTGGCTTAAAAGATTTATTCCTCCGTGATAACCAACTTTCTGGTCCCATTCTGCTAGGGATCGGAAACTTAATGGTGCCAGGTTGAATTAATCAACTATCTTGTTGATTTTATTCCGTGCCAAATTTGCTTGTATTTCAACAATTAGTAACTCTGTATTTAGGTGGGTTTGTTGTAAGGGTAGTGAGTGAGATAGAGTGTTGAATGCTCAAGAGTGTGCAAGAAAATAGAGTCTCGCGACTGGATCTCGCGGGTGACTCGCGACTGCAAGCCGCCAGAAGTAGCACACGTGCCAAGCATGCCAGAAGTTGAAGCGTCGTGCTAGTTGGAGCACTATAGGACAAAATAGGACAACTGGTTGTTCTGTTATCATGCGGCTGGATCTCGTGACTTAGTCAAGCCGCGAGCCACCCCTGTTTTGAAAAACCTGATGTTTCACATTCTTTTCTCACCCAAGTATAAATACCCCTTATACCCACAAAAGAATGAGAGCTTCTAGAGAGAATTTTGAGAGAGAAACCCTAGAGTAAAACAAGATTGATTCATCTACAATCTTTACATAAGAGTCTCTTCAAATTCCTCAACTCTCTTCCTCTCCATTGTTAAACCCTTGAGAGGCATTTTACCAAAACATTTTCTCACCATATCCATTACTGTGAGAGGGCTGTTTGGTGTTTTGGGAAGCAGTTAGGAAGGAACCAATTTACATTGGTTGATGCTATGGTCAAGTAGTGGAATCCGGGAAGCTAGAAAAGAAATAGGTTCGGCGCAACCTCGTTGGAGCAAGAAGCTTGGAGGGCTTAGGTGCACTGGGTAGATTAGGCTTGGAGGGTCTATTGCTGTCCATGTATCCCAACTACATTTTCTAGTGGATTACTTACCACTTGAAGTGCGGCGGAGAGGTTTTACGCCGAGGGCTTCAGTTTCCTCTTCGATAACACATCGCGTGTTGTTCTTGTGTTTGCATCTTCCTTCCCTTTTATCTTTGCCTTTTATTATCTGCTGTGGGTTGTGATTTTAAATTGGCTTAGATTGTTTACCAATTCTGTTTTATAGCTTTTGTTCATTTTCCGCACACTAGTTGTTTGACATAAAGCTTGAATTGGTTAATTTGTAAATTGGGGGTCTAAACGTTCAAGGGTGTTTTTACACTATTTGAACTTTCAAATGGAGTTGACTGCTCTACTGCTGGATGCCAACCACTTCACTAGCTTTTTGCCTTAAAACTTATGCCATAGTGGGTCTCTCCAATTACTAAGGGCAAACAACAACAATCTCACAGGTCCAATACCAAAAACCTTAAGAAATTGTAGAAACTTAATTAGAGTCCACCTTGAAATAAACCAACTCTTTGGAAATATATCTGAAGATTTTGGTGTCTACAGAAATCTACAGTACATGGGCCTAGTTGCAATAGATTTTATGATGAAATTTCACACAACTGGGGCAAGTGCACACAACTAACCACTCTAAAGATTGCTGGGAACAATATTTCGGGTCGCATACCACTTGAAATTGGAGACTTAGACCAACTTTAATTACTTGATCTTTCTTCTAACCACTTGGTTGGGGAGGTTCCAAAGGAATTTAGAAAGTTAACTTATTTGTCGAAGCTGATGTTGAATAGCAATAAACTTTATTGTGGTTTACCCTTGGAGCTTGGGTCATTAATAAATCTTGAGTATCTAGATCTATCCACTAATAAGTTTGGTAAGGAAATCCTGAGAAATATAGGGAACCTTTTGAAACTACATTACTTGAATATGAGCAACAACAAGTTTATCCTTAATATTCTAATCCAAATGTGTGAATTAGCTCATTTGTCCCAGCTAGATTTGAGCCTTAACTCACTCAAAGGAGAGATACCTTCACAAATTAGCAATATGCAGAGCTTGGAGTTGTTGAATGTATCCCACAATAACTTCTCAGGTTTCATTCCAGCTGCTTTTGAAAAGATGCATGGCTTGTCGTTTGTTGATATATCCTACAATGAGTTGGAGGGTCCTCTTCCCAATAGCCGAGCATTTCATGATGCTCACATTGAAGCATTACAAGGTAATAAAGGATTGTGTGGAAACGTTATGGGATTGCAACCCTGTAAGGCAGGACATATCTCAAAGAAGGGAAATAAATCATTTTCCCTCTCTTGGGAACACTTTCACTTTTTTTTTTTTTTTTTTTGAGAATAATGGAACACTTTCACTTGTATTGGTATTCCTGGGAAGGGCAAAATCCACAAGAAAATCAAAACACGTATGAGGACAAGGAAGAAGTGTTTACAATATCAACTTTTGATGGAAGAACAATGTACCAAGAAATATTTGACGCAACCTAGGGTTTTGATGCTAAGTTTTGCATTGGGGAAGGACGATACGGAACCGTCTATAAAGCCCAGCTAATATCTGGAGACACATTTGCAGTTAAGAAACTCACATCCTTGTGTGATGGAAATATTTCACAACAAAAAGAGTTCTTAAATGAGATAAGCACATTAACAAAAATCCGGCATTGAAATATTGTAAAATTGCATGGCTTTTATTCACATTCACATTTCTCAATTTTGATTTACGAGTACCTTGAAAAGGGTAACTTGGCCTCAATTTTGAGCATTGATGGAGGAGCTAAAGAATCGGACTTGAATAATAGGGTGAATATCATCAAAGGTGTGGCACATGCTTTGTCTTACATGCACCATGATTGTTCACCACCAATTGTTTATTGGGACATATCAAGCAAAAATGTTTTGTTGGATTCAAAGTACAAAGGTCATGTTTCAGACTTTGGCATAGCTAAGATTCTTAATCAAAACTCATACAATTGGACTTTACTTGCTAGCACATATGGATATGTTGCACCAGGTAATGTACTTGTTTAACCAATATAGAACATAGATCATATGAATACATTGGTATAATATTCTACTTTTTTTTAGAGCTTGCTTATACAATGAAGATAACTGAGAAATGCAACATGTTTAGCTTTGGAGTTTTGGCTATTGAAGTGATCAAAGGTAGGCATCCTGGTGAAATTATCTCCATTCTATCTGATTCAACTATGGAGGACAATTTCTTGTTGAATGATTTGTTAGACATATGCCTTCCACCTCCCACTCTTGACGTTGAGAATCAACTAATACTCATCAGAAAGTTGGCAATTGCATGTTTGCATGCTGATCCTAAATCTAGACCAACTATGCATATGGTCTCTCAAATTTTACCAAGCTGAAGTGCACTTTCCTAGACCCATCATAGTTTGAGTAGGACAAGCAAGGATATGAAATAAGACACTATATTCTGTTAAATTTATGTTGTTGAAGGCAATTTTTTGTTTAAGATTATGTAATGCCTAGACAACAACTAGCATTAATAATGCACTTCTAGTAACACAGATTTCAAGGCATTGTGATTATACATGTTTGATTAGCTATTGTTAGGGTTTTTGGCCTTGATAGTAACAAAGTTAACCAACTCTTGACCAAGTAATTAATTAAATTACTTATGCATTAGATTTGAATTGAATAGCAACACACAAACATGAATTACACAAAGACACCAAAATGATGGCTTGAGAAAGCTGATAAAACAAACTATTTCATAGTAAAAACTTGTGGGATTTAATCACCAATACCCAAGTCAACAAATCCACTAGAATATTATTAAATCGTGTAAAAAAAGATTAACCCTAAATCTAATACTACTTCTAGTAGAACTTCCTAACGTGACCACACACAGCTTCAAGACTACGGGTTCTTTTATTCTCAACTTGTTGCATGTGAATGTATGCTCAAGACTCTAAGAACAACTCTAAAATATTTGTACCAGTAACTTGAATGTAAACTGGACGCAACAATTTCACTTTGATCATAGGATCTTTTGAATAAACATAGGTCTCCGACTGATGCTTCAAGAGTGTTTGGAAAATTTCAGATTTGTGTATAATACACTACTCTCCTGTAGTCTTAGAAAGCATGCTCCAAGGCTTGCTTATATAGTGTACATAAGATGCAAGTAGCTTTAGATCAAATGGTTGAACAAAAATACTGAGAAACCAATCAACACAATTCTCGATCAGTTGAGATATGCAATCAATCGATCGACTTAAGTAACTCTCAACAGGTCAAGTTGGTGACAAAATCCTATGCCATAATAGTCCAGTTTATGTTTCTTGATTCGTTTGAACCTTGGTTTGTCTTGAACTATGAATTACTTCGATATCGATTTAAGAGACAACCTAGATTATAACTGTTACAAATGTTCATGACTTGTCAACCTAAAAATATGGACTTAACAATCTCCCCCTTTGACAATTCATGACAAAAAAATTTACATCAAAAGACTCATATACAATACAACCCAAAGAAAAATTATATCCCTACAAACTACACAATCCTAGGGACCTGCAAGGAGATTGAATGTCTTGTGTAGAGATTACTTACCTTTTTCTCAAACACTAAAATAAAGCATAAACACATATGTGGAAATAAAGATAGATAAACAATATTGATTACAATGATATATAGATAAATACTACCAAAAAAAAAAAAAAAAACATAAATTAAAGCATGTGAATCAACATAAGCAGCCAAATACCAATTGTTAACCAACAACCAAAAACTAAACATAAAGCATAGTGTATCAAAGATTTTTTTTTAAAAAAAAAAAGGTGCAAGTCCCAAATAAAAAAGAACAAGAGTTTTAGAAATAAAATAACATAATCAAATAAAAGTCTCCCCCTCAACACAACATCTCCCCCTTTCTACCATGATGGACAAATGGGTCACATGTAACGCCCCAAACTCAGATAAGGTCTAGAGAGCATGAATCCTCACGTGTAACACCCTGTTGATAGGGTTGCGTGGTCCCCTCTTTGGAACCTAGGGGTACACTCCCTTGTTAAGGAGCTACCTCTTTGGAACCTAACGGTGCACTCCTTTGCTAAAGAGCCCCCTCTTTGGAACCAATATTGATAGACTCCCTTGCTAAGGAGCTACTAAATGTGAATTGTCCCCTCCTTGGGACTGTCTCTCACAAAGGACTATCTTCGGTATAACCGTCCCTTGCTAAGGACTAAATATGATGTCGTGCTTCTATTCACAACTTGCCATAGAGTTTCAAATCAATTCTAATGATGCTCACACAAAGTAGGTTTAAGAACAAATCAATTTCAACCAAGATACATGCTTTCCAAGCATTGTAAGTACAAATAATTCATATCAAATCATAAAACATTTCATGAATGGGATCCAATAATACTTCCTCAAAGTCAATCATACACAAGTCAAACCATAAGCCTTAGAGATGCATTATCACACATGTATATGTATACAAAGTGCTCATCCCACAACATTTTCAAAGAAACAAGTATACAAGGTTTTCTCAACATCTACAAAGTGCGCAAATATTTTTTTATTATAATTTATAAATATAGTTTGATGGTCAAAACCATCTTTATAAAACCCACCAAATTAGTAAATACCACTTTCCTTATGCATCCTACAAACCAACAACTTTGTGCTCTGAAAAGGTCATTGATTAGAACCTAGCAATTACAAAAATATCAATTCACACAAATCACCGCTGTAAAATCTGGTCTAATGCTTTAATTAATAGTATAAATCTCGAAAATACTAATATTTCCAAATATTCCATTAATTATTCACCTTCATAGTGAATATCCAATTGTTCTAACCTATGAAATTCCAAACTCTAACGTTTAACACACACACACACCTCTCTCTCTCTCTCTCTCTCTCTCTCTCTCTATATATATATATATATATATATTTGCCACAACATGCGCATTATTCACCTTCCCTATGGGAACAATTTCACTCTTAAATGATTTTCTAGAAGACTCAGCTTAAAATTCATTATAGTTTTTGAAAAGGGGCAGTGTTTTGCATGTCATCAAAATGTTAAGGAGGGGTAGGTTGTTGCCTATGTAGACTAGTTTCGAACTACATTACCTATCAATATGTTGGTTTTGTAGGATTTAGTTATTTCATATTCTTTTCATTTTGGGGTCTGGCTACCTAGAATTAGCCATATACGAGGCCTGGCTACCTTGGATCAGCCATAAATTTTCTTCTTGTTCTGGTGTTGTGTTTAGATGAGGGGTGTTCACAATTTTTCAATTGAAGATAAGTTTTTTCAACTAGCGGTGGAGGAACAATGAACCTTTTTTGAGTTATGTATTTTTGGGAGGGGTCAGTATTATTCGAGATCAGTTTGTATGGGAACAAAACCTTGTCATTGGTTGCTATCGAAATTGGAGCAAACAGTGTTAGATTGAAATTTTAGACATTTCTTTACATTCAGAGAGGGTGATATTGTGTATTTGTTCTAGAAGTGTTCTAATGCTTTTGGAAATTATATTGTCATGACTAAACTTAAGGCTGGGGGTCATAGGAGATTGGTGATCATACTAGAGGGAAAGGTGATATATGGGTGGAGGGGGTTCGACTTTGAGCTACAGAGTTTAATAACACCCAAAAAACCAATGAAAATCTTAGATGGGAAGCACAAGCAGCCGTAATCAAATGTGAATGTTTCTCGTTCTTTTATAGCAATGATTAGTGGAAAGAAGCAAAAGATTGTTGTGGCTTCAGATTCTAGGCCTCTTGCCATTGATAAGTGAAAAGGTATCATTGGAGATCCTTTGTTAGTTGTAAAAAATCCAGTGAAAGCACTACGTGATGAGAAGGAAAGGAGACAGGAAATATTTCAAGGGGGGAAACCAATGAGCAGTGGTGAAAGGCAGGTTCAGAACATTAAAATTCACCTGAAATTAGTGGAAAATTTTCAAACAAGGTTACCATTACGATTTGATTGAAAATCAAAAGGAAAGAAGGTGCAAAAATCACGAGAATTCCAGGTATTAAGGAGGGGATTGATGATTGTGTGCAATGAAGGAAATAAGAGGCGGGTTTGGTGGGGTTTCCATAAAGGAATAGACAAATTAGTCTATTTAGCTGGTCACTCACAACACAATCCTAGATGGACCAAGGAGTTCTAAAGACAACAGAACAAATAATGGGTTCAGTTAAGCCCAGTCAAAGTAATAACCTAGGCCTGTCTCAAGCCTAACTAAAGGCTAGATCAGCCACGTCACTCACAACACATACCTAGACGGAACAAAGAGTGTTAAAAACGAAAGTACTAATTAAGGGTTCAATCAAGCCCAGTCACGATAATAACATGGGCCTACCTTAAGATCAACTAAAGGTTAGGGAAGTTATTACAGTCCATGATAACTGTGAAATCTAGTTGGATTTGGGACATTTTGTTATACCGTTTGTTGCCATAGTAGTTAGGAGCAAGGAGAATCCTCAAAGGTAGCAGCATCACGGTCATGCACTAGAGTTTTATCACTTCAACAATATTCTTTGAGCCAATCAAAGCAATTGAGTAGAGTGATTGTCTTGGCTGGGTGTTTCGTGTTTAGGTTGAGATCAGATTTGGTGGGAAGTACCTGGGAGTTTACTTGCTCGATGATGTTGGTAGATCGGGCGATTCTATGGACTAATTCAATCTTCTATACTATTAGAGAGTTGATAGGTCGGATGAGAGTGACAGAATCAACAGCGGTAGGTGATAGCATGGAGTCATAGGCTTTGGGGTTGGAGGCGCGGACAAAAAGGGGTAATTTAGAGCTGGTGGAGTCATATGTTAAATTTAGGCTCGGATCTACCTGGTGTTGAATGGGCTAGGTTGGGGGATGTTGAAGAAAGTGGAGATGGAAGTCCTATGCTATGTACACCTTTAAACATAGTTGATCCATTTTTGCAGGACAATGCTACTGGAATTTTAGAGATTGATGAAGGCAAATTAGAGGCATCCCGATGGGTTTAATATAGAATCCATGGATTCAATAAATTGGTTGGGTTATCTGTGGACAGACATGAGCAACTATGTATTACTTTATTATTAAAAAATGAGTAGGAATTAGAGGCAGCTAGGGTGATGAAAAAGGGGGATGTTGGTGTTGTGGGTGCCAACATGTGTGGTCACTTGGGGAGTATGCCTCGGGCGAGTGGATCGGGCTGGAGAAAAGAAAACACCACCTAGTTTTTCTTTTTTTTTTCAACAAACAAGAATATCTAGACCTTTTTTAGTATCTAACTAATCCCTTAGGCATGTGTAGTCCTCCCATCCCACACATACTAGGTTATTACATGAAAAAATTCCATAAGAGTGGCCCCAAGATGCTGGTAAGAGGTTTTGAACCCAGAATCTCATAGATATATCATGAGGCCTTAAGAACAACTACGTTAACCACTTGAAGTTATAATTTTCAAAATAGTTGAATTGACAAAATTTTCACTAGTTATTATATGGCCAACACTGACTAATTTTTTTGCATGCTAATAACAACTAAATATTTTGACAATTCATTAAATTTTTATGATTTTTTATTTTATTCATGATTACTTGTTGATAGTTGTTCCAAAAATTGAAATATCAAGGCCAGTTTGGTAAGAGACTTCTAGTAAAGTTGTTTAAGTGTTGTGAAAATAAATTTGGGTTAGAAATACATGTTGTGATATTTAAACACTGAAAACTATTGTTTGAGTTATGTTGTTTGAGTTATGTTACCAAACAAACCCTCAATCTTTTGAAACACGTCTTTTCGCAGAGAGGAAAATTAGCTACTAATTTTCCATGCGAATTCGAGCAGAGAGTCAAGGTGAAGCAGAATTTACATAAAAGTTATAACTGAATCAATTTCCTGTATGCACGTGGTAACTTCCAAGTTCCAAGTCTTAATTTTCATCACGTTCAAATGCCCAATGTCCCACATTCAAAGCTTTTTTCTATATATATAAATATATATATATTTCTTTTTTTTCTTTTTTCTTTTTTTTGAGTACCAACTAAATGTATGGGTAATTTGTGGCCCATTAGGAATAATTGCAAATGCACCAATTTTTCCAGCCAGCCTCTTACCAAATGTTCCACATTCAAAGCTTGTCTCTAATTTTTATTGTGTCTAGGAGAAAAGATCACTAAGAGGAAACATAAAAGTCATTTTTTCAGAAGAAAAACTTCCAATTTTGACTTGACTTGTTGTACACAGTTAGAAAAATCAAATCTTAAAGCAAGTAATTTGAATGGTAATTTGAAAAAGTTTTTTTCCAAACTAATTTAGAGATACACTCTTTAAACACTGAAAATTATTGTTTGAGTTATGTTATTTGATTTACGTTACCAAAAAAACCCTTAATCTTTTGAAACACATATTTTCACAGAAAGGAAATTAGCTACTAATTTTCCAAGCGAATCTGAGCAGAGAGTCAAGGTGAAGCGGAATTTACATAAAAATTAAAACTGAATCAATTTCCTATACGCGCGTGGTAACTTCCAAGTTCAAAATCTTATTTTTCATCATGTTCAAATGTTCAATGTCACACATTCAAAGCTTTTTTCTTTTTTTCTTTTTTTTGTGAGTACCAACTAAATTTATAGGTAATTAGTGGGCCATTTGGAATAATTGCAAATGCACTAATTTTTCTAGCCAGCCTCTTACCAAATGTTCCCCATTCAAAGCTTTTCTCTAATTTTTATTGTGTCTAGGAGAAAAGATCACTAAGAGGAAACACAAAAGTCTTTTTTTTGGAAGAAAAACTTCCAATTTTGACTTGATTTTTTGTACACCTGTTAGCAAAATCCAATCTTAAAGTAAGTAACTTGATTGGAAATATGCAAAAGTGTTTTTCCAAACTAGTTTGGAGATACACTCTTTAAACACTGAAAACTATTGTTTGAGTTATGTTGTTTGAGTTACGTTACCAAACAAACCCTCAATCTTTTGAAACACGTCTTTTTGCAGAGAGGAAATTAGCTACTAATTTTCCATGCGAATCCGAGTAGAGAGTCAGGGTGAAGCGGAATTTACATAAAAGTTAAAACTGAATCAATTTCTTGTACATGTGTGGTAACTTCCAAGTTCCAAGTCTTAATTTTCATCACGTTCAAATGTCCAATGTCCCACATTCAAAGCTTTTTTCTATATATATATATATATATATATATATTATTTTATTTTATTTTTTTCTTTTGTGAGTACCAACTAAATGTATGGGTAATTAATGGGCCATTTGGAATAATTGCAAATGCACCAATTTTTCCAGCCAGCCTCTTACCAAATGTTCTCCATTCAAAGCTTTTCTCTAATTTTTATTGTGTCTAGGAGAAAAGATCACTAAGAGGAAACACAAAAGTCTTTTTTTTGGAAGAAAAACTTCCAATTTTGACTTGATTTTTTGTACACCTAGTTAGAAAAACCCAATCTTAAAGTAAGTAATTACATTGGAAATTTGCAAAAGTATTTTTCCAAACTAGTTTGGAGATACACTCTTTAAACACTAAAAACTATTGTTTGAGTTATGTTGTTTGAGTTACGTTACCAAACAAACCCTTAATCTTTTGAAACACGTCTTTTCGTTGAGAGGAAATTAGCTACTAATTTTCCATGCGAATCCGAGCAGAGAGTCAAGGTGAAGCGAAATTTGCATAAAAGTTAAAACTAAATCAATTTCCTGTACGCGTGTGGTAACTTCCATGTTCCAAGTCTTACTTTTCATCACATTCAAATATCCAATGTCCCACATTCAAAGCTTTTTTCTATACATATAAATATAAATATATATATATATATATATATATATATTGTGAGTACCAACTAAATGTATGGGTAATTTGTGGGCCATTAGGAATAATTGCAAATGCACCAATTTTTCCAACCAGGCTCTTACCAAATGTTCCACATTCAAAGCTTTTCTATAATTTTTTTTGTGTCTAGGAGAAAAGATCACTAAGAGGAAACATAAAAGTCTTTTTTTTGGAATAAAAACTTCCAATTTTGACTTGATTTTTTGTTCAAAGTTTGAAAAATCCAATCTTAAAGTAAGTCATTTGAAAATTTCTTTTTCCAAACTAGTTTGGAGATACACTCTTTAAACACTAAAAACTATTGTTTGAGTTATGTTATTTGATTTACATTACCCCACAAACCCTCAATCTTTTGAAACACATATTTTCACATAGAGGAAATTAGCTACTAATTTTCCATGCGAATCCGAGCAGAGAGTCAAGGTGAAGCAGAATTTACATAAAATTTAAAACTGAATCAATTTCCTGTACACGCGTGGTAACTTCCAAGTTCAAAATCTTACTTTTCATCACGTTCAAATGTCCAATGTCCCACATTCAAAGCTTTTTTCTATATATATATATATATATATATATATATATATATATATATTTGTGAGTAACAACTAAATGTATGGGTAAGTTGTGGGCCATTTGGAATAATTGCAAATGCTCCAATTTTTCCTGCCAACCACTTACCAAATGTTCCACATTCAAAGCTTTTCTCTAATTTTTATTGTGTCTAGGAGAAAATATCACTAAGAGGAAACATAAAAGTCTTTTTTGTTGGAAAAAAAACTTCCAATTTTGACTTTATTTTTTGTACACATGGTTAGAAAAATCCAATCTTAAAGTAAGTAATTTGATTGATAATTTGAAATAGTTTTTTTTTTTGAAACTAGTTAGGAGATACACTCTTTAAACACTAAAAACTATTGTTTGAGTTATGTTGTGTGAATCCGAGCAAAGAGTCAAGGTGAAGAGAAATTTACATAAAAGTTAAAACTGAATCAATTTCCTTTACGCGCGTGGTAACTTCCAAGTTCCAAGTCTTACTTTTCATCACGTTCAAATATCCAATGTCCCACATTCAAAGTTTTTTTCTATATATATATATATATATATATTGTGAGTACCAACTAAATGTATTGGTAATTTGTGGGCCATTAGGAATAACTGCAAATGCACCAATTTTTCCAGCCAGCCTCTTACCAAATGTTCCATATTCAAAGCTTTTCTCTAATTTTTATTGTGTATAGGAGAAAAGATCACAAAGAGGAAACATAAAAGTCTTTTTTTTGGAATAAAAACTTCCAATTTTGACTTGATTTTTTGTTCAGAGTTAGAAAAATCCAATCTTAAAGTAAGTAATTTGAATGGTAATTTGAAAAAGTTTTTTTCCAAACTAGTTTGGAGATACACTTTTTAAATACTGAAAACTATTGTTTGAGTTATGTTATTTGATTTATGTTACCACACAAACCCTCAATCTTTTGAAACACATATTTTCACAGAGAGGAAATTAGCCACTAATTTTCCATGCGAATCCGAGCAGAGAGTCACGGTGAAGCGGAATTTACATAAAAATTAAAACTGAATCAATTTCCTGTACATGTGTAGTAACTTCCAAGTTTCAAAATCTTACTTTTCATCACGTTCAAATGTCCAGTGTCCCACATTCAAAGCTTTTATATATATATATATATTTTTTTTTTGTGAGTACCAACTAAATGTATGGGTAATTTGTTGGCCATTTGGAATAATTGCAAATGCACCAATTTTTCCGGCCAGCCTCTTACCAAGTGTTCCCCATTCAAAGCTTTTCTCTAATTTTTATTTTGTCTTGGAGAAAAGATCACTAAGAGGAAACATAAAAGTCTTTTTTTTGGAAGAAAAACTTCCAATTTTGACTTGATTTTTTGTACACGTAGTTAGAAAAATCCAATCTTAAAGTAAGTAATTTTATTGGTAATTTGCCAAAAAAAATTTCCAAACTAGTTTGGAGATACACTTTTTAAACACTGAAAACTATTGTTTGAGTTATGTTACCAAACAAACCCTCAATCTTTTGAAACACGTCTTTTCATAGAGAGGAAATAAGCTACTATTTTTCCATGCAAATCCAAGCAGAGAGTCAAGGTGTTGCAGAATTTGCATTAAAGTTAAAACTGAATCACTTTCCTGTATACACGTGGTAACTTCCAAGTTCCAAGTCTTACTTTTCGTCACGTTCAAATGTCCAATGTCCCACATTCAAAGCTTTTTTCTATATATATATATATATATATATATATGTGGGGCCCAACAATTCGTGGACCAGGCCCGTTTGCCCTTAGAGAGTCCGAAGGCCCAATCCGAGGAGAGCTGTGGCCCAAGCTCTACAACGCAGAGCACAAAAGAATTTTGGGAGGCAGCCGAGGACAGTGTAGTCCTCGGCAGATCCATAGTCCCACCAGAACAAAGGGGTGAAACTGGTATAGGGACGAAATTCGTAAGGAGATCCAAGATACCTTGGGGAGGTTATCCTTACTACCCTTCCAGATAAGACCCGGCGCCTGACAGAGCCGTACTCTGCAGCTTTATCAAACCATCCCCAACAATTCCGGGATTGGACTGATGGGACAAATATCAGTGTTTGTAAAGACTGACCCTACACGTGGACGAAGGATAGCGGATGCAAGCTAGTATAAAATAAGGAAGTAAGTAAATCATGGGGGGGGGGGGAGCCCAGCCCCAAAGAAGAAAGAAAGACTACGTGGGGAAACATCTCAATCAGACCGGACTTCACGGAAGAAATCCCGCCGTTGGGTAACCGGGATAAGATCTCAAAAGGTCCTCGGATCAGCTCCGAGGAGCTCCATCCCACGGGGTACGACGCCTTAGAGCTTCCTCTAAAGCCATGACCGGGCATCGCCACTTGGCCAGCGGCTAGCTTTTCAAGCCCACTCTCTACAAATCATATTGTGAGGGACCTTTATTGCATGAGCCCAAAGATGTTAGTGGGCCGCAAAGGAATCGTGTCCTTACAATTGGCACCGTCTGTGGGAAGCTTGCGCGCTGGCGCAGGTGGCGGTGGAATCGACTCATGGGCAAGCAGAAGTTTCTGGGATCTCCTCCGTCTCCGACGACATCTAGTTGTTGCTCCGACGTAAGCTTCTGCTAGGGGCTACGTCTCACAGTGCTGAAGGCGCGGATGTCTCTAGGGGCTTCCAGCCTTAGACCAACTTTCCCCGTCCTGGTGTAGGAGCTTGTGGTCGAAACATAAAAAAAAAAAATCTTCCAAGTTTTGGACAGAACCAAGGCCTTGCATGGTCCTCGGACTCAAGCCTATGGGGAAACCAAGTACATTAAAAAAATCTAAGTTTTGGACAGAACCAAGGCCTTGCATGGTCCTCGGACTCAAGCCTATGGGGAAACCAAGTACATTAAAAAGATCGTAAGTTTTGGACAGAACCAAGGCCTTGCATGGTCCACAGGACTCAAGCCTATGGGGAAACCAAGTACATTAAAAAGATCGTAAGTTTTGGACAGAACCAAGGCCTTGCATGGTCCACGGACTCAAGCCTATGGGAAACCAAGTACATTAAAAAGATCGTAAGTTTTGGACAGAACCAAGGCCTTGCATGGTCCACGGACTCAAGCCTATGGGGAAACCAAGTACATTAAAAAGATCGTAAGTTTTGGACAGAACCAAGGCCTTGCATGGTCCACGGACTCAAGCCTATGGGGAAACCAAGTACATAAAAAGATCATAAGTTTTGAACAGAACCAAGGCCTTGCATGGTCCTCGGACTCAAGCCTATGGAGAAACCGAGTACATAAAAAATCATAAACCTCAAGATCCATCCGAAGAGAACTTCTCGTTAACGGTTGGGTCAATCCCTTAATCGCACGGGTTCCCCGGTCTACCCTTGGATCCCCCGTGCCAAAGGGAATGATGCGATACGGTACAGCATATTACCCAAAAAGCACAAAGTCCTTCGCTACTCAACTATCATCTCGGACGAAGTGTTTAGAGTTTATCGTTCTCGGGAATGGGTCTAGCGTGCGTCGCACAGCACTCAACAGCTATCTCGGTTAGTTCCATGAATTTAATCTATTGAGGATTACCATTGTTATACTTGATAATGTTTGCGAATTTAAACTAATAAGGATTTGTGTTAAGGTATTCCTCTACCCAGAATATTGTTAAAGGCAGGCTTAGACTTAATATTCAGGTCCAAAGTGGTTGTTGCAAAAAAGTATGTATAAAGAAATAAACACATCTTTTATTAAGACAAAAGAATAGTACAGTGTATAATAAAAGCTGAAACAAGCTTACATTAGAGTTAACTGCGTAAGCAAAAGAAAAGTACAAAAGAGTGAGGATGATGCCGAGGAGATATCTCAGAGGAGAGGTTGGCTACTGTTCCAAGATGTCGTCTAAGGAAACTATTCCTCGACGCTTCTACATGCCCATAACTCAGGCAGCCAAAGAACCTGACCTCAGGCTAACACCATCTACAGAAAAGATGCAGGGAGCCAGAAGTTGGGAAGCCCCCGCAGAAATTTGCCTGCTACAAGGCAGACGGCGCTGATGGCGGAAATTCCTTCTTCGGACATACCAAAAATCTGGCATGACCAGAACCTGCTTCAGATTTTGACTAAAAGAGGGAGAAACATCCTTTCCCCTCTCTCGAACTGAAATATTCTCTTGAGTCTACGCCTCCTTGGCCCGTACCTCACTATCTGGAGTCTCAGGAAGACACGGCGCTTTTGTGGCGGAGAGAGCTCCTTTGCCCCAATCCTCGCCTCAAACATGATGTACTAGGAGAGGAGACTGAAGAATTTGTGCGAAGGCAAAGCAACTTTCTCTCCTATTTATTTAAAAGATGAGGTGATGTCATTTAATTCACGCAGCGTCCCAAGGAACGCTACAGACAAAATGTCTCCGGCTCGATTTCCAATGCCGTCTGCAACCCTGAGATTAAAGGAGTCTCGTGAAGGCGCACCTCGAACACTGGGACGCCAAAAAGTACCGCGTGACCAAAGACTACGGAAATGCCTCTAAAATCTGTGGGCCTAATAAATTCGCGGCCCAGGCCCATTCTGCATGGAAGCCCACGGACTATGGCTCACACCAAGGAATAACCTTTGCCGAGGACAACTTCCTACTCGGCAGCTTATGAGACACCTGAGGAAAGAGCATAAAGTTTTGGACAGAACCAAGGCCTTGTATGGTCCTCGGACTCAAGCCTATGGGGAAACCAAGTACAAAAGATTTTTAATTTTTACAAGCTCTGGACAGAACCAAGGCCTTGTATGGTCCTCGGACTCAGGCCTATGGGGAAACCAAGTACAAAAATTTTAATTTTTACAAGTTCTGGACAGAACCAAGGCCTTGTATGGTCCTCGGACTCAAGCCTATGGGGAAACCAAGTACAAAAAATTTTAATTTTTACAAGCTCTGGACAGAACCAAGGCCTTGTATGGTCCTCGGACTCAAGCCTATGGGGAAACCAAGTACAAAAAATTTTAATTTTTACAAGCTCTGGACAGAACCAAGGCCTTGTATGGTCCTCGGACTCAAGCCTATGGGGAAACCAAGTACAAAAATTTTAATTTTTACAAGTTCTGGACAGAACCAAGGCCTTGTATGGTCCTCGGACTCAAGCTTATGGGGAAACCAAGTACAAAAATTTTAATTTTTAAAGCTCTGGACAGAACCAAGGCCTTGTATGGTCCTCGGACTCAAGCCTATGGGGAAACCAAGTACAAAAATTTTAATCATTACAAGTTCTGGGCAGAACCAGGGCGTTGTACTTTCCTCGGACCCAAGCCTACGGGGAAACCGACTGCTCGGATAAAAAAAAGTTTGGACTTCGCAATATGGGCTACTGGATAAAAAGGTCAGGTCATTTCATCCACGGCTTAAACACCCTAAAGGGTTAGGCCCAACGAAGGAGCAAGGAAGGTGGTGGAACGCCCCAGTATACAATGACCTAAGAGGTCTGTTCATTTAGTGGGTGGTATGTTTTGAAACGGTTATTCCTCACACGGCATCAAGCCTTCATTTCTCTCCTCGGCTAGCAGGGGGTAAGTATTACTTTTTACTGGTCTGCTTTATTATGCCGAGCACTTCTATTGAAATTATGGCAACACCTTTTTATTATTAAGTATTTTGGTCTTAGTCGTCATTGATTTAAATGCGATATTATTGAGCCGAACAGCATTTGCAAATTTATAAAAATAAAGAGACAGAACATGCAGAGTGAAATAGAAACAACTTTTATTAATATGAAAAATTATTACAACGTACAAAAAGGGGCTTCAATAAGCCTATACAAAAGAGGGGCTGCCGAAGTAGCACTAACATCCACAGTACAGATAAGCAAACAGTCAAGCGCCTTTTAAACTTGTCTTCGAAGTCTCTCCAATCTCTGCCACATTGTTGCTCATGCTAAGAGAAGAACTCACTTTAAAAAAAAAACGAAGAAGAAGGAAATAGTAAGGAAGAAATCAATGAAGAAGATGGAGGAGATGAATGAAGAAGATGGAGGACATGAGTAAGGAAGGAGGAGAAGAAGAGAGAAGAGATAAAAAGAAAGAAAAGGAGCAAAAGAGGGAAAAGAGAAAGCACCAGAACGGAACTGGTGCTGGGAAGACTATAAGAAGAGGGCGGGGGAGGGCACCAGGGAGCAAAAGAGGGAGAAGCAGAAGCACTTAACCCCTGCCTCAGCCCTGACTCCTAACACGCTGGTGCCATATTAGGTACGCTCGTGAGGAGCCGGGTGGTGCTGGTCTTGGTTGTTCTCGACTCAGTCACGCCGAGAAGTCGACATGACGAGCCCCTGCTTCGGATTTTGGCTAAAAGAGAGGCGGGACAGATCTTAAGTCTGCGCCACCCTTGCCCTGACCGAGCGATTTCAAGTTTTGTCAGAATATGGTGTTTTGAGGAGGAGCGTGTTTCCTTCATCATTCGTTATGGAGGGCGTATGCAGATATGATATATAACAAACGGGCTAAGTGGACGCTAAAGGGGGATGCGGATTTCAGATTTCAGAAGGAAGGAGAGGAGTCTGTACGAAAGTCACTGCCACCTGCTTGCCTTCTTATAGGAAGGGCAAAACGGATGGAATTAAATGCGTTCAGAGTTTCCAAAAGAATCTGAAGAGAAAAGAGGCGCCCGTTCCATTTCCCCACCTTATCAGATGAGCCGCCGGACATAAATGTGCCTCGTAAAGGGAATTCATTTAAGGGCGCGTCTAGGACATCCAAGCGGCAAGAGTAGATCACGAGCGGATTAAACGGAATCCCTTGAAAACCGGCTGACTTCCTGAGAAACCGCTCACATAAATGCGAGGTCAAACTAAATGGGCCATATTGAGGGCCCGGGTTTGCCAAAACCCTCCTTTCCAACCCGGAAGTCGGACAGAAGGGTTTTGAGGGGCTATTGTGGGGCCCAACAATTCGTAGACCAGGCCCGTTTGCCCTTAGAGAGTCCGAAGGCCCAATCCGAGGAGAGCTGTGGCCCAAGCTCTACAACGCAGAGCACAAAAAAATTTTGGGAGGCAGCCGAGGACAGTGTAGTCCTCGGCAGATCCATAGTCCCACCAGAACAAAGGGGTGAAACTGGTATAGGGACGAAATTCGTAAGGAGATCCAAGATACCTTGGGGAGGTTATCCTTACTACCCTTTCAGATAAGACCCGGCGCCTGACAGAGCCGTACTCTGCAGCTTTATCAAACCATCCCCAACAATTCCGAGATTGGACTAATGGGACAAATGTCAGTGTTTGTAAAGACTGACCCTACACGTGGACGAAGGATAGCGGATGCAAGCTAGTATAAAATAAGGAAGTAAGTAAATCATGGGGGGGGAGCCCAGCCACAAAGAAGAAAGAAAGACTACGTGGGGAAACATCTCAACCAGACCGGACTTCACGGAAGAAATCCCGCCGTTGGGTAACCGGGATAAGATCTCAAAAGGTCCTCGGATCAGCTCCGAGGAGCTCCATCCCACGGGGTACGACGCCTTAGAGCTTCCTCTAAAGCCATGACCGGGCATCGCCACTTGGCCAGCGGCTAGCTTTTCAAGCCCACTCTCTACAAATCATATTGTGAGGTACCTTTATTGCGTGAGCCCAAAGATGTTAGTGGGCCGCAAAGGAATCGTGTCTTTACAATATATATATATATATATATTTTTTTTTTTTTTTTGTGAGTGCCAACTAATTGTATGGGTAATTTGTGGGCCATTTGGAATAATTGCAAATGCATCAATTTTTCCAGCCAGCCTCTTACCAAATGTTCCCCATTCAAAGCTTTTCTCTAATTTTTATTGTGTCTAGGAGAAAAGATCACTACGAGGAAACATAAAAGTCTTTTTTTTTGGAAGAAAAACTTCCAATTTTGACTCTATTTTTTGTACACTTAGTTAGAAAAATCCAATCTTAAAGTAAGTAATTTGATTGGTAATTTGAAAAAGTTTTTTTCCAAACTAGTTTGGAGATACACTCTTTAAACTCCTCCTTTGTTAGATGTGAATTTTCAAAAATTAACGTTAGATTTCATGTTTTTATTATATCTTCTATGTTTGCAAAAAAATTTAAAAAAAAAAAATTAAAGATCAATAGCTACAACATTGATCAAATTTTTTAATTTCAAATTTTTATGATATAAAATTATGCATAAAAAAGGATTTATTAATCAAATAGTAAATAATATCCAATTTAAATGAAACTTGATATGTGCATGTTAAGAACATAAAGAAAATGCAATACAATCCAACGTTTAGATTTTCAAAATTCGCATCCAATAAAGAGATATATGAGGAATTTGAAAGATTTCTATTCAAATTGGTTTGGAGAGAAACCTTGTCCTTGATAATTTAGGGTTTGGTTAATGGGTACTCTTAAGGCATTTATTAGTTTGGCTTCAAATTTGGTTGTAGCCTAAGGCTACAACTTCCATTAAAAAAATTAACTTGACTACATATTTTGAAAATCTAACCATTGATAAAATATTCTTTATATTCTTAACACACGTAAATTTTATGATAATTGGATATTATTTATTATATGATCCATAAACTTATTTTTAATACATAATTTTAGACTACAAAAATTTACAATTTAAACAATTAATTGATGGCATAATTATTGATCTTTTGGAAAGTTTGCATGCATGGAGGATATAAGAAGAAAATAGAACCCAATGATGAATTTGTCACATCCAATAAAAAGATATTGAGTGAAGTTATAGTTTTAGGATACAACCCAGTTTGTTGTCAAACTTTGTTCTTAGGAAAGATTGAGTATCACTTTTATAGAAAATATTAAAATCTATTAAAAAATCAATTACCTTTTTTCTTTTCTCCAAAAAGGTTTATAAAATTACTTACTAAACTAATTCCTATAGGGCATTCATTAACTTTTCGCATTTAAAATAATTACAATTGCACGAATTCCTCGAGTCAGGCACCTCTTACCAAATTTCCCACATTCAAAGCTTCTCTCTAATTTTTCTCATAATTACTAACTAATGGTATGTTTGGTTGGGATGATTTTGGAAAAGATGGAAAAATATGAGAGGAAAATAGGAGAGAAAATAGTTGGAAAATGTGTTTGGTTGGAAGGCGAAGGGAAGGAGAAAACTGGTGGGGATTGACTGTTTTCTCTCCGGGCCCACCAAATTAGAATCTCTCCAAAATAAAAATAAAATAAAATAAAATAAAAAAGAAAGAAAGGAAAATTTTGTGCATATAAAAAGAATATTCAGTCTTTGGTGCTTCACTATTTGTGTTTTTTTTTTTTTTTTTTTTTACTACTTCCTTTATTCACTCTGGACTTCTTTTGTTCTTCTTTTATTTTTTGGTTTTTAGTTAGCTCCTTCTTTCCTTTCCACTCTTCTATCTTCTACTCTTTTTTCTTTGCTTCCTTTAATTTCTTTTTCTCTTTTTTTTACTCGCTTTTGCTTTCTCTCTTCGCTTCTATCTCTTCTTCTTCTTCTTCTTGTTTTTTTTTGTTTTTTTTTTTCGAATTGAAGGATATGTTTTAGCTTTTTGGGATATGGTTGTAGTTAATTAATATTTGATAGTCTTACTTGTCTTTTTATTCATCTTCATTGTGGTTTTTTTTTTTGACATGTTTTTTTTTTTTTTTTAATCTAGAAATTTTATAATAAAGTGTAAATATATCAAACTCAATTTTCTATTCTCCTATTTTTTTTCTCAACCAAATAAAAAAGTTTTTCATTCCTCCACTTTTCCACCCCCAACTAAACACAAATAAGGGAAATTAAAATATTTATATCCTTCTACTTTTTCATCCTCTCCTCATTTTCTATCCTCCCACTTTTCCATATTCCAACCAAACAGACCCTAAATGTCTAGGTCATTAGATTGGTCATTTAGAACAATTGCAAATGCACCGATTCCTCAAGTCAAACCTCTCTACTAAACTCTTACCGAACATTTGGTATATTCTTCTATGCCTCAATTTTTATATCATAAATTTTTTCACAATTTTGATGCAGCAGTGAGTGATGGATAAAAAATAGTAGATTTATGTGAAAGTAAAAGGCAACTAATCATAGTTTGCTACATCAAATTTATGACAAAAAAAGTTGTTGATAGCAAAATAGTGAATCCTACATAAATTTCATCCCTCAAAATTAGCCCTCTTTTTCTTCTCTCATGTCAACCAAACAAAGAAAAACAGTGAGTCATAAACACTACATTCATTCCCTCCATCTTTCTTTCAATCCAAACAAAGTGTAAATCATAGTTTTTTTTTCTTGACAAATGAAAGCACAACTTCTAGAGTTAGACTGTTTAGAGGTCCTGCTTCCATGGTTTTAAAAAAGGGACTAGATTGGACCATGAACCAAACACCAATCTAGTCTGGTTCATGTAAAAACCAAAAATATTAAATTAAATTTAAAATAATAAAAAAGGGGGTAAGATTTAACCGGTTTTGAAGAATAGGTGAGGATGATAGGAACATGCTGTTTTTCAACAAATCATTGCTTTTTTTAGATCAGAAAATAAGGAACCGTGGACTCAGCAATGGCAGTAATGGAGGCACTACACGAAGGAGCGTGGACCAAGTGTTACACCTCTTTGACAACAACAAGAACTAGCGGCTGTAGAGAGGTTCTTCATTAACTACTAGTTCTAGTTGATAGTTGAGAGTCTTTCACTAAGACAGTGAAAAAATACCTGGTGATTATTTGTGTTTTGGTTTTTGGTGCTTCATGCACCACTTAACATTAGACTTTGGCCTACACCCATTACCTCCTTTGATTTACTTAGGCTTTGCCGTTTGGGTCTTTGATCATTGTCTGTTAACGTGTAATAGGTTATGGGCTTTAGGCCTACCTTGTTTACTTATACTACACACTCTGCTTCTTATATAAAGACACTATTGTATATTTTATTACTTGAGAAAGACAATACAGTTATTCAAATTTTCTAACATGGTATCAGAGCTATTGCTCTAATTTTCTTGTGTCATGCAGTCTTATCTTTGTTGGTATTTTCCACTACCTTAACTTCTCCGATTAGTAAACCTTTTCGGTGCACTCTCCTAACTGCTCTGCCATCGTCAGAGGTCCTCAAGGTTGAATCTCCACCACCAGAAGCTCGCTCACCACCACCAAAACTGTTAGGAACATATGTCAATATAGAATTAGCTAATCCTTTGACAAAACACACTTTACTTGTAATTGGGTAGATCTAGGATGTGTTTAATATTTCAAAGAAAAAGGTTTCAAGTCCAAGTGTTAAAGCCATGCAAATCTGTCCAAGAATCAAGTGAAGAAGTGCTAGATTTTAAAACTCAACAGCTATCTCGATAGATAGCATCTATCAAGGTTTAAAAGGTAGCCTTTGCCCGATGCTCGACAACTACTTGATAGATACCCTATCTATCGAGATTTATGAAAATCAAATTTTCAGTTTTGATTTTCATCCAATCTGTGTATACATGTTTGGGCTTTCTTTTCTCACAACCCTAAACATATATAAGGATTATTTTAAGGGCCATCACAACTGATGCAAGTGAGTGCAACTTGATGCAAAGGTTTTTCACAAGCATATTGTGATCAGAGACAATTTTCCATAGTTCATCTTTCTCTTCAAAAAGCTGTTGCGTTTGTACGCCGTAGGGTTTTGTAACCAAGGAGCTTCGTGATCTTCATCGTGTTGATGAACTGAAGAACTTTGTAGCCAAAATCCTTCTCAAGTTGGTGGTCAGTCACGTACTTGGATCCGTGCACCAATTGGTTAGTCACGTATTGGAAGCCATGCATTGAAAGGGAGAGATTGTCACTACAGAACAAGACCAATTGGGTATTGGGGTAAGGGTTCAATTGTAGGTTGGTATAAGGTACTAGGATTCTTTTACTTGTGACTACTTGTTGTGATAATAGTGGATTCTCGGGAGTGGTGATCTTAAAATCACCCAGTGGGGTTTTTGCCTTGGAGGTTTTCCCTATTCGTAAACAAATTACCATATCAACTTTATTTTTCGCTACATATTAACTTCGTTGGCAATTTGTTTGTGCTACCACGTGTATTACATGCTAATTAACTTAATTAATTCACTTGGTTAATTAATTGGCTAATTTATCACAAGGGGTCAATACATTATTGGCCTATCAAGTGGTATCAAAGCAAGCACACTCTGATTAGGGTTAATCTTTGCTATATGATCCATTGACCCCTATTGTCATGGATAGAGGACAATCGTTAATTATACCTCCTTTATTTGATGACACTAACTATGCATACTAGAAAGTACACATGAGAGTTTTCTTACAGTCATTAAATGAAAAAGTGTAGCAAGCTCTGGAGATAGGCTGGACCAAGCCTAATGAAGCGCCGGCCGATTGGGATGATGCTAAGATCAAGGCGGCAAATTTCAACAACAGGGCATTGAATGAGTTATTTAGTGTGGCCACGAATGAAGAGTTCAAGAAGATATCATCTACTGAAACTACAAAGGAAGCGTGGACCATCCTTCAGAAAACATATGAAGGAACTAAGGCTGTCAAGGATTCGAAGCATTAGAGGCTTACTACAAGCTTTAAAGAAATCAAGATGGAAGAGGATGGGTCATTCAATGAGTTCTATGCCAAGCTCAAGGACATAGTGAACTCAGCCATTAACCTTGGGGAAACCATTCCCGAACCTAAGATTGTTAGAAATGTGCTTAGATCTCTACCCAAGAGATTTCATGCCAAGATCACCACAATTGAGGAATCAAAGAATATTGACAAAATTCCTTTGACAGCACTGGTTGGCAATCTACAAACCTATGAGTTAGCTTTAACAAGGATTGGGAAATCTAATAAGGGCAAGAGCATGGCATTGAAGGCCAAGAACAGTGACATGGATGAGTCTTTAGATGTTGAAGATTCTAAAATGAAATCCTACATTACAAGGCAGTTCAAAAAGTTTATGAAGAATGCCAATGCCAAATGATTTGACAAAGACTGCAAGCAATCCAGTTTGTCTCAGTTGAAGAACCAAGACAAAAGAAAGAAGGATGCTAGGGATGGCAATCAGTACACTGTTCTCTCAGGACAAAAGTGCTTTGGGTATCAAGGCTTCGGTCACATGAAACAAGAGTGCCTACATATCTCAAGACCATTGGGAAGAGAAGGAACTTGCCGCAACTTTGAGCGACACCGAGCCTGAGAACGATTCTGATAATGAGGATGATGGAATCCTAAATGCCTTCACTGCCATTGTAAGTCCTACTGAGGGGATTGTTGAAAATGTGGAAGATGTAGAGGACTTGGTGGACTCTAAGTTCAAGAAAATGGACGATCAAGATGATATGCATACAGCCTATGAAAAGTTGTATAAGGTTTCTAAGAATCATGAGAAACTATATAGGCTAGCCACCAAGAAGCTAAGTGATGTGGAACTTAATCAAGAAGAGCTTTCCACAAAGTTTGATGAAGCAAATTAGACCATTGGAGCACTGCGATTTGAGAACAACTTCTTGGCTAAGAACACCAAGAAGCTTGAGGCAAAGCTATTCCAAGTCAGAGCTCAATTGGAAAGGACTGCAAGTGCAAAGCTTGACGAGATGCTCAACCTTCAGAAATCTGCTTCTGATCAAACCGGTTTAAGGTATGATTTCTCTTCTCCTAATATTGCTTCTACTAGTACTATTGTTTTTGTTTCTCCTGCTAATAATGTTGAATCTGAGAATAATGATGTGAAAACTGTTTTAGCTAGTGAAAACATAGATAAGGGTAAATCTATCTTAGGAGCACCCCCTAAGCTTGATAAGAAAGAGATTAAAAACCCTAGGGCTAAGAAGGAAAACACTCAAAAGCCTAAACAAAAGAAGCAGCATCTCTGTCATCACTGTAGAGTGACTGTAAGAAAGAGATTAAAAACCCTAGGGCTAAGAAAGGAAACACTCAAAAGCCTAAACAGAGGAAGCAGCATCTCTGTCATCACTGTGGAGCGATTGGACATACTCGACCTAATTGCTATAAATGGGTAGCCACTCAACAAAGCAACAGTATGATCTAACCAGGAAATTAGAATCAATTTCCATCCTCCTTTGCTTCTCTTGGAGATCTACTCAAAGCGCTTATGTTCCTTACGAACTTGAACAATTTCAATTCTTCCCCCTCATCACCAGATTATGGGTTTACAAAACCAAAAGGTTATTCCAAAGTGTGGAAGGAAAAGGACTCCAAGTGATTTAGTCACTTTTTCTCTCTCTCTCTCCCCTTTCTTATTTTTGAGCTGCATTACTTGTGTGTTTTTACTGTCTTGTTTTGAGTCAATCTAGTTTTATGCTTTGCTTTGCTTTGTTTGATATGTTTTTGTTTGTTTATTTTCAGTTTTTTTTTTTTTTTCTTTTCATAAAAATAATAAAAAATTAAAAAATCAAAAAAATACAAAAACAGTGTGTGTTTGTGTACATTGGTACTTGTGTACCTTGAATGACCATTGAAACAAATTTTTTTAAACTTTGTATCTTTTGTAACTTAGATGATCATCTCTATGCACAACTAAGCAAGTGAGCTTTGTGGCTCGTGTTTGTGATAAGTAAGATTAAGTAATCTCTTGTATTTAACACTCGTATCACTCTTTTTTACAAGAAGGACGAGAAAATCCTAAGAGAAAGACATAAATAACCATTTCATCACTGTTGCCTGCCAATCATAAAATGACATTTGTATGCTTTGGCATAGCAAAAGTGCAATGTCAAAAGCTTAACATCATTGGGTATTTACTTTCTCTTTCTTATATACCCATGCATGATATGCTTAACAAAAGAAAATATGCAAAGAACAATAAAAGCAAAAAGAATAAAAATGTTTTATATATGATTGCAAGCATGTCTTCTAAGAGATGTGGGAGTTATAGGATGTACCTCGAAGGTGATAGTTCCCATTAAGCAGTTATGATTGTGTGTGAGTTAAAGTGATTTTCTCATATCTCAAATCGTCATAACATGTAGACACTCATGCAATCTTGCGATGTTTTTCACACACAACACACAATATTCTTTGCTACTTTTGATACATGTGCAAGTACAATGTGAATTGGCCATCACAAGGAATACATGTGTTATGAATACTCACTAAACTGTCTTGACTTGTTTTTGAAATATAAAATTGGTTAGATTTGTTTCGTGTGTGTGTGTGTGTGTTTATGGATCTAAATGCTTGACATTTTCTTGTTGAGAGATGTTTTTGAGAGTTCAAAATGTTGGTTGCATAACAAATGTCAAAGGTTCAGCAACTTCATCAAATAGCCAATGGAAGAGCTCACCCCAATTACTACCCCATGGCCTTTCGCTCAATGTGGATTAGACATTATGGGCCCATTCCTAATAGCAATGAGACAGCTGAAGTTCCTAAAAGTAGGCATAGATTACCTCACCAAATGATAGAAGCTGAAGCCTTGGCCACCATCATAGAGAAGAACGTACGAAACTTCGTCTGGAGGAATATCATCTGCAGATATGGGACCCCTAAAGTCTTGGTCTCAGATAACGAGAAGCAGTTCAACAACAACTCTTTCAAGGACTTTTGCTCACGATTGGGGATCAAGAACCGCTACTCCTCCCCGTCCCACCCTTAGGCCAATGGACAAGTTGAGGTCATGAACAGATCCTTGCTTAAAATCATCAAGACTCAGCTCGAGGGGGCAAAAGGTATATGGCCAGAAGAGTTGCCAAGCATACTATGGGCATACAGGACAATAGCTAGAACACTTACAGGGGAGATGCCATTTCGACTAGCAAATGGAAGCGAGGCAGTTCTCCCAGCTGAGGTCGGAGTCATAACCTACAGGGTGGACAATCATGATGAAAGAATGAACAACGAGGCCATGCGTCTACAGCTTGACCTAGTGGATGAAGTTAGGGTGACAACTAAACAAAGACTAGCACGATACCAGGACCTTATGGCCAAGCACAACAACTCCAAAGTCAGACACAGAGACTTCAAAGTTGGAGACCTCGTCTCGAGGAAGGTGACGGGCGCCACTAAAGATCCCTCCAAGGGAAAACTTGGTCCTAACTGGGAGGGACTCTACAGAATCACTCATGGCAGAGGGAAGACACCTACCACCTGGAGATGCTAGATGGATAGAAGTTGCACCATCCATGGAACACCGAGTATCTCAGGAAATACTACCAATAGATGACAGCATAAAGGGTGCCACTCCTCATTTCCAGTTTATTTCTTTTAGTTAATTTTTATCTATAGTGCTTTCTAAGCCCAAAGGGCAGGTTTTTATTCTTTTTAAGAACAACTTTTTACTTATGCACGTATTTATCATAATAAGAGGATTTATTCAGATATTACATGTGTATGTGTACGTTTCTACAAAACCACATCCAAAAGTGGATAGATTGTCCTAAGGGATGCCTACAAAATAATTGAGTCCACAAATGGGTGAATTCACTAAGTCCACAATTGGACAACTTCACCAAGTCCATAAGTGGACCGATCATCCCAAGGGATCCCTACAAAATAATTTAGTCCACAAATGAACAAATTCACTAAGTCCACAAGTGGACGAGTTCATTACAAAGTCCACAAGCAGACGAGTTTATTGCGAAGTCCACAAGTGGATGAGTTTATTACTAGGTCCTTAAGTGGACGAATTCATTACGAAGTCCACATAAGTGGACAAATTCATTACCAAGTCCATAAATGGACAAGTCTAATACTTAGTCCTCAAAAAGGACGAATTCAGTCCAACAAGTAGATGAATTCATTATGAAGTCCACAAGTGGACAAGTTTATTATGAGGTCCACAAGTGGACGAGTTCATTGCATGGTCCTCAAATGGACAAATTCATTACGGAGTCCATAAATGGACTACTCTTATACTAAGTCCTCAAAAAGAACAAATCATGTCCAAAGTGGACGGGTTCGCACCTACATGTCGTTAAGTACTAATAGACAAGTTACTAAATACTAAGTGGAAAGGTTCATTCCAAAGATGCATGAAGTCCCTAAAGGACGAGCGCACCCAACAAGACAGGAGCATCCTAACACGCACACCCATTCCAAGGTTGACGACATACGCATATATCGAAGTAAGAAATCAATACTTAAAGCGACTAATATAAAATGTTAAACAAACGCCATAATATAAAAATTTGTTTACAACCAAAGCCCAAAAGCAGAGGGCACTTAATATTGTCTGAAAATAGGACGAAACACATAAGAAATTATTATTAAAAATAAAAAAGCTAAACTAAAGGGTTTTGGACATCCTGAACTGGAGGATTTTCATCGTCTTTGGAAGGAGGATTCTGGGCGTCCTAAGTAGAAGGATTTTTAGCATCTTGTGGAGGAGGATCTTTGATAGATGGAATCAAGGGAGTGACAGGTCTCTCCACAGCAAGTTGAGCAAGGATCACACCGTCATCTTTTGGATCCTGCTCTAACTGAGTAGAGTCGTCGGTCTCCTCACTGACGATGCCACCACCCGTAGGTGTCGTCGGTAGGGGGTCGTCCATGGTGACTTTGGATAGATCCAAGTTTAGGAAGATGGACCTGACCTACTTCAGGCAATCCTCAAACCTGGTGCTATAGTAGACTGCACAGGCATCAATAAAAGGCTGTAAAACCTTGAAGTCTGTTACGGCATCAGCCTTGGCCATCTCTACCTACCTACAAAGAGCCATTAGCTCTTTCTCCAAACTCGCCTTGGCCTCTTGCGCCTTTTCTCACTGACTGGTCTCCTCCTCCAGCTTCTTGTTCAAAGCTGTCATCTCTTTGCTAAAAGTGCAGACAGCCTCCTTGTATTGATCATGTTCATTGGTCAAGGTCTCATTGCACTTCCTAAGATGGTTGATCAACCCTTCCTTAGCGACGCACCTATCTTGCAATGCTTTCATATGCACCAGTGCCTTAAAATGAGTTACAACTGTCAGCTAACGAATAAACAACAGAATAGAAGAGTCTAGGAAAAGAACATAACCTAGAGAGGTCAAAAAGACCCGACACCCCCAAATCCTCCGTCTCCTGCTCAGCGCAGGGATCCAAGTCCATCTCCTCGATGATTGACTCAACCATCTCGACGGCATATCCCTTATGCATAAGGAGATGACAACTTCCCTAGGTGACGGGGCCCATCGCTATCATTAAGCCTTTGCCAGCTTCATGACTTGGGTTAGGAGGCGATGGCTTTTTGGACTGTTTATCGCCAGGAGTGACCATTCCTTTCTTAAGAGAATGATCATCCTTCCCTTCAACTTTCCATTTGGGTGCCCCCTTCTCAACGACCTTAAGGGCTGATAAGGACACTCCCTTCTTCCCTTTCTCCTTCTTCTCCTCTTTTTTACGCACCGCAGCTAATGCCCTCACCAACGCTGTCTATCTAGCTACCTCCATTTCTGTAAAGGACAAAGGATCGGAGTTAGATATAAAGACGACAAGGAAACGACAGAAAGAAAGAAGAAAGGAAAGACTTACGACGACGAGAGTATCTATTCAATCTATGTACTGTAGGCGTTGGCTTTGGACCACCACAGTAGGCGTGCAGCGTATCAAGAGTGATCAGGTCCCTGCACTTCCGTTCCTCAAATGGAATCTCAAGAACCCAACGGATAAAAGCCTTCTACTTGTCAGTTATACGTGGACAAACACTAGCTGAAAAAGAGGAACGGACGACGTTAAATACTAAACAAATAAACTGAGAAAGAAGTAAAAGAAAAAAACTGACGGCGCTAAACCTGAGTCTTTAACAATACCCCAAGTATTGTTGAAGCCATGAGGCATTGAGTAATGGCATACTCAATCCGTCCCCTAAACAAAGAAATATCTGTCTTTCCAATTTCTATTAGAATCAGGCATGTCCGACATAAGTCTAAGCTCTTTCTTCCGCACCGCAAAATGGTATATCCCTTGAGACGAGACGATGTGCTAGGTTTATAGCACCAAAAGAACTCGTCCAGTGAAAGCTAACAGTTCCCACCACTAAGACAACCCCATAGGATTTCAGCTCCAATAAATATCCTCCAAGCATTGGGAGCAATCTGGCCGATGGATAGTCCTAGAAAATTGGCCAATTGATGGTGCAATGCCGTCAGTGGCAATCTCAATCCTGCCACAAACATGGCATTGTATATGCCGACGTCCACGGTCTTCCCCGAGTAGCACTTTTCAAACTTCTCGAGAAGACGGATTGGGATATGGTCAGGAATTTGGAAACAATCTCGTAAATTGTTAAAGATGTTGGTCATCATCGTCGGCTTGAAGTCATTGATAGTCCACATGTTGGGGAGAATAAAGGGATGAGTGTGGCCATCCTTGGGGCTTCCTGAACTTCCTCCCTCAAGGGCTCTCTCGTCACCCTCACCCTCATTCCCGTCATCTTCTCCCCCGTATTCTTCGCCCTCTCCTCCCTCATCATCCTTATACTAACCCTCTTCTCCTTCTTCTACCTCACCTTCCTCTCCATCATAACTTTCCTCTTCATCGTTAGGAGAATGGGCGGACGTTTTCCTCCCTAACAACCAGGAAAAGCCCTCCTCGGGCTCATGACCTGATTGGAAGACTTCATCGTAGCTTGCTCTCTCACGAACTGACGACTGTTCACTTGTTGCTTCTCTATCACTTGACATCTATTCTCCTACAAGCGACAGAGTAATCTAAGAACATATTTGACGGGTCTCTATAGAAGTGATGACTAACTACAAGAGCCGAAGTAAAAAGAAAATGAGGGGAAAAGAGGACTTACAGGATGCAGTGACAACTCTAGAGATGACGGGATCCACAAGCTGACGGCAACAAAGGGATGGGATGATAGCTCTCTTTCTTTTAGGGTTCGCAAGGATGAAATTAGTAGAAATATGAGGAAGAGGGGAGATATTTATAGGATGAGACTACACGGGAAATGAAGCGACGCTTTTGTTTAGAAACAAGGCCAACCAACCTATGCCACGAATCAAACTCCATATCCTGTCAGCTAAAGCCGATAGAGTCATGGAGTAGGGGGCAGCTGAAAAGGGTAATTTTTAAATAGGTGTTAAACTCGTTCACATGAGATAAAGTCGTCGGTCTCAAAGAACCCGTCAGCCATACTATGCATTCAAAGAAGAAAACGACGACATTGTGAGGCCGTCAAGTCCTTTTCAAAGCTGACGACTCCACCTCAAAGTCGATGGCATTTAGGTGGGACGACCAGAACGCCTAGACATGGTAGGAAACTAACGGAAGGAAGCTGACGGGGATAAAGAAGCTTTTGACAGATCCAGCATGGCTTTGCTTGGACTCCACGAATGAGAATATAAGGAAACATCTTATCCCCCACAATTAACCCTAATCAAGAGGATCCTTATAAGGAAAGGATCCCGCAAGATACACTCATTAACGAGGATCTTCCCTACAAGGAAAGACCTTCTCCGGCAAGAAATGAATGTCAACTCTACACTATTATAAAAATCCCAAAACCCTCACAAACTAAGGTACACATAATTTACCCCAACTCTGGCACTCTAGAGTTGTGAAAGTTCTCTAACTTAACCTTCGAAGGATATTTGACCAGTACCACACCAGTACTCTCTATAGGGTCTTCTTCTTCTTTTCTGTGCAAGCCTTGTTTAGAGCACGTGAAGAGCGTGTAGCTTATTGACGATTTTCGTCATCATCACATGTCATGTCACTGGTTTTTCTGTTTAGATGAAAGATGTTCCACTCCACTCTTATGTTGTTTATCAAGCGGATTTGCCTATTTTTTAATGAAATTCAAAGTCTTCTTTCAAAAAAAAAAAAAAAAAAAAGGGAGTAGGAACCAAACCCTAATCACATAGTGGGTTGACGGGCTAAAAGTCTAGATATGCATAATTGCAGTTCGATTTATCAAAAATATAAGTTCTTGATCTGTCAAAATGAATCAAAATTTTGTTCTTGCACACTGAAAACCAAAACCGGTGGAGAAAATTAATGTCGTAAAGTAATTTGTGAAATAGCGCGTATTGACTTGCTTTTCTAACTGACTTTGTCTTTTTTGCTTTTAATTGACTGAAGGATTAGACAATATATGGTATACTTTTCGAAGCGTATATATCACATAAATAGTATTTGAAGTGTTAATCGGTGCATCTTCCAGCCAAAAAATGGATGCTAAGACAGCTTCCATGAGGAATATCATAATCCCGATGCTTCTCTTGTTGTTTCTCTTATCTACAACGGTGGTTGCCGCGCCAAACAACGTCTTCCCAGTCCCACCAGCCAGTGAGTTCCTTAACTCGTGTCCTCTTTTGAGTATATATCATGCGGGTTTCATGTTTTAATTTAGAGGTTTTAGATTTATGCAATTTCTTGTAATGTTTGCAGAGAAGAAGAGAAGCCCACGAAATACCTTTGTTCAAATCATGAATACTTGGAAGCCCGCGCCACATAGGGGACCCACTCCCGGACACGGCGAAAATCGTGGACACGGCAAACCTCTTTGTCTTAGCTGCCGTGATTGATTCCCATTTAAAGTCACTGCCAATGATTATAAAGCGTAATTCCCTGGAGTTTGCCACCAACATCGTGGTAACCTTCCCTTTGAAATACGTTAGCAGTTTGATTCCGGTGAGTATCAATATCATATGTAGACCACCATTATGTCAGTTACAATTTGCAAACTCTACTAATATCTACAAATGTGTGTCTGTTACTTTCAATTTGCGAAGTCATTTATTTGAAGAAATAAAATAAAACTATGAAGTTGATGGTAGGTTTTGCGATGCTTAGAAATCAGTTAACCTTGTGAAATCTGTTGAAAATAGTAATGTCTGAACTCTATAAACGCTTTCTGGGTGTGTAACCAGCCAATAAACTCAGAAGGCTTTAAAAAGGGAAGGAAGAAAAAACCTTTTTCTTAATTTTTTTTTTTTTTTTAAATTTTGAAAAAACGAACTTTTTCTTGGTTGGGCAAACGCCAAACGCCAAATGCACTAATATATCTATAGTGTATGCGTTCATGGTCCAAAGACTCCAAGTATGTCGGCGTGGAAAGCTTGTAATCACAGTGATGCTACCAATTTTGTAATGTTTGACAGAAGTTATTGTTAATTTATTGAATGCATGGTCTTATTTTTTAAAAAAGAAAAAAAAGAAAAGAAATAGTGAATAATTTTCTAAGATCACTCTAATATATATATATATATATATATATATTTGATGAATAAGATCGCTCCAATATTAATTAAGGTAGGAGTTATCTATTAGTTAGACTAAAGTACACATTTAGCCTTAAGTTTAAGTTTTTTTTTTTTTTTTTTTTTTCACCATGCACTTTTGGTGTGGTGGTCACTCTAGAAGTATAAGTACTTATGGGAGGTGGGAGATAAAGGTCGGGGTTCAAGTCTTCAGAAATGAGCTTTACAAACATATATACTTAGATTAGGTTAGAGTAGAATTTCTATCTTCTATAAAAAAAATAATAATAAAAGTTCTATTTTTTTATTTTGACCTTTTATATTTGAAAATATTCATTTTGGCCATTATGTGTGATTCTATTTTCATATTGACCTTCTTGTTGATTTTCATTAGTAATTTGGTGATTATATGGGTGATGTCTCTTAATGAACAATACTTATTTGGCCCCTGATAATTAGAATACTAATAGAAATAGACTTATCTTAATTAATATACAGTACTTATGTGATATTTAATTGTCAGATTACTAGCATAAATGGATTTATACGGATGATGTACGTGTCTTAGGGGATGTCATTTATATGGCGATGGACCAAATTTACTAACAAAAATAGATAATAGGGTATATAAACAAAATCAATTTTAAGGGCCAAAATTTTTTTAAAAAAAAATTTGAAAAAATAAAGAAACAATATGAAAATAACTATATAATAATGCATGATTCCTACGAGCTCTCTGACCCGGCGTGGCAACCTGCCTTTCAAAATAAGTTCGAAATATGTTTCCCGGGAAATATATATATAGAGAGAGAGAGAGAGAGAAAAGTATTCCATCTCATTGTTATTTGTTAATGTCAACCACCATGGCTTATTTGTGAATTGTGATCTTCGGAAAGAGTAGTAATTTCTATACTCTATAAATGTTTCTATCCTACTCCGTAATTGAATAGAGAAAATAAGACTACGAAATTTATAGTTGAGTGTCTTAATTAGTTTGTGTTCATTGATGTAATGGAGTTTAGAAATTAGTATTCTCTCCAAAAAAAAAAAAAAGGTTCGAACTTTTTTTGGAAATTAACAAAGTAGTGTAATATTGTCTGTGTTTCGGTAATATCAACGTGAAAAGCTTGTAATAATAGAAATTGTGAAACTTGATGGGGCAATGTCATGCTCACCTGTAACAAAATTCTTCACTAATAAAAAGTTTGGGGCATTTCTTTGTGAATTTCCAAAGTGCATGCTTGAAATTTCATTTCGCCTTCTTTGTTTCTTTTCATGTTTGTGCGCAAGAAAATTAACCCCAAGAGCGTTAAGCCACAAAACTACGGAACTTTTTTCTTCCTATATTGTCATTTACATTTCTACACATTCCTGATGTGCAGGTCAGATGCCATCTTCTCTTTTCCTTTTCTTGCCTTCTTTGAATTTGTATGCAAAGGTTCATTTTAATTTTAGGTCAATTTGTTCATTAAAAGCAAAAAAGTTAGCAATCCTAATCCACTCTCCACGGTCCACTGTACATTCTTCCTAGAGACTTCGATTCTCTAATGACATGACATCTGGCAGACGAAAATTTTTACCCACATCTATATGAAAGTTTTTGAAGTTTCACACCAGGCACATATGCGAAGCACAAAGTGCAAACTGAATAATCTTATTGCTTTGTTTTCTATTTTTTTTTTCGGGGTTTTTTGTTTTTAATAGGCCTTCTATATATAAATTAATTATTAGTCGAAATTTAAATTTTCTAAACAAATGCCTTATAAGGTCATTAGTATAGATCCTATAAATCTCAATTTTACATTTCAAAATCTATAATGCATTCCAAAATAGCAAACCAAACATATATGTACCTACTTCATAAAAAAAAAAAATTAAAAAAAATATATGTACCTACACGTACAGTACCCATAAATCTGAGTGTTACTACTTACCAGCTGCAACTATATACTTGCTATTTGCTGTGCTAAAAAAAAAAAAAAAAAATATATATATATATATATATATTACCTTCTCTTATATTAAGATTTAAATAGCTTGGCAAATTTTCGTAACAATGTAATTGATAATTGGGTTGAAATTCTTGGTCCAAAAAAGCTGTCATGAGAAAAGCTTAGAATTATCCCAACTAGAGATATTACCTCTTGCTCGCATATAGCCCGCTCAAGCAAGCTCACACAAGCAAGAGAATCCCGCTCTAGAAACTTCACTTCTCCCTCACCTAGTGAGAAATCTGATTTAGATCCCTCCAAAGTTGATTATGCAACAGAATTGTGAATTAAGTATTGGTTAAACCAATTATACGATAACAAAACTAATGATTTAAAACATACTAGATGGAAAGTGGCGGGGACCCACACAGGTTGTTTTGTTCTCAAAACATTTATATATAATATCTAAAAGTTGAAATGTAGCATTTATTATTTTTATACTCCTATATATTTAGCAACATCAATATAGCATTTCGGTCTAGTTCTATCATCTTTGGTCCACTTCAATCCATTAAGTTCAGTTTGGTCTAGTTTGGCCCACTTCGATTGAGTTTGGTCCATTCGGTCCAATTTGATCCAATTCCGTATAATTCAGTCCATTTCAACCCATCTTAATCTACTTTGGTCATGCTTTCGAAGAAGAGGTTTGTGTAGAAAGATTAGTTGCTTCATTGACAATTATGTTACATTCTTAGTGTAATGTTAGTAAGTTCCTGATAAAATTATATTTTTTCTTATTTTATTAAACTCGTTAGCCATTCAAGACATATAGATGATGAACTATTTGTAAGGAGTGCTAGAGAAATTCTAATCACATATTACATTATATAAAAAATATCTCAACTTATATAATAATTGAATGTAAAATATATTATGTTTCATTTAAAAAAAAAAAAAAAACTTACAAAATTTAAAACACTTTCAAATAACAAATATAAGTAGTTTAATTTATAAAATCTAATATATTGTATCAATTATACATTGTTAGAAAATAATGGAATCATTTTAAAAAGGTTTGGGACTAAATACTTATAAGTATCATTTACTATTTTCATTTTTCACTTAAAGAAGAAAGTGAAAACACCATTTTGGTCCTTACATTTTGGAATCACATTTAAATTGATCTTTACATTTTAGTAGTAGTCAATTTATTCCATATTATTTTCAACTTGCAAATAATTTAGTCTCTATTATTAACTCAATAACAAAAAAATGTTTATGTGGATAACAGATTACATATTTAGCACATTAGATGCTTACATGGCTACTAAATAATAATAATAAATTAATTTGACATCTAAAAAATGCCATGTCTGATCTAAATATATAAAAAAATAAAAATAAAAAAAAAAACAAAAAAAAACAAAGAAACAAAAAAACCAAAAATTAGTTTAGTTTCTCAAAATATTTTTAAGAAGAATTTGAGAAATTAAATTACAGAGAAAAGAAATATGAGATTAAGAATTGAAATACCCAACAAAAAAAAAAATTGTTCTTAAAAATATTTGGTGAAATTAAATTAAATTTATTATTATTATTATTATTATTATTATTATTATTGAGATCTTATTTGCCAATGTTTAAATGTCAAATTAATTGTTTATTATAATTTTAGTAGCCATGAATCTAATGTGCTAACTGTGCAATCTATTAGTCACATAAATATTTTCTGAAATAATATTAGAGATACAAACTATTTTACAAAAAAATTTACAAATTGTTGATGTGGTGAGTGATTATTGATAAATGAAAAAGTGATATTAATGGTAGACTAAATGAAAACTACTAAGAGAATGTCTACATCAACATTTTGTAAAAGTGTTGTAAAATAGTTTATATTTATAACGCTACTCATATATATATATATATATATATATATATATATAATAATAAAGGTGAAGCTGAGAGAAACTCAAATTAGAATTACAAATTAAAGTTTTAATTTTGTGCCATATGTCCTAAATTATTTATTCTTAAAGAGTTTTATTTCTTAATTTTTATTAATTAAAAACATCATACAAAATGGATTCTAGGGCATAAATTCAAACGATGGGGGTACGATGTATTTTTAAGGTGAAATTTTTTTTGTGTCAATCTAAAATAGGACATGAAGAGACCATAAAACTTCACTGGTGGTGGTGTTTGTGGTGGGGCTGAAATCTTTTTCGAAAGAGACCATGAAGTTGCACCGGTGGAGAAAATTAATGTCGTAAAGTAATTTGTAATAGTACGAGATAGCGTGTGTTGACTTGCTTTTAATTGGCAAACTTGTTTAACTAACTTGTCTGTTTGGATACAACTGAAAATTGAAAACATTGTAGAAAAATAATTTTTAAATATGTGAATAGTACCGTGGATCCATTTTTAATGAAAAAATTGCTGAAAAGTGAAGTTTGTAGGTCCCGTGAACAGTGCACAGTATGAACTGTTCACGGGAAAAATCAACAATCACGATTTGAAAAAAAAAAAAATAAAAAAAAAAACAGAAACAAAAACAAATGCAGACGCAGACGTGGGAAGCGCATTTTTGCACTTCCCAAATGCACACTTCGTTTTTTTTTTTTTTTTTTTGGTTTTAATTGACTGAAAGATTAGACAGCGGCATGCTTTTTGAAGTGTATATAACATAAATAAAGAGCATTTGAAGTGTTAATTGGTGCATCTTCCAGCGAAAAATGGATGCTAAGACAGCTTCCACGAGGAATATCATAATCCCGATGCTTCTCCTGTTGCCGCGCCAAACAACGTCTTCCCAGTCCCTCCAGCCAGTTAGTTCCTTATTTCATGTCCTCTTTAATTAGAGTATATATCATATTGTAAATTAGAGGTTTTATTTATGTATAGGTTTTAGATTTATGCAATTTCTGTTTCTCAAAAACAAAAAAAATATATATATATATATATATATAGATTTATGCAATTTCTTGCTATGTTCGCAGAGAAGAAGAGAAGCCCGCGAAATATTTTTGTTCAAATCAAAACTCCTAGGCATCCCCCGCCAATTCCGCCAAACCCTAGCAGCAAGGGTCATTCGGGGAAAGTGGTGCCGTGTCCTCCCTTTCATGATTGATTCCCATTTAATGTCACTACCAAATACCAATAAATAACCGTAAAGCCTAATGTGTCTCTGTTACTTTCAATTTAAAAAGTCATTTATTTGAATAAGAAAATAAAACTATGAAGTTGATGGCGGCATCTTAATTTTGTGATGTTTGGAAATCAATTTGCCTAGTGAAATCTGTTGAAAATAGTAACGTCTGATCTCTATAAACACTTTCGGGGTGTGGAACTGGAACCAGCCATTAAACTCAAAAGGCTTAAAAAACTTTTCAGATAGATCGAGGTGCCTAAGTGAAGTCAAACCATTAAACTTTATTTTTTTTTTAAATTTTGAAAAAACAAACTTTTTCTTGCTTGGACAAACGCCAAACGCACTAATCTAAAGTGTATGTGTTCATAGTCCAAGACTCCAAGTATGTCAGCATGGAAAGCTTGTAATCGCAGGAAAATTATTAGGTACTTCCGAAGTACCATAAATGTTTACTCCCTCTTCTCACATAAATGGTGGGTCCCACAATGAATTTTATTAGTGAGATCCACAATTCATGTGAGACGAGAAAGTACGCATTTATAGTACTCCAGGAGTACACAATAATTTCTCGTAATCGCAGTGATGTTACTAATCTTGTAATGTTTGACAAAAGTTTATGTTGATTTATTGAATGCATGGTCTTATTTCTCAAAAAAAAAAGAAAAAGAAAAAGAAAAAGAAATAGTGAATAATTTTCTAAGATCACTCCAATATTAATTAAGGTAGTAGTTATCTATTAGTTAGACTAAAGTACACATTTGGGCTTAAGTTTAAGGTTTTTTATTTATTACCGCGCACCTTTAATGCAGTGGTCAATCTACAAATATAGTCTAATCTAAATGTATATGTGTGTAAAACTTCCCAATAAAGACTTGAACTTTAGGCCTTATCCCCCACACTCCACAATCACTTATATTTATGGAGTGACTATTATGCCAAGGGTGCACGGTAGTATGAGAGACGTCTCTTAATGAACAATACTTATTTGGCCCTTAATGGTCAAAATATTAATAGAAAGTTTGGGTGCATTTCTTTGTGAATTTATAAAGTGCATGCTTGAAATTTCATTTCGCCTTCTTTCTTTCTTTCTTTTTATGTCTGTGCGCAAGAAAAACCCCAGAGCATTAAGCCACAAAACTACGGAACTTTTTTCTTCCTATATTGTCATTTACATTTATACATATTCCTGATGTGCAGGTCAGATGCCATCTTCTTTTTTCCTCTTTGAATTTGTATGCTAAGGTTCATTTTAGTTTTAGATGACAGATCAAGGTGTGTGAGTTTGGATAGTTTACTAATTTGAATAGGGATTGTACCAAAGAGTTCATTCATGCTAAGATCTAAGAATTGCAAGGTTGGGAAGAAGGGATTTGATACAATGGGATCATTGAATTTACAATTCTTCTAATTTGATCTTGTATCCCATGATACAAGTGTTCCGTTAGATTCTTTTTGATCTTATTTGACCTTGTATTTTTATGTTTTTTGTGTTTTTGGAGGAGAGAGACATAAAAGTGGAACAAAATTATATATTTAATCTTGTTCTTAACAAATGTGGGTTACGAAAATCTAACTGGGCCAATCCCAGGTAGGTAAAATATTAAATTTTAAACCATAGGTAGGCAACTTAAATTTTGGCCAAACCATAAGTGGATAAGTTGTAATTTGCCCTTAATAAAATAAAGGAAAATGTTCGGCTCCAACCACCAACAGGAAGATGACATGTGTCTTGGTATGTGCATAAGAATAAATGTTATCTTTCTATTGGTGGTTGGGGCAAAATTTTATCCTAAATTAAATACTTTATGTAGCAATCTTGACTAAACTAATTTCTAAAGAGGCTAAGTATAAGGAGGTTAAAAAAAAGATATTTTTCACAATTAATTGCAGAGATTTTTTTCTTTTTTTTTAATTTTTATAGATGTTATTGTAGAGATTAGGTAGATCTTTTCTGATTGAAAAATAACCCACTTTTGAGTTTTGACCCCAATTACGGCTAATTACCAATTTTAGACAATTTCCACATTTAAGTCTGGTTAATTGATTAGCCAATAGATTAATTGCATGGATATACCCCACAAAATAGAAAGTTCTTTATCTAGGGGCGGCGCTACATTATTCTCAGGGGTTCAAATGAACCCCCTGACTTCAAAAAAATATATAAATATATATATATAATTTTTTTTTTTTTTTGTTAGTTTAATACTATAATTTTTTAAAAAAAAATATTTTTTCATGCCCTAACTTAAATTTTGCATACCTTTATTATAAGTATTTTCAACTCTGAGAATAAAGAGCAAGTGTTCGTAAACTGTAAGTGTCACTATTTTTTATAAATTTATATTATGTGTGTGAGGGTGTCTAATATTGATTGTGTGCATTACTTTTGTTATAATGTTATTTGTGTGAATTATGATGTGTGTGGATGTTTGTGTGTACAATATAAATATAATATAAATTTATATAATTTAATAATTAAGAAATAGAGATGATTTGTTAAATGTGTGTGTATTGTTATCATGTTATGATAACTTTTTGTTATAAAGTTAGTAAAATTTAAGAAAAAAAATCGTAAAATTAGTGATTGTCCAAGCATTTGATTAGTTAAGTAGACACTAGTGTATAATTTTATGTATGAATGAATGTGGTTGTATGCGTCAATAATTAATACAAAACCAATGAGTTTAGTTTAGTCATTTAGTTTAAAATATTTTTATAAAAACAATATCAAATAGATAATAAAAACTGCATAAAAATAAAATGTTAGATAAACTTAACAAAATAAAATGATTGTAGGCTCATACCTATTCACATTGGCAATAGATACTCATAATTCAAAATTTGAATACTTGTAAAAGGAAATTGTAAAACTTCATGTATTAATTTTTTTTTTTTTTTTGTTGGTAACTCAATATATTTAAGTTTTTTTTTATTATTAATATTATTTAATGAATCTCCTAAACAAAATTCCTAGAGCCGCCATTGTCTTTATCCCCTGTACATTTGTTAGAAATCTAGCTAAACCAGCAACTAAACTAGTGGATTTAAAGAAGATACGCAGAAGATGACTTGTGTGACGTGTAGCTTAGGCTCATGGATGTTTTCTACTTCAATTCGTGTAAGTGTAATATTTTATACATGTGTAGATCGCGTGATTCTTTAAGTCCTTGATACACATTAGCGAAAAAACAAAACACACAAAAATAGTCCTGCTGTCAATCTCTAATTGGAAGTTAGTGGGGTTAGTTATTTCCGTTAATACTGTATTTAACGGTTGTTAGATTCGTTTTTCTGTCTTTGCTTAGTCTCTCTTGCTCTGTTTCAAGTGTATGTAGAGCACCTTGATGTATTTTATTCCGGCTAATCAATAAAATTACTCAGCAAGTTTCTTGCACAATAGCTCTTTTAACTACAATTTTTGGTCTATCTATCTCTAATGATAATGACATCTTGCAGACAAGAATTGTTACCATTAGTTGTTGACAATTGGCTTGCAAACAAAGCGCAAACTATAACTAAAACTTTTCCATCTACCCTTTTATATGCCTCAGTTGGAATATAAATGACTAAAACAAAAAGATCACTATTAATCACTTTTTTACTACATTTGAATTATTTATGCATATACCAAAAGCCAATCAAAAATGTACAATCACAATGCCTTTAAATCTGTGTTTCCAGCATCACATTATTAATAATTGTACATAATTAAAGATCTGGTCAGCAGCATAAATTTGACATAATATAGCGTCCCATAAAATTCATATTTTTTCATCTTCTTTCTTGTCCTAGTCAGAGTCAGACTCTGGATGACTCAAGAAAGTGCACTTCAGCTTGATAACACCCGAGAGACCATGTGCATAGATGGTCTAGATTCTGGATTCGCTTGCAAGCATTCAATTGCCAGCTTTATGATGAGTATCAGTTGATTCTCAGCCTGCAGCATGGGAGGTGGAATGCGTAGGTCAAACAAATCTTTAAACAAAATATTCTCCTCCACGGACGAAGCTGATAGAATGGGGGTGATTTCACCAGGATGCCTTCCTTTGATCACTTCAATAGCCAAAACTCCAAAGCTAAACACATCGCATTTCTCAGTTATCTTCATGGTATAAGCAAGCTCTACAAAAAAGCAGAATATTATGCCAATGTATTGATATAATCTATGTTCTATAACAATTGAAGAAAGAAGTATATTACCTGGTGCAGCATATCCATATGTGCAGGCAAATGAAGTCCAATTGGATGAGTCTCGATTAAGAAGCTTAGCTGTGCCAAAGTCTGAAACATGAGCCTCGTAATTTGAATCCAGCAAAACATTTTTGCTTGATATGTCCCTGTGAACAATTGGTGGTGAGCAATCATGGTGCATGTAAGATAGAGCATGAGCCAAACCTTTGATGATATTCATCCTCTTATTCCAATCCAACTCCTTTGCTCCTCCATCACTACTCAAAATTGTGGCCAAGCTACCCCTTTCAAAGTACTCATAAATCAAAATCGAGTGTTGTGATTGTGAACAAAAGCCATACAATTTTACGATGTTTCGGTGGTGTATTTCTGTTAATGCCCTTATCTCATTGAAGAACTCTTTTTGTTGTACAATCTCACCATCACACAAGGATTGGAGTTTCTTTACTGCCACTATGTTTCCTGATGTTAGAGTTGCTTTATACACGGTTCCATGTTTTCCCTTCCCAATACAAAACATATCATCAAAACCCTGTGTTGCTTCAATGATTTCCTTGTGCATTGCTTTTCCATCAAAAGTTGATATCGAAAACACTTTTTCATTGTGTGTGTTACTCATTTGATCTATATGAGGGTCCTTCCTATTTCTTTGCAAAATGAGGAAAACTCCAAGAAACATCAATACAAGTGACAGTGTTCCAAAAAGAGGGAAAATGATTAACAAAAAGATTTTGGGTCCCGTCTTTGAAACTGGTCTTCCTACCACACAGGGTTGCAATCCTGTAACATTTCCACACAACCTTTTATTTCCTCGTAGTGCTTCTACGCAAGCATCTTGAAATGCTTTGGTATTCGGAAGAGGGCCCTCCAACTTATTATAGGATATGTCCACATATGACAAACCATGCATCTCTTCGAAAGCAATTGGAATAAAACCAGAGAGGTTATTGCGGGAGAAATTCAACATCTCCAAGCTTTGAAGATTGCCAATTTGTGAAGGTATCTTTCCTTCGAGCGAGTTATGACTCAAATCTAGCTGGGACAAATGAGCTAAATTACAAATTTCAACTGGTATATCATCGCAAAACTTGTTGTTGCTCATATTCAAATAATTTAGTTTCAAAAAGTTCCCTATAATTCTAGGGAACGAATTGTCAAATCTATTACTGGATAGATCCAGAAACTCAAGATTTGTCAATGATCCAAGCTCTGGAGATATATCACCAGAAAGTTGGTTTCCATTCAACTTCAATTTGAACAAAGAAGTCAACTTCCCAAATTCCTTTGGTAGCTTCCCAACCAACCGATTATAAGAAAGATCAAGTACATGGAGTTGAGTGAAGTTTCCAATTTCAGGTGGTATGCCACCACCAATACCATTCCCAGCAATCAGCAGGGAGCCTAGTTGCGGGCACCTACTCCAACTGTGAGAGATCTCACCAGAAAATCTATTGTAACTTAGATCTATGTATTGCAGGTTTCTATAAACACCAAAATCTTCAGATAAATTCCCAACGAGTTGGTTTTGTTCAAGGCGGACTCTAATTAAACTCATGCAAGTCTTCAAGGTTTTTGGTATTGGACCTATGAGATGGTTGTCATATGCGGAAAAGTTTTGGAGAGATCCACTTTGGCATAAGTTTTGAGGCAAAGAACCATTAAAGTGGTTTGTATTCAACACCAGCGTAGTCAACTTTGTGAGATTTCCTATCTCTTGAGGAATAGGACCACAAAATTGGTTATCATGGAGGAACAGACCTGCTAAGTAACTTAAATTACCCAAGGAAATTGGAACAGTACCACTTAATTGATTGTTGCTGAGATCAAGAGTAGTTATGGACTCTAAGTTTCCTAATTCTTTAGGAACGATGCCAGAAAGTTGATTGTTGTTCAATTCTAAGACAGTTAGGAAGCTGAGAACTCCTAAAGACATGGGAATTGAGCCAGAAAAATTATTTTTCTGCAGGCTTAAAAATTGGAGATACTTCAAATTTCCAATTTCTGGGGGGATGGAGCCGTTGAGGTGATTTTCAAACACTTGCAACAATGTTAGCATTTCAAGGTTTCCAATACTATAAGGAATGGGACCTGTTAAACTATTGTTACTTATATCAAGTTCAAGTAAATTGCTAAGGTTTCCAATTTCTGGTGGAATGGAGGCAGAGAGTAGATTATTATAAAGGGCCAAATAAGCCAAGTTGCTTAAATCGCCCAAAGATGCTGGAATGGAATTCAAAAGCACATTACCATTGAGATACAAGTAAATCAGGTTGCTCAAATGACCTAAAGAAGCAGGAATGGAGCCACGGAGATTGTTGGCAAACAAAGAAAGGGCACTGAGAGACTTTAACTGGCCTATTTCTGGAGGAATCGAGCTATTTAATTGATTTTGAGCTAGGGACAGGAACTCAAGATTGATCAGTAGGCCAATCTGCGGTGGGATTGCCCCCGAAAAGTTATTAAAGGTTAGATCAAGATATTTGAGTTTGGAGAGGTGACTAATTTCAGGAGGGATTGTACCAAATAGCTCGTTCATGCTGAGATCAAGGTATGCAAGACTAGGGAGAGATGAGAATGGAAAATCATGAAGCGTACCTTTCAAGCTAGAGTTCGTCAAGTTTAATGTAGTAACACTTCCTGCTTGGGTGCAAGAAATACCGAACCAACTGCATGGGCTTGGGCTTGAGCTTGAGCTTGAGCTTGTATTTTGATAGCTCAAAGAATTGGTTGCATTATTAGGAAGGAGAGTCCATGAAGGCAGGGGTGACTGTGTCTCATTTTGAAGACTAGCTTTCCAATTGAGTAGAGCATCCATCTCTGCCTCTTCATTCACAGAAAGAGATGCAACATCGAATGAGGAATGTAAGACGGCCAACGCGACCAGAGAAAAAAGGGAAAACGCTTTTTTCAAGTTAGTCAATGCCATGGCTCTTTGTTTTGCAAGGTATGGTTCAGAATTCTATTTAAAATGTCTAAGCTCCCCCGCACTATTTACAGGTCCAATCAGTTTTGACGATGGTGGGTAAGAGAGAAAGGATTTGATACAGATTTCACACGCCAAGTACCATTACACGGAAATTATCCTTACCAATTCGTTTGAAGCTGGCCAAAAAGCTATTCAAAAAGATAAATAAAAAAAATTATATAAAAAAAAAGTCATAAAGTTAGTGTGAAAAGAAAAACCGGTCTATGAATTTGGATTTGTTCTTCACACTGAAAGTATCATTATACGGAAATTATCTTTATTATTTTGTTTCAAAGCTGGTCAAAAAGTAAATTCATAAAAAATAAGCGCTAATCAAAAAGTTATTTCTTTAATAAAAAAATTTTATTAAAAAAAAAAGAAAAACAGCTACTCAAAAAGTCGGTGAGAAACATGGTTTAAAAATAAATAAAAATAAACTGCTAAAAGAGGAGGAAAGAAAGACAGTCGTATTATTTGGTGTTGGCTTATCTCACACGGCAAATTTCTATGTATTTTTGGGTTTCATTTGTATTGTAACAATTTTCTAGATTCGCTATTTGTAGAAATCTAGCTTAATTGTATACTAGAGACGACTTTGGAGTCATATAGCAAGACTTTGGAGTCAAGCTTTGAGAATGCTTCTTACACTTTTTATTTATTTATTTTAATAAAAAAATGTTTCTTATAACTTTTTTTTTTTCCTTAAAGTTTCTGATACCTTTTAATTCTTCTCTGTCATCACCAACCAACCTTTATAAGCACTCACACCAATTATTACACTTTTTCTATTTTAATATATTTTTCCTCAGTCATCTGTCACTTTTTTCACACCAACTCTCGCATTGACTCTCGTTTTTAGATTTTTCCAATCCAAAAAAGACAAGAGAGAGAGTGAATGGGGTAGTTGAAATTATAATAAAAAATAATTATTTAAAGAAAATAAATTGTTTAAGAATTCATTGGTGGATTTTAAGAAAGAAGGAAAAAGGAGAAGGAAAGAAATTTATTATGATGTTTGATTGAGTAAATTAGTGGAGGGAAAACTGATGTGGTCTAAGTGCTTTCTCTTGAGACCCTCCTAAATATTTTCTCCCCAAATTGGGAAAGAAAACTACAGAGGGAAACCAAGTAAAAGAAAGGGACCAAAAAACCTATGTTTTGGATCAAGAGGATTTTTTTCTCACCCACAGTGGTGTTTTGGTAGTTTTTTTTTTCAACAAAACCGTGAGTTTTGGTTTTTCTAACCCATTTATATAAATATTAGCGCATGTTCATAGAATTCTTTTTTAATTAAAAAATTATTTGTATTTCTAATGTAGAAGATTATTTCAAAGTTTTGAACACTAAAAAGGAGTCAAGGAAAATCTTTTTAGAGTTGTTAAAGGTCAAAAAAAAAAAAAAAAAAAATTGAAAACATGGGCTTATATTAGTGATTGATTAAGCCTTGAAATTAGACCAACAGGCCATCATGATGCATAATGACGAACTTTGATTTAATATAAGAGTGAACAATAAGTCAAATTTATTTGGATTTTAACAAGACTTTGGACTCATTTTGCACCTGTTTATATAAATATTAGCGCATGTTTAGAAAATTTCTTTTTTAATTAAAAAATTATTTTTATTTCTAATATAGAAGAGTATTTCAAGTTTGAACACTTAAAGGGAGTTAAGGAAAATCTTTTTAAAGTTGTTAAAGTAAAAACATTTTTTTTCTTTTGAAAACATGGGCTTGTATTAGTGATTGATTGATCCTTGAAATTAGACCAGCAGATCATCATCATGCATAATGATGAACTTTCCTTCAATATCAGAGTGAACAATAAGTCTAATTTTAACAAGAGTTTGGACTCATTTTGCAATTTAAAAGTAGTCAAACATTGAGATTTCCTGTTTCTGACACCTTTTTTATCAAAAAAAAAAGAAAAAATGTTTCTAATACCTTTTAATTCTTCTTTGTCATTACCTACCCAGAAGCACTCACACCAATTATTTACATGCTTTCTATTATAATATATTTTTCCTCTCCTACACCAATTTTTTACACACTTTTTATTTTAATATATTTAGGGCAAATTATAACTTACCTATATATGATTTGACCGAAATTTAAGTTGTCTACCTAATACCTATGGTTTAAGTTGCCTACATGTTGTCACATAGAATTGTAAAAGAACCAAGCTTTGTCTAGTAGTGAGTATTTGAGTTTGGTTTAACAACGAAAGTAAAAAGTTTAAACTTGGCTCAAGTTCTAACCAAGCTTATAAATTAAGTTTGAGCTTGAGCTCGGGTCAACTTAGTTTGTTTCATTAATCATGCGAATCTAGATCTTAGGTTCGTAGAGTAGTTTTTATTGTTGGTAGATTGTAACTAGGACAAAGAACTTTGTAATTCTTTACTTAGATTGTAATTAGGACCAAAGCCATTTATAGTTTATTTCTATCAATTGTAAGTATTCAAATAAATAAGAACTTGAAGTTATTCATGTACTCTGTATATTTAAGTCTTTTTCTTTTCTTTTCTTTTTTGTAATATATAAAAAGTAAGTGGCAACTCCATAATAATCAAAACCCTAAAGAGAGGTGCCGATACATTCTCTTTTGTTGAGGGCGTGATCTCTCACGAAGGCCATTCAGCCATTTGAGAGGTGTAGTCCAAAATTTTGAGAGAAACACAATGAGAGTGTGTGAGAGTGAAAAAGAAAAAAGGAGAAATTTTTCTTTGCTTAAGCTAGACACAAGAAATATAAAATCGGTGGAGTTCTCTTAGAGGATTTTTGAGTGCTACAACCATAGAGAGTTGAAGTGTTCAAAGGGAAGATCTTTGCTACTGAGTTTAATGGTGAGATTGTATTTACTCCTTAAGATTTATTTGTTGTATCTAAAATTTATTGTGAACTCAAGTTTGGCATAAACTTGAGAGTTATAATATCTATTTTCATAGTGAATATTTTTCGAAGCTATCCTGTGGTTTTTCCCTCTATACCAGAAGGTTTCTTTTATGTAAGATTTAGTGTTCTTGTGTGGTTGTATTTATATTGGTGCTTGCTGAATTTTTGTTTCCATAGATATTGTTATTGATTGATAGTCATTTATTTTAATTTACATATAGACATTGAGGGAATTTAGGTTTTTTCCTCAACAATATCAAACTTATTACCAAAGCCATAAACAAGCCTAGACTTATCTTATTTTGTATCAAGCCCTAATGTTCACGAGCTTGTTCATGAATAATTTCTTTTTACCTGGGCCTAACTTGTTTATTAAAGAAGTCAAAAACTAAAGTTTAAGCTTGGCTTGTTTATACACAAACATGAACAAACTTTTTCTCTAGCTAATCTCGAGCTTAGTTCATTTACAGCTCATTGTGTTGATAACTTATACACAGGGATGGACCAAGGTGGGGCCCAAGCCCCCCTAGGTCCAATTTTTTTATTATTATTATAATCATTCTATATTTCATTTTTATAGTTGGGCCCTCCTTCTCCCCAATCAATTTAACTAGCCTAACCCAAATAGCAACTATCCAATCCAAAAACTTAACAAAAACAGTAAAAATATTCACAATGGTGATTGTATTTTAGCAAAAGAAACTATTTTACCACAAAAGAACAAAAAATTCATGTGTTATTGGAGAAGCTAAACCTAAATTTTTCGCAATTACAGTAAATTGGTATAAATACTAGTTGACTGTAGAAAGTTGTTAAAAATAAAATACAATATTTTATTAAAATTATATCTCTTCCTTCAATTAAAAAACTCAAATTCTCTCTCTTCCTTATTATTTTAATGAATTTTTTATATTATTTTAAATGAAGTGATAAAAAAATAGAATATTTGATATTGGGTGTATTGTAAAGTGAGGTAGTAAAATAGATAAAGTAACTTTTGGAGGTACTAAAAACTAAAAGTTTTAGCACCATCACTATGAATGCTCTAACTTCAACAATAAATAAATAAAAATCTAACCAACTTAGTATTAAAAAAAAAATATCACTACAAGAAATCTGGGTTTAGGCGGCGTTTTTTTTAGCGACGTTTTTAAATTCGCCTCTATAAGTAGTAAATTGTGACGTTTTTAAAAAACGCCGCTAAAGAGTGATCCTTTCGCGACGTTTTTCTAAAAACGTCGCTGTAACCCAAAACAATAACAGCGTTTCTTAAAACACCGCAAAAAGTACTGTTTTAGCGGCGTATTTTTTTTTATAGCGACGTTTTCTAAAAACGTCGCTATAGTTTTTAAAGAACTCCCACCATATTTTGAAAAAAATTTTGGGGAAACATATAGTGACGTTTTGTATGAACATATAGCGACGTTCTAAAAAACGTCGCTATATGTTCCTCCAAAATTTTTATCCTCTTCCCATTCAAAATTTCACTGAGTGGGAAAGTTCCCACCGTTTCTTCTTTTTGTTTTGGATAAACATATAGCGACGTTTTGGATAAAGATATAGCGACGTTTTAAAAATGTCGCTATATGTTTCCCATTCAGAATTTCACTAAGTGGGAAAGTTCCCCCCATTTTGTCCCTTTTTTTTTTTGGTCTCCTTTCCTTACACGTTTTTTCAGTCCTTTTGCTTTCTTATCATTCTTTTTCTTTCTCAAACAAACTTCCCTTCCCACTTCCATATTCTCCCCCCTCCCACCCTTATCACTTCTTCACCGCCAACCCATTCATGTATGAGTTCTTCCCTCTCTAGCCACCACCTACTGCCACTACCATTCTTTTTTCCCTCTTTTTTGGTGTTCAAGTTTCTTTAAAGTTTAAGTCTTTGTGTTTTGGCTTATGGGTTTGCTTTGATTTGATTTTTCTTTAATGGGTCATGGAGTCTTTGTATTTTGGCTTATGAATTTGCTTTGATTTAGTTTTTCTTTAATAGGTCATGAAACTTTTGTGCTAATTTTTTTTGTTTGCTTGTTTTGGTTGGAGTTTGGTACAGAAAACTCTTATTCAAGTTTGGATTTTTGAGCAAAAAGTCCTAAGCATCAAAGGCTAAATCATTGTAAGTTTATGTACAAGTTTGTAAATCTTGGTTTTTTTTTTTTTCCTACAATTTTTCTGTAGTATGTAGATTTTGAATTTTTTTTGTTATTAGTTTTGTGGTTTAGCTAGCTTGAAATTAATTTTTAAAAAAAGCTCACTACCCACTAATGTGTAAATAATCTCAACTAAATGCTCTTTATATGTGTGTATATATATATATATATATATATTTATTGTTACTAAATTTTCAAGCACCATGATTCATTAACATTGGACATTTGATATTGTGGAATAATGATAATAGGTCTATTTGCTCTATTACAAGCTTATTGCAAGCATATGTTAGTTATTGTTGAATTTTTAGTAGTTTTATATAGCATTTTTAATATATATTTTTTTAAATAATGAGTAGGTTTTGTGACGTTTTAAAAACGTCACTAAAAAGTAAAAGGAAAAATGCTTTTGTGACGTTTTTGAAACGTCGCTAAATGTATTTTCTTACATTATATACGAAAATGTTATATTATTTAGTGACGTTTTATAAAACGTCACTAAAAGTTTCTGAACGCCAATAAAGAGTACCATATAGTGACGTTTTTCAAAACGTCGCAATAGACCTATAGCGACTGCTCTATTGCGACGTTTTCGAACGTCACAAAAAAAACGTCGCTGTAGGCCATTTGTGTCTATAGCAACGTTTTTTGGGTTTTTAGTGACGTTTTACAAACGTCGGCTAAACCCAGATTTCTTGTAGTGTATTATTTTGTTTTTGTTTTTGTCTTTGTTGGTAGATGATTTCATTTTAATGTATTTAAAAATAACGATTTTGTATATTTATAATTTTACAATACTACATGGATGTCTATTTGGAGTTTTTTTTTTTTTTTTTTTTTTTTTTTTTTTTTTTTTTTTCTTTGGCCTCAGCTAGCTTAAAATCCTGGATCTGTCCCTGCTCATACAGCTATAGGCATGCTATTGGTTAGTGTAATGAATGGGTTACTAAGCCCAAACGTCATGGAATGGTTCCTCTAGCTAAGTTCGTTATCCACTGTACATTTGTTAGAAATCTAGGTAAACCAGCAACTAAACCAGTGGATTGAAAGAAGATATGAAGAAGATGACTTGTACAGCAACATGTAGCTTAGACTCAATGATGCTTTATACTACAAGTCGTATAATTGTAGTATTTTTATAAATGTGCAGATCACGTGATTCTTCTAAGTCCTTCCTAGTTCATACACATTTTTGTCAGTGCCTAATTGGAAGTCAGTCCCTACTGTATAACAGTTAAGAAGGTCGTTGGATTTGGTTTTCTGTTTTTGCTTAATTCCTCCTGCTCTGTTTCTAAATGTGTATGTAATAATAGCACCTTTTTTTTTTTTTTATAATATGTAATAATAGCACCTAGATGTATTTTATTTCAGCTAATTAATAAAATTACGCAGCAATTGTTTTGCACAATAGCTCTTAAAACAACACTTTTTGGTTTCTCTAATGACATCTTGCAGACAAGAATTGTTATTATTTGTTAGGTTCTAAAAGTTTAGAACAACTGGCAAATCGTGAGCATAAATTTGTTTAAATGTAGATTACTAAGTCTATTGTTATGACTAGACAATGCTCAAGATACTGTAAGTCAGAATATAAGAGTAAGGAAGATGCAAGTTCAGAAATTCGAAACATGCCAAGTTCGACTAATCAAGAAGAAGGCTCAACCGATCGAGACACGGATCTACAGAATTTAATTAAAGCTCAACAGCCCATTAAGCCCATTAAGTTATTAAGGTTTCAGATCTAATTCTTCTAGTATTTAAAGGAAACCATAAGACACATTTTTGTTAAGAGAGAAAAGAGTGCATATTGTGTCTCCTAATGTTGTAGAAATTGCTGCCATCACTAGATAGCTTTGGTGATGATCTAAATCTTTGAGTGGAGCTCTCAGAGTCATAAACTAGAGCATTTGTGTGCAACAAATTTATAATATAAGAGTCTGTGCATTCGAAGCTGCATGTGGTCATATGAGTAAGTACTACTGTTAGAAATACTGAATTCAATAGTATTCTACCATTCTATTAGTGAATTGTTGCCTTATGGATTGTTTAGGTTAAATCATTCTCCAATTTTTTACCTTGAAACTGGACTATTTCATTGGTTTCCTTAGGTCATCATATCGATTGTGTTCTTTACTTTTCTGTTGTTCATAATATTATTGATATTTGTTTAACCTAGTCCTGTTTAATTGAACTAAGTAACAACTTGGTTACAAATTAGATTAAACAATCTGTGTTTTCTAGGGGTCTAAAATCTAACACTATCATCTATATCTATATAATATGTTACTGATTTAACAAATAAGTACAATGTTGATTGTTTGAAGAATTGTTGCATTATTAGGAAGGGGAGTCCATGAAGGCAGGGGTGATTGTGTTTCATTCTGAAGACTAACTTTCCAATTAAGTAGAACATCTGTCTTTGCCTCTTCATTCACAGAAAGAGAGGCAACATCAAATGAGGAATGTAAGATGGCCAACGCAACCAGAGAAAAGAGGGAAAACACTTTTTTCAAGTCAGTTTTGACGATGATGGGAAAGAGAGAAAGGATTTGATACAGATTTCACACAGAAAGTACCATTACACAGAAATTATCTTTACCAATTCGTTTGAAGCTGGTCAAAAAGCTATTCAAAAAGATAAATATAAAAAATAGTCATAATGTTAGTGAAAAACATGGTTTTAAAAACTAAGCCTTTTTGGTAACGTTATTCTAGTAATGTTGTTTTAGTAATGTTATTTGTATTTTTTGGAAATACGTGTGAGTGAAAAAGTGTATGAAAATACGTGTAATGTCGTTTAAACATTGAAAATTGTTGTTCTAGTTACACTACCAAACAACCCCTAAATTGCCAAAAGAACGTGGAAAAACCGGTCTATGAATTTGGATTTGTCTCGTGCAATCAGTTTTCATGATTATGGGAAAGAGAAAAAAGGGATTTGATACATTTGATCATTGAATTTGATTGTTCTTCACACTGAAAGTATCATTATACTGAAATTATCTTTATAAATTTGTTTCAAAGTTGGCCAAAAAGTAAATTCCTAAAAAATAAGCGCTAATAAAAAAGTTATTCCTTAAAAAAAGAAAAATAAAAAAATAAAAACTGCTAGTCAAAAAGTCAATGAGAAACATGGTTTAAAAATAAACTACTAAAAGAGGAGAAAAGAAAGATAGTGGTATTGTTTGGTGTTGGCTTATCTCTCACGACAAATTTCTATGTATTGTTGGGCTTCATTTGTATTGTAACAAATTTCTAGATTTGCTATTTGTAGAATCCTAGCTTAATTGTATACTAGAGACAATTTGTATGGGTCGAGTTGATGAGTTTTTTCAACCCAACTCATCATGTTGGGCTAAAAAATATTCAACCTATCATAGGGGTTCAACCCAACCCAACCCACGTGGATTAGGTCAAGTCAAGTTAGACCCATGGGTTGGACAATATTTTTTAATTATTATTATTATTATTATTATTATTATTATTATTATTATTTGTAAGGTTGAATTTATTCAATCATGTGTTGGCTTTATTCTGTGCCAAATTTGCTTGTAATTTAGCAATTAGATACCCTATATTTAGGTGAGAATTATATAAGGGTAGTGTGTGAAAGAGTGTGAAGAAAACTCAAGATGTGTGCACTCAAGAATGATCTTGCGACTGGATCTCACGATTGGCAAGTCGCCAAAGGTGGCACACGTGTGAAGCATGCAAGGGAGCTAAAGGGTTACTACAGCTCGAGCACTATAGAACAAAACTTCCAGTCTAGCTAGGTAGTTAGCTCGCGATTCAGACTCACGACTTGTTCCAGTCGCGAGGGCGAGTCACCAAAATGCCCTGTTTGGTTGAAACATGACTTTTCGCATTCCTCATACACACCACTATAAATATCCTTACACTCACGAAATGTATAGAGCCTCTAGAGAGAATTTTGAGAGAGAAACCCTAGAGAAAAACAAGATTGACTCATCCACAATCTTCATCCTTTGATTCATCAAATTCCTCTACTTTCATCCTCTCCATTGACATATCCTTGAGAGGTACATTTAGCCAAATCCTTATCTCACCATACCCATATCAGTGAGGAGGTATTTTGGTACTTGGGAAGCAATTTAGAAGGGACCAATTCATTTTGGTTGATGCAATAGGCGATTGCGGGATCTAATAAGCTAAAGAAGACAAGGTTCGGCGTAACCCTGTTGGAGCAAGAAACTTGGAGGACTTAGGGGCACTGGGTAGATTAGGCTTAGAGGGTCTTCTGCTATTCATGTATCCCAACTTTATTCTCTGGTAGATTATTGACTGCTTGGAGGGTGGCGGAGAGGTTTTACACTGAGTACTTCAGTTTCCTCTTCGATAACATATCGTCGTGTTATCTTTGTGTTTGCATCTCTCTTCCCTTTCTCTTTACCTTTTAATTACTGTTGTGGTTGTGATTAATTATGGTTTAGAGTGTGTTACCAATTTGGTTATAGCTTATATTTAATTTTTCGCACATATATTGTTTGATTATAAGCTTGTGTTGGTAATTTTTGAGTTGAGGGTCTAAACATTCATTGGTGTATTATACACTAATTGAACTTTCATTATTAAATTGAGCATTAGAATAACACTACCACAAATAAAAGCAATTTATAACTAAATAATCATGAGTATAACACCAAACAAATACAAACTATATAAGACGAACTTAAAGTTTGGGTTTTATTTAGGAAGAGGGGCAAAAAAGTAAATAACAAAATAATATAATATTTTTAATATGTTTTTTTAAATTTAAAAATATATTAATTATAGGTGGATCGAGTCAGGTTAAGCAGATCTATAAATCTCATGACTCAAACCCAATCCAACCCACTATAAAAAAATAATAATAATAATAATAAATAAATAAAAATTCATGACCCAACCCTACCTACCAACCTACAAAAACCAACCCAACTTGTGGGTTGGGTTAGATCTAGTTAGTTTTGACTGGTTGGCAAGTTCATTGCATACTCCTACCCTTTAGTAATGGAAATTAATTAGACCCTCTAGATTAGGGAAAAGGAGCTCAAAAATTCAAATAAATATGACTTTAAACAAAAATATTTTAGCTCCAAATAAACATGTAAGGTTATGTTTTCACGATGATGGGAATGAGAGAAAGGATTTGATACAGATTTCACACGAAAAGTACCATTACATGAAAATTATCTTTACCAATTAGTTTTTTTTTTTTTTTTTGAGAATATTAAGTATTTTTTAATACACACACACGGGGAGAGGGGAGAAGATTTTAAAGGAACTAACAGTGGTATATATCCAAAAGAGCCTAACTCTTGGATACACAACACAAACTTTAAATCTCTTTTACTCACACTCATTTTCTAATATGGGATTAACCCACTATTTTTTCTTTTGAGAAAATAAGAGCATTAGCATTGGGGGTGTAAAAATCCCACAGTTGCTATTTTACCTCCTAAATCATTAAAACCATGCTCCATCTAGTAGGGGTGGCAAAATCAACCCATACTCATTTGCCCACCCAAACCCACCCAATTATTAATTGAGTTAAATGGGTAATAACTCAATTAAACCCAATTAACATTAATGTTTATTGGGTTTTAATTGAGTATCCAATTGACCCAATTATGATTCAACTATCATTTCTATAAATCACCCAACTCTAAAATGCCCCAAAACCACTAAAATTACCAAAATAACCCTCTCAACCTAAAAAATGACCAAAATAACACTTAAACCTAAAAATGACCAAAATACCCCTAAAACCTAAAAAAAAAAGACCAAAATACCCCTTAAACTTAAAAAATAACCAAATACCCCAAAACCTAAAAATTACCAAAATATCCCCAAAACCTACAAAATTACCAAAATACCCCAAAACCTGAAAATTACCAAAATACCCCCCAAAACCTAAAAAATGACCAAAATACCCCCAAACCCCAAAAAATGACCAAAATACCCCCAAACCCCAAAAAATGACCAAAATACTCTCGAAACCTAAAAATGACCAAAATACCCCCAAAACCATAAAATTGACCAAAATAACCCCCCCAAACCTAAAAATGACCAAAATACCTCCAAAACCCAAAAAATGACCAAAATACCCCTGAACCCCAAAAAATGACCAAAATACCCTGGAAACCTAAAAATTACCAAAATACCCCCAAAACCCAAAAAATGACCATAATTCCTCCAAAACCTAAAAATTACCAAAATAACCCCAAAACCTACAAAATGACCAAAATACTGCCTCAACCCAAAAAATTACCAAAATACTCCCCAAAACCCAAAAAATTACCAAAATACCCTTGAAACCCAAAAAAATTACCAAAATACCCCGACACCTAAAAATTACCAAAATACCCCTAGAACCTAAAAATTACCAAAATACCCTTGAAATCCAAAAAATGACCAAAATACCCCTGAACCCAAAAAATGACCAAAGTACCCCAACACCCAAAAAATGACCAAAATGCTCCCGAAACCTAAAAATTACTAAAATACCCCTGAAATAAAAAAAATGACCAAAATACCCCTGAAACCCAGTAAATGACCAAAATACCCCCGACACCCAAAAAATTACCAAAATCCCTCTGAAACCTAAAAAATGACCAAAATACCCCCGAAACCTAAAAAATGACAAAAATATGCTCGAAACCTTAAAAATGGCCAAAATAACCCCGAAGCCTAAAAATTGGTCAAAATAATCTAGAAACCTAAAAATGACCAAAATACCCCCTTAAAACTATAAATGACCAAAATACCCCTTAAACCTAAAAAATTACTAAAATACCCATGAAACTTAAAAAATGATCAAAATACTCTCAAACCTATAAAGTGACAAAAATACCCCTAAACCTTTGAAATGACCCAAATAAACCCAAAACCTCTAAAATGGCCACAAACAACCTGAAACCTCTAAAATTACCAAATATACCCTAAAACCCCTAAAACGACCAAAATACCTCTAAACCTATAAAACGACCAAAATACCCCTCAAAATATCTAAAATGACCAACATACTACTAATCCTATAAGATGAACAAAATACACCCGAAAGCCTCTAAAATTACCAAAATAGGGGTTTGGGGTATTTTGGATGTTTCGAGGGTATTTTCGTTAAATTAAAGGTTCTAAGAGTATTTCAGTCATTTTGTAGGTTTTGAGGGAATGTCACTAATTTTTTAGGTTTTAGGGGTGTTTCGTTAACTTTTAGATTTTGGGGCCATTTTTTGTAATTTTCTAGGTTTTGGGGATATTTCAATCATTCTTTAGGTTTCCGAGCTATCTTAGTCATTTTTAGGTTTATGGGGTATTTTGGTCATTTTTTATGTTTAGGGAGTATTTTGGTCATTTTTTAGTTTGAGGGATTTGGGTAATTTTTTAGGTTTAGGGTGTATTTTTATTGACTTATAGGTTTAAGGGGCATTTTTGTCATTTTATAGGTTTCGGGGTATTTTGGTCATTTTTTAGATTTCGAGGATATTTTGGTCATTTTAAGGTTTAGGGGTTATTTTGGTCATATTTAGGTTTCAAGGGTACTTTGGTCATTTTTTAGGTTTCAAGGGGTATTTCAGTTAATTTTTGGGTTTCGAGGGTATTTCGATCATTTTTTAGGTTTCGAGGGTATTTTGATCATTTTTTGGTTTCTAGGTTATTTTGGTCAATTTTTAGGCTTCGGGGTTATTTTGGCCATTTTTAAGGTTTCGAGGGTATTTTGGTCATTTTTAGGTTTCGGTGTTATTTTGGTTAATTTTTTAGGTTTCGAGGGTATTTTGGACTTTTTTTTTTTGGGTTTTGGGGGTATTTTGGTCATATTTAGGTTTCAAGGGTACTTTGGTCATTTTTTAGGTTTCAAGGGGTATTTCAGTTAATTTTTGGGTTTCGAGGGTATTTCGATCATTTTTTAGGTTTCGAGGGTATTTTGATCATTTTTTGGTTTCTAGGTTATTTTGGTCAATTTTTAGGCTTCGGGGTTATTTTGGCCATTTTTAAGGTTTCGAGGGTATTTTGGTCATTTTTAGGTTTCGGTGTTATTTTGGTTAATTTTTTAGGTTTCGGGGGTATTTTGGACTTTTTTTTTTGGGTTTTGGGGGTATTTTGGTCATTTTTAGGTTTCCGGGGTATTTTGGTCATTTTTTGGGTTTCAGGGGTATTTTGGTCATTTTCTATGTTTCGGGAGCTATTTTGGTCATTTTTTGGTTTCGGGCGTATTTTGGTCATTTTATGGGTTTTGGGCGTATTTTGGTCATTTTTAGGTTTCAGGAGTATTTTGGTCATTTTTTGGATTCTTGGGGATATTTGGTCATTTTGTAGGTTTTGTGATTATTTTGGTAATTTTTAGGTTTTAGGGGTATTTTGGTCATTTTTTAGGTTCTGGGGGTATTTTGGTCATTTTAAGGTTTTTAGGGTATTTTGTTCATTTTTTGGATATTTTGGTTTCGGGGGTATTTTGGTCATTTTTTAGGTTTCGGAGGTATTTTGGTAATTTTTTGGGTTTTGGGTGTATTTTGGTCTTTTTTTAGGTTTTGGGGGTATTTTGGTAATTTTTAGGTTTCGAGGGTACGTTGGTCATTTTTTGGGTTTCGGGGGTATTTTGGTAATTTTTGGATTTCGAGAGGTATTTTGGTAATTTTTTGGGTTTTGGGGGTATTTTGGTCATTTTTTTGGTTTCGGGAGTATTTTGGTTATTTTTTGTGTTTTAGGGGTAATTTTAGGTTTTAGGGGTATTTTGGTCATTTTTTAGGTTTCGGGGATATTTTGGTCATTTTTTGGGTTTTAGGGGTATTTTGGTCATTTTAAATTTGGGGTATTTTGGTCATTTTTGAAGATTTTAGAGTACTTTGGTCATTTTCACTTTAGTGGCATTTTGATAATTTTGATAATTGGGTAATTTGGTGGGTTGGGGTTTACTCATAATAATTGGGTTAGGTTGGATTTGGATTAGAAGGAATTAGTTAAATGAGTTTTAATTTGATAAATAGGTTTTATATACCCAACCCAATTATACCCACACCAAACCCATCCAAACCTACCCATTTGCCACCCCTACCATCTAGATATGTAAACCCAAATTTTGTTACATCCTATGAACAGTGTGGTTACATATATGCAACCTCACTTAAAAACAAATATTTTATTCTCTGCCACCTTTCTCTCTCTCATTTGACTCTTCCTCTTCTCTATCTTAAATCTTCACCGTGTCTCCCTATTCTCTGTTCCTTGATCTTCTCTGCTTCTCCATCTTCTCTCCATGATTTTTGTTTCTCTCTTATCTATTTTTTCTTGTCTGACACATTTTTGGTTGGATCAAATCAGTGGTGGCTGGGTTTCAGGGATGGAGATTCGGTGGTGGCTGTGGTGGGTCACTGTGGATTTCAGTGGTGGGTCTCTGTGGATGGATTTCAGTGGTTCGTGGTGATTTGTTGGGTTAAGTTTGTGGTGGATCCTGGTGGGCCTGTGCTGATTTACTGCTGTGGGTTCTCGCCGCCATGGGTCCTATTGCTATTGCTGTCACCGATGCTTCTGCTCCTACAGTCGTGGGTTCTGTTGATGGTTGGTTTTGCTTGTGGTCTTGGTATGAGTTTTGATTTAGGGATGGGTTTGCCTTTGGGATACAGATTTTGTGGGTTTTGCGTCGATTTTGCTTTGATTTTTTTGTGGGTTTTTGGATTCAGATTTTTGTGGGGGTGAGGTGGGTTGTTGCCGTTGTGATGGGTGTTGCTGCCATGGTGGTGGGGTGGGTTGTTGCCGTGGGTGACGGAAGAGAGAAAGAGGGAAGAGAGAGAAAGAAAGTAAAAAGTATATTAAAAAATGAATAGAATTTATTGTGACATGAAAAATAAAAACTAAGATGTAGTGTAAATTGTAAAATGAGATTGTAAAATAGATAAAGTAAATTTTTAGATGGTAAAATGAGTACTTCTCTAGAAGCCGGGATGCTAGTGCTATAAGTATCTTTACTAATTAGTTTGAAGCTGGTCAAAAAGCTATTCAAAAAGATAAATTAAAAAAAAAAAAAAAGTCATAAACTTGAGTCTTTTGGCTGAATATTGCAAAATTCAAAATTTATTTGCGTTATAGGTACTGTTTGAACTTAATTGGCGAAATGAGAAAAGAGAGAGAATTTCGGCAACAGTGTTGTCGAAATTCAACAAAAGTATGAGAGAGAAAGAGGAAAAGTTGGAGAGAGAAAGATTTTGAATTTCGGCAATGCTGTTACCAAAATTCCTCTGCCCAAATTCCCTGTCCGAGCTAAAAAAAAACCAATTGTGACAATGCCATTGTCAAAATAGGGAAAAAAAGAAAATTTTTTCTAGTAATTGTGGCAATGACATTGCCAGAAATGGGAGGGGAAAAAAAATTGAATGGAATTGTGGCAATATCATTGCTGAAAATGGGAGGAAAAAAAAATTGTTGTTGCTGAAATCTAGGAAGGAATTAAAAAAAAAAAGTGTTACGTTCCCAATATTTTTATAATACTTTCACAACAAATCACAGGTGATTAGTTATTATTAGTTCAAATTTGATTTTAACACTGAGATTACTTTTTTAATCCAACAATAACAACCTGCCACTTAAAATTTGTTATAAAAATATTGTAAAAATTGTGTGTACCTATCATTTCTTAAAAAAAAAAAAAAAAATAGAATTGTGGTAATGGGATTGGAAAAAATTTTCACCTATTTCGGCAATACCATTGCCGAAAATGTGAGGAAAAAAAAATTAGAATTGTGGCAATGGGATTGCCGAAATAGGTGGAAATTTTTTCCACCTATTTCGGCAATCCCATTGCCACAATTCTATTTTTTTTTTTTTTTTTTTTAAGAAATGATAGGTACACACAATTTTTACAATATTTTTACAACAAATTTTAAGTGACAGGTTGTTATTGTTGGATTAAAAAAGTAATCTTAATGTTAAAATCAAATTTGAACTAATAATAACTAATAAATGTGATTTGTTGTGAAAGTATTATAAAAATATTGTGAACGTAACACCTTTTTTTTTTAATTCCTCCCCAGATTTCGGCAACAACAATTTTTTTTTTTCCTCCTATTTTCGGCAATGACATTGTCACAATTCCATTCAATTTTTTTTCCCCTCCCATTTTCAGCAATGCTATTGCCACAATTACCAGAAAAAATTTTCTGGTTTTTTTGAGCTCGGGCAGAGGAATTTCGCTAACAGCGTTGCCGAAATTCAAAATCTTTCTCTCTCCAACTTTTCCTCTTTCTCTCTCCTACTTTTGTTGAATTTCGGCAACACTGTTGCCGAAATTCTCTCTCTTTCCTCATTTCGCCAATTAAGTTGGAACAGTACCTATAACGCAAATAAATTTCAAATTTAGCAATATTAAACCAAAAGACTCCATAAACTTAGTGTGAAACATTGTTTTTAAAAACTAAATCGCCAAAAGAAAGTGGAAAAATCGGTCTAAGAATTTGGATTTGTCTCGTGCAATCAGTTTCCACGATTATGGGAAAGAGAAAAAGGGATGTGATACATTTCTTCATTGAATTTGATTGTTTTTCACATTGAAAGTATCATTATACGGAAATTATCAGTAAGTATTTATAGAACCACAAAACTATTCTATTGGCTCATATGACCTTATCTTAAGAGCATTCTCATTAAAGATTGTAAAAATTTTGGCATTTAGCATCTAAAAAACCAATTTTATAACACTTAACATATCACTTTATAATACAACCTACATCAAAACTTCTATTTTTTTACCACTTCATTTAAATATTTTTTTCTTTAATATTTTTTATACATTTTTTATTCTTCCTCTCTCTCCCTCTATCACTCTCTCTTTCTCAACCCAACAAATCTAGAAGCTTCTCCCATTCTCTGATCTTCTGCTCTCAAACCCGTGTTCCATGGCTGACCACCAAGCTCCATCTTTGAACATCAATGCCACCACTCCACGGTGGTTTAACCTTAAGTCTCACCCTCTCCATATTCTCAGCCTAAAACCCTTCTCATCCCTTCGAACCCAGCTCTTAAATTGAGCTCTCCTTCTAAACCTCCATGACCGGAGCTTTTCAAGCTCATCACCTCCAACCATGCACCATTGCCAAAAGCTAGCCAAAATCAAATCACAACAAAGACCCAAAAGCCCATCAAATCACAAATCAAATCACACCCACTGAAATCAAAGCACAAAACAACCAAAATCATAAAATGAAAACACTGAAAGTGAACCCACCGTTAAAAAAACATATATTGGTTTTGTTATTATATTTTAGAAGAAGAATCATCTTGTTGAACTAATTTTAGATCCAAATTAATCAAACACACATCACAAGCAAGACTGAAAGCAAAGCAAAAAAAAAAAAAAAAATGGTATTTCCCAAAAAGTGTTTTCAGAAAATAGAAAGGGCAAGCAAAATATAAAAACTATTTGCTTCATAATCTCAAAATAAAAAAAAAAAAAAAAAAACCAAAAATCACACACTATAATCCAGTGAAGCCTTGTGAGCCACAGTTTCACCTAAGAGGATCGCCTAAGTTCAGAGGAAGAAGAAGAACAAAGTACAGCTTAAAAAAGAAGAAAAGAAAAATGGTCAGAGAGGCAGAAGGAGAAAAAGACAAAGAGACTTGGAGAGAGAGAGTGCAAGAAAGAGAAAATGATAGTAAAAAAATATAGCAACTTGCTACAGTAAGGTGTTAGTTGTAGCACTTTACTATAGCAAGTTGCTAAAACTTTTGAGATTTAACACTTTTGATGTAGAACATGTTTTTGTGTTTTGAGCTATAAAATAGCATTTTAGCACTTTTCACATCTTTGATGTGAATGCCCTAATTGTCTTATTATTCCTCATGTACATTAATAATTTTAACATGTGTTAAATATGATTAACATGCTTAGAATTATAACTAATTGACTGATAGTGGCATTTTTTACAAAGGCTTAGTACACCCAGACGAGTTGTGCAAAGAAGACAACGGCATTAACGGCACCACAAAAACCAACGGACCTAAGCTGATGACATGACCCTTGATGACCCCATAGAGGGTGCTCGACGGGTACCTCTATAAAGCCGACGGGAAACCCTTTAGGGGCTGATGGGGAGGGTTAATTGATGGGTCCATCGTGGCCTAGCTTAGTCCCATGCAAACCTATACATGGAAATACCTTGCCTACCACACCAAATAAAACCCAGTACTCACCCATATCTCCCTTACATGGAAAAGGGCCCTAAAATTTTGGAAACCCTACACACCAAGCCCTTTCCGTAAGGAAAGATCCCTACATTGAAGGGATTTTGATTCACCACTCACCGCTATATAAGCACCAGACCTTCACTTCTCTTAGGTTCACGAAAAATCCCTAGCTCTCTCACTATAGAGTTCTTGGAGATTTCTCATTTACTAACTTGACCTTTAGAGGGTTTTTGGCCAATATCACGCTAGTGCCTTCTGCGGAGTCCTTTTGCTCTTATTCACAGGTACCCACTAGAGCGATTTGGAGCCCACAACTCACTGACGATTTCAGCACATCATCACTAACCAACTAACTAAATACAACATTACAACAATTATCTATAAATACTACATAACCAACTATTGAAAAGAGGGAAAACACTTTTTTCAAGCTAGTTGATGCCATGTGGGTCTTTGTTTTACAAGTTGCAAACTGGTTCAAAATTCTATTTAAAATGTCCAAGCTCCCGCGCACTATTTACAGGTCCAATCAGTTTTGACGATGATGGGAAAGAGAGAAAGGATTTGATACAGGTTTCACATGGAAAGTATCATTATACAGAAATTATCTTTATTAATTTGTTTCAAAGCTAGTCAAAAAGTAAATTCAAGTCCAATCAGTTTTGACGATGATGGGAAGAGAGAAAGGATTTGATACAAATTTCACATAGAAAGTATCATTATATGGAAATTATCTTTATTAATTTGTTTCAAAGCTGGTCAAAAAGTAAATTCATAAAAAATAAGCCCTAATAAAAAAGTTATTCCTTTTTTAAAAAAGAAAAAGAAAAAAAGAAAAATAGCTAGTCAAAAAGTCAGTGAGAAACATTGTTTTAAAAATTAAACTGCTAAACGAGGAGTAATCTAGGGATGCAAAAAAAAAAAACATATTTTACATCTTTAAATAATACTTTATTATTTTACCAACTCATTTTATAATACACATTATATCTCAATTTTTTATTTTTACATATTAAAATGTTTCTCTCTCTTTCTCTCTAATCTCATCTTCTCTATTCGATTATCTCAGTATCTCTAGATCTAAGAGTGAAGAGTGAGTGATAGTGAGTTGTGACTATCTCTCTCTTTATTATAAATTTATATTCTATGTGTATGAGTGTGTGTCTGATATTGATGGTGTGTGTTATTGTTATTATTTTTGTTATGGTGTTATTTGTGTAAATTGTGATGTGTGTGTATAGTATAAATATAATATAACTTTATATAATTTAATAATTAGGAAATACAAAGGGTTTATTATCTGTGTACGAATTGCTATCATGTTATGATAACTTTTTATTATAAAGTTAGTGATTCAAGAAATGGAAAAAAGTAAAGATAGTGATTGTTCAAGCATTTGATTGGTTAAGTAAACAATTAATGTGTGTGTGTGTGTGTGTGTGTGTGTGTGTGTGTGTGTGTGTGTGTGTGTGAATGAGTGTGGCTCTGTAGGTCAATAATTAATATAGTGTCAATGGTTGAATTTTTTCATTCAATTTAAAATATTTTTATAAAAACAATGACAGCGACATAAAAATAAAAATGTTATACAACTTTAACAAAATGAAATGTTCACATCTACATATATTAACAATAGATAATGATAATTGATAATGAACTATTATCTAACGATTTCAAGATATGAAATCTAGTATAAGGAAATTATAAAACTAAATATTTGCATGTGATTTTTTTTTTTTTCGATAACTTGATATATTCAAGTTATCTTTTCATTAAATTTTGTTTAATTTAAGTTTGATAGGCCAAGAATGTATTGACCCCTTGTGATGAATTAATTGATTAATTAGCCAAGTTTATTAATTAATCAAATTATCATGCAAAATGCGTGGTAGCACAAACAAATCATCAATTCACTAAAGTACAACGGAAATTAAATTGGCACGGTGATTTGTTTACGAATGGGAAAAACCTACACGGCAAAAACTCCACTTGGTGATTTTAAGGTCACCACTCCCGAGAATCCACTATTATCAAAACAAGTCGTTACAAGTAAAGGAATTCCAGTACCTTATACCAACCTACAGTTGAACCCTTACCCCAATACCCAATTGGACTTGTTCTGTAGTGACAATCTCTCATTTTCAATGCACGGCTCCCAATACATGACTAACTAATAGATGCGCAGATCCCAGTACACGACTTGATCACTAACATGAGAAAGATGTTGGCTACAAAGTTCTTAAGTTCATCACACAATGAAGATCAAGAAGCTCCTTGGTCACAAAACCCTACAATGTACAAACACAACAACTTCTTCAATAGAAAGATGAACTAGGTCAAATTCTGTCTTCGATCACAATTTGCATGAATAAGACTTTGCTTCACACTTGTGCAACTTGTGTAACATTTGATGGCCCTTAAAATAATCCTTATATATGTTTAGGGTTGTGAGAAAAGAAAACCCTAAATTACTGAAATTGATTTTGCATAAATCAAATTGAAATTCCTAAATTATAGCATGTTTGAAATTTATTCATAATCATGAAATTTGTATTTCTCTCACTTCCATTAATTATGTTACTTATTGGGCTCTGTCTCTCATTCTTTTACCAAACTTTTTAAAGTAGGCAGTGATCATTTTGAGATAGATTTTTGTGGCTAGTAGTAGTTAAATAACTACTAATGGATTCGATTTTTGTGGCTAGTAGTAGTTAGACAACTACTAATGGAGGCTAGATTTTTGAGGTGATGATCCTTAGGTGTTGTACATCCTAAAGGAGACTTGACTTATTCTTTTGTATAGAATAGTGTTTTGATAGCTCACATTATATATATATATATATATATATATATATATATATATCATGTAGTTTTATGGTGATTCTTCTAACGAGTTTTATTCTAGATTATTTAATCATTCTTGTTATGTTATTACTGAAATTGATTTTGCATAAATCAAATTGAAATTCCTAAATTATAGCATGTTTGAAATTTATTCATAATCATGAAATTTGTATTTTTCTCACCTCCATTAATTATGTTCCTTACTGGGCTTTGTCTCTCATCCCATTCGTTTATCAAACCTTTTAAAGAAGGCGGTGATCAGTTTGAGATAGATTTTTGTGGCTAGTAATAGTTAAATAACTACTAATGGATTCAATTTTTGTGGCTAGTTGTAGTTAGACAACTACTAATGGAGGCTAGATTTTTGAGGTGATGATCCTTAGGTGTTGTACATCCTAGAGGAGACTTGACTTATTCTTTTGTATAGAATAGTGGTGATGACTTTTATTCCCGTTAGGACAAGTTGTTGACATGTAATTATATGTAGATCTCAATTCTTTTGTGGCAAGTGGTATTTGTAATTATTCATAGAGCTCTAACTTACTTTGGGAGCATCTTTAATGAAATTTTTACGAAAATTTCTTGATGTTTGTAAAAATTCTTTCGATTGAAAAAATTTATACATACCTTTAGGTTGTAGTTTTCTCATATTTTGGACCATTTTTAAGTTTGGGGCGTTACAGATGGGAAAGCACAATATACGTTGTTTTCATGTTAATGCAACTAATATTTACATCTTGTTTGCAGATGTAACTAACTAACTATTTTTAAGCACAATGTTAATGAATCGCATGCTAAAAAAAGTTGAAGAAGAGATCAGGTTATTACCAATGTAATGAACTGTATAGACCCAAAAGAGTTGATAATTTGCTAAAAAATTCATATATAAAGGTAAAATTACTCTCTGACGAAAGATGAATTACTAATTAGTGAAACAAGTGACCCAAATAACTTGAAAAGTCTTAAGGCCTAATAAAACTGCATTAACAACTCTCAATTCTCAACACCATGGCTTTGTGTCTTACGAACCAGATACTGAAATTGTAACTACCCTCAATAACAACTTCTCAGCTAACTTGCGTAGCAGAGAAAGCCGAGTTGAGTTTGAATGACCATGACCCACTCTAATCGCCTTCTTTCTTTGATTACGTTCTCTCTCTGATCGTATTCTGTCTCATGATCGTTGGGTTGTTTGAGATTTTTTTTTTTTTTTTTTTTTTTTTTTTTTTTTTTGGTTTGATTTGATTGTATTTGTGTGTTTGATCTGAATGGGTTGAGTTTGAAAGAAATTATAAGGATAAGGGGAGAACAGAAAACAATGTAACATCAAAAAAGTGGTTTGCATTTGGGGACCATTGGATTGGAGTTATTGGTAGTGACTAAGTTTTTCTGTGAAGGATGTAAACGGTGGAAGAGGTTGGAGAGAGAGTGGTTTGCTTTTGGGAACCGGTTGGAAGGAGTGGGGAAAAAAAAATTTAATAAGAGAAGAAGCTAATTTCTTAAGAAATTCGATTATTTTTACTTTCCATCTCCTCATGCCTAAAAGATTAAGATTAACCAATTACCCAAGTACATCAAGCTCAATTACTCATGCAATTCTATTTCCTTGTCCATTCTATATTAATTATTAGGGATAATTACAGTAAACACACCTGTGGTTAGGCTCGTTTTCATTTTGCCTACCCGTGGTTCAAAACTTAACACTTTGCCCACCTAGAGTCCGCTTTGTTAGAACTCCGTTACCCATCTCTATTAAAATCAAGGGTAAATATGTATTTTTGCCTCTCTTTTATGTCTCTCTCCTCTCAAAACAAAAAATTCATACAAAATCAAAAGAAAACAAGATCAAAAAATGTCATTATGTAAAAATGGTAAAAAGTTGCTTAAGAACTTCAAAAATGCAGAAACTTCAAGAACTATTCAGCAAGAGGCAATGCAATCATAGGCACACCATAACAAACTCCCTCCAACATATGAAGGTTTTTCCAACAACCCAAAAGAATGAACAGTTGGAAGCCTCAATAGCATGAACAATCTCAAAATTGGGTTTGCTTCTGGGTTTGCTTCTAAAGACCCAAAACTAGGTTTGCTTCTAAATACCCAAAATTGGGTTTGTCATGTCCAGATTTGTCTCTTTCTCTCTCCCATCCACCAACAGTCACCACAACCACTTTTGAAATCCATAACCAATCGTAAACCACAACACACAACCACCGCCGAGAAGAGTGCATATTGCGCCTCCTAGTGTTGTAGAAGTTGCTGCCATCATTAGACATCTCAGTTGATGATTTAAATCTTTGAGTGGAGGTCTTAGAGTCACAAACTGGAGTGTTTGTGTGCAACAGATTCATAATAGAAGAGTCCATGAATTCGGAGCTATGTGTGGTCATGTGATTAAGTACTACATGAGGTAGTAGTAGAATTAAGGTTAAGTCTATTGAATAAACTTCCATTCTATTAGTGAATTACCTTGTGGATAGTTTAGGATAAAACCCTCCCTAGGTTTTTTTCCTTGAAACTAGACTGTTTCATTGGTTTTCCTAGGTCATCATATCGCTTGTGTTCTTTACTTTTCAGCTGTTTATAATATGATTGATACTTGTTTAACCTAGATCTATTTAATTGCACTAAGTAACAACTTTGCTATAAATTAGGTTAAACAATTTGTGTTTTCTAGGGGTCTAAAATCCAACACTATCATCGATATCTATATAATATGTTATTGATTTAACAAATAAGTATAGCATTGATTTTTTGAAGAATTGGCTGCATTATTAGGAAGGATAGTTCGTATGGACCCCTTAAACAGATTGTTTAACCTAATATATTAACCAAGTGATTACTTAGATTAATTATTCAGATCTAGGTTAAATACAAATATGTCATATCATGCAAAACAGCAGAAAAGTAAATAACACCACGATTTAACCTAGCTATCCTCAAGGTAAAACAAATCCACTATAAGTGAATTGAAGTTTTTACAATTAGATTTAACCCTAAATCTATTGCTAAATTTAGTAGTAACTTATTGACACGACCACGTGCAAGCTCCAAATCCACAGACTCCTTTTCTTCTTGGATTTACACCAACACAAGTTGCCTTGCTTGTGACTTTGAGATCTCACTCAAAGGTTTAGCAACACAAACTCTCCAGTTTATGACTCCAAGACCACCCTTGAAGGTTTAAATCATCAGCTATTATTGATCTTGTTGTAGCAACTTCAGATCTACCAGTTCTAATGGTATCAGAATGATTTCCGGTAGTGACTTTGATAGAGGAAGACACAATACCTTTTAGATCTCACAAGAGCACCTCCAAAGTCTTTCAAAAGCTTGAAAAATGTAGCTAGGGTTTTCCTTTATATACTAAAAGTGTTTCACTTGAAACCCAAACTGTTTAGGCAGAGTTTGGGCTGAAATAAAATTCTGCGGAAATGTCATGTTTGCAATTTTCAATTGGTTGAATTTCACTGAATTTGAACTCTTCTTTCTGCAGCTTATATTTTCTTGTTTTCTGACTTGTAATACCTTGAGCATTGTCTAATAAACTCTATAGACTCTAAGATTTATACCTAGACAAGTTTGTGCTCATGGTTTGCCAATTGTTCTAAACTTTTAGAATCTAACAATCTCCCCCTTGGCAATCCGTGACAAAACTCACATACAAAATGAAATGCTCAAATACAACAACCTTATTACAATAAAATGCTCAATTACATCACAAATCCCAATCTAAGACTTCAAACCTAAAAGTTGCTAGAAGAGGCAGAAGATCTTGATCAGAATGTACCTGTCTTTCCTAAAACACTCAAAAGAGCACATCACCACATGTGTGGAAATAAAGATAGATAAACAACAAATAACAAATATGCAATAACAGAAAATAACAAACATGTAAACTAACTCTTCCCCATAGTTAGATACATAAAAAATAAAAAATAAAAACTTTTATTTTCTCCCCCTTTCAAAGACAATTTCATCTCCCCCTAAATAAAAATAGTTATAAACCTTTTCCAAATTTCGTCTATTTCTCCCCTTTTTTTTTCACGTATTGACAAAGACAACCCAATCAATAGGTAGACATTAAACAACCATAACAGAGATCAAGAGAAAATAGAGGATCAAGAAACAACTCACCCTATGAACATCATAGATTTAAAAAAAAAAAATTCTCCCCCTATAAAAATAGGAAAAACAAAATCGTTGGGGAAAAATTGTTTAGGGGAAAATTTAGGAGGTGGGGAAAACTAAAAAGACATAAATCTAACCAAAAAAAAGTTGAGGATACACATGAAGAAAAATATTCTCTCTTTCAATATATGCAAACTTGACACTATGTGACCCATAAACAAATCTCAATAGTAGAGAAAATATTTGCACATTTATTATCCACCATATCTAAATTTTTTTTTTCCAATTTTTACCAGTTCACACATCAAGAAAGACAGCATATACTAATATGTACATAACTCAAAAATTAATCAATCAATTTTTAGATAAAGTTGAGTACCCAATTTAGCAAAGTGTATGTGTGATGTGCGTGAAAACAATGAGAGATATGACTATAAAAATGCAAGATGGATAAAGAAAACAATGCAATGCATGTCCTAATCTATATGTGCAATGCATGAAAAGACTGATCGGTTAAAAACTTAAAAATTGAAAATTTTCTATTTTCGATCGATCGAACATCAATCGAGTATCAATCGAAAGAGGCAGAGAGTTTTGAACACAAAAGCTCACCTTTTCGATCAGTCAAGGGAGATCTTTGATTGGTCGGAACTGTTAAAAATTTTAAAACTTTGAAATCTGAAAATTTTATGCAAAAAAACAATTTGAAAGGATGTTTTTAAGACTCAATGTTTATGAACATGATCCAGAAAAGTTTTAAAAACACGATGCCTCTTAAATGCAAATATCAAAACCAATCAAGAAGTTAAAAATAAAGATTTTAAACTTCTAAACACATTTTTCTTCAAATTTCCAACCAAAAACAAAAATTTGTATTTGCACATCAGTTCATATGCAATTAAAGATGGCCAGATTAGTCGACACAATCATATGTACAGAGTTTAGCAAAGATTTGTGTGTAGTGTGTGCAACTAGTATGTGTATGAGATACATAAGAGGTGATATGTAGACAAAAATTAAACACGATTTCTACATTATCCATCACATAAGTTTGAAAGTGACTATCACCAAAAGAGTTGCATCATATAACTTCCACATCTTCTAGAAAACACGCTTGCAACCATGCATTTTTTTATTATTATTTTAATTTTTCCTTTTCTTTTTCTTTTTCTTTTGAAGCATATTTTTCTTTGTTTTTCATTTTTCTTTTTGCTTCTTTAATCTATTGTACAGTAACACCTTAAGTATTTAGCTGTGTAAATGTTACACCTTACTGAGTACGGCTTTTATGATTTGCACACAGGTGCTCATGATTGGCGAGTAACAATGGTGAGATGATTATTTATGCATTTCTCCTAGGATTTTTTAGTCCTTACAGTCAAAAGAATGTGACTTCAAAATCAAGAGCATGTGATTAAAAACCATAAACAACTCACACAATATAAGAACTACATAACACAAACTAGCAAAGCACAAAAAAATAAAGCTCATCAAAGCTAAACAAAGTACACAGTCATGAAGTGCAAATTTCATAGACCAACCTCAATTACACACTTGAAGATGTGTAATACAAATAAATAAAATCTTTTTGTGTTTTTAAAATTTTTATGACCAAAAAAAATAAAAATAAATAAGCACACATTATTCTAAATGAAGAAAAAAAATGCAAAAACAATGCATGAACAGTGCTCAACTAAGTTATAAAGGATACACAAACAAGAAATATCAATTTCTTAATTAACCCATGAGTACATGTACAATATAGTACATACTTATACAAAATCAGAAATAGCTTATGCACTCAATTTTGCAACACATACTTTCTATGTTTCTCCACATTATCAAGTAAGTTTTAAATCAAGAGAGAGATATCATAATTCATATTATCCTCAAGAAAAATAAAACTAGACACAAAATAAAATATTTTTTTCTTTTTTAAAATTTTTAAATTTTTTTTTTTAACAAAAGAACCTAAAACAAAAATAAAAACATGTCCACAAATAATTGAAATAATTATATCAAGGGAAAATAAACAATACTCACCTTAGCAAGTCTTTTCTCACCCATACAACACGCGTCTTTGGCTTTGTAGGTGAAAAACCATGAGAAGCATAGTGTATTTGAGGGATTACACCAATCATCTGAAAGAGATTGAAATACTGCAATTTCCTTTCACAAGCCAACAAGCTTAACTTTTTCAAAAGCATATAAAACAATTTATTTGGACTTATGGTAGGAGAAATATCATCACATATCCTAGACAAAAACACATAATGCTTAAATTTCAATTTATGATAGTTAGGACAAATGTGACCAAACAGACCACACAAGTGACACATATGAACAAATTTAGGAACATTAGTATTCCTAACAATAGATATAGTCTCAGATTTTGGTTTTTACCTTAGCAAAGAACAATTTGGTCTAATATGACCAACAACACCACAAAGGTGACGGGTAGGCACAAAAACAGATTTCTTATGCACTCTAATAGAAGGTTTAGACATAGGTTTAGAAACTTCAATGTCTACATTAGAACCTTTATCTTTGTCTAACCTAGCAAAATAAGCCTTTTCCTTATGATTCCTCTTGAAGGAAGGGAGATCAATTTTGTCTTTAGGCTTAACAGGAACAGAAACAGAAACAGATCTATTTTCAATAGCAAGTTTGGTATAAGACAAATTTTCAATTTTAGCTTTAGCCTCAGCTAACTTTTGTTCCAAACTTCTTGAGAGGAAAATTGATTTCTCAAAAATTCATTCTTTTTATTAGATTCATCTAATCTCACAATTAATTCCTCTTTTTCAAGATTAGCCAATTTTAACTCTTCCTTGAATTTCTTAGCAATTTTCATAGATTTAGTTAATTCCCTACGGAGAGTTTCATAGGCATCAACAAGATCAACAGAAACAATATTGACTTTTTTTATTCAAATTTTCACATGTATGAGTAGATAGACACTTAAAATTATCCATGATAGCAGAGATTAAGGATCTTACTCAGGATGTTAATCCTAATCAGAGTGAACCAGCTCTAATACCACTTGTTTGTTTGTTTAGACCCCTTAAACAGGTTGTTTAACCTAATATATTAACCAAGTGATTACTTAGATTAATTATTTATGTTAGGTTCTAAAATTTTAGAACAATTGGCAAATCATGATATAAGTCAAGATTTAAGAACACACAAGCTGTAGAAAGAAGAATTCAAAATCTGCCTGGTTCGATCAATCGAAAGATAGGCTCGACTGATCAAAATACGGGTCTGTAAAATTTTAAGTTTGGCCTAATAGTAGTTCAATCGCAAAAAGGATTAGGGTTTTAGATCTCCTTCTCCTAGTATATAAAAGAAGCCCTAAGCATGTTTTTATAAGGCTTTTTAGAGAGAGAATAGTGTGCCTCTTTTGTATCTAGGGTTTTGTACCCAAAAAGCTCTCTCATATTTTCTACAGGTGTTATTCGTTGAAGAATCTCTAGATCCGGTGTTGTAGAAGTTGCTGCCTTCTCTAGTCATCAAAGGTGCTAATGATCTAAACCTTCAAAGATGGTCTTGGAGTCACAACCAGGAGAGTTTATGTTGTTAAACCTTTGAGTGGAGTCTCAAAGTCACAAGTGTGGGTGCTTATGTTGCAAAGGCCTAATAGAGAATGAGTCTGTGGATTCGGAGCTTACACGTGGTCGTGTCAGTCAATTCTACATGTGGTCGCAATAGGATGTTAGTGGTATAAGTCTTATTGTAAACTTCGATTCTCTATAGTGGGTTTGCTTTTTACCTTAAGGATAATTAGGTGAAATCGTCCCAAGGTTTTTTACTCATTTGAATTATCTGGGTGATCATATCTTTGTATTCTTTATATTTTTCTCTACTTTGCATGATATGATTGTTTTGTTTTAACCTAAATCTGAATAATAAACCTAAATATTCACTTAGTTAATTAATTAGGTTAAACAATCTTGTTTATAGGGGTATAAAACCTAACAATTCAAATCTAGGTTAAACACAAATATATCATATCACGCAAAACAATGGAAAAGTAAATAGTACCACAATATGATGACCCAAGAAAACCGATAAAATGAATTGTTTTAAGGTAAAAACCTAGAGAGGATTTAACCTAACTATCCTTAAGGTAAAACAAATTCACTATAAGAGAATTGAAGATTTTACAATCAGATTTAACTCTAAATCTACTGCTACCTCCAGTAGTAATTTATTGACACGACTATGTGCAAGCTTTAAATCCACGGACTCCTTCTCTTTTTAGATTTACACCAACACAAGCCGCCTTGCTTGTGACTTTGAGATCCCACTCAAAGGTTTAGCAACACAAACTCTCTAGATTGTAACTCCAAGACCACCCTTGAAGGTTTAAATAATCAGCTCTTGTTGATCTTGTTGTAGCAACTTCAGATCTACCGATTCTAATGGTATGAGAATGATTTTTGGTAGTGACTTTGATAGAGGAAGGCACAATACCTTTTAGATCTCACAAGAGCACTTCCAAAGTCTTTCAAAAGCCTAAAAAACATAGCTAAGGTTTTCCTTTATATACTAGAAGTGTTTCACTTGAAACCCAAAACGTTTAGGCTGACATAAAATTTAGGCTGACATAGCTAAAGTTTAGGCTGACATAAAATTCTGCAGAAATTTCATGTCTGCAATTTTCGATCGGTCGAATTTCACCGAATTTGAACTCTTCTTTCTGCAGCTTGTATTTTCTTGTGTTCTGACTTGTAATACCTTGAGTATTGTCTAATAAACTCTATAAACTCTAAGATCTATACCTAGACAAGTTTGTGCTCATGGTTTGCCAATTGTTTTAAACTTTTAGAACTTAACAGAGTCCATGAAGTTAGGGGTGACCATGTTTCATTTTGAATACTAGCTTTCCAATTGAGTAGAACATCTATCTTTGTCTCTTCATTCATAGAAAGAGAGGCAACATCGAATGAGGAATGTAAGATGGCCTATGTGACTAGAGAAAAGATGGAAAACACTTTTTTCAAGCTAGTTGATGCCACTAATTTCGGGGCCTATGGTGACGGTTTAATTAAGTCTTATAAGAGGGGTTTTTAAAAAATATATATATATATATATTAATTAAATAATATTTATTTAACTTTTGATTTCATTTTTTTTTCATTTAAAATTTGGCTTTCTTGGTTTTTAAAATTCAAAATTATTAATTAAGTCTTTGTATTTAAATTCTACTAATGTTTCTCTTTCAATTTATAATATGGCTAATCCACTTAATCTTTTGTGTAACATATTTGATCTTCTAATGGAATTTTATCAATTTTAATTTTGAAAAAACTTATTTAAATAGACACACAAGCCTTATCACACGCGCTTTGCGCGTGCAATAAGGTTTTTTTTTTTTCTTTTTTTCTTTTTTGCTTTAGTGTCATAATTAAAAAAAAAAAAAAAAATTGGATAAGTTTGTTTTGAATACATGAATTAGTAGGAGAGTGTCCTATTTTGTAGGCATTTAAAGTGGAGTTGGAGATATATTTTTACTTGGTTGTCCTCAAGTTTTTGCTCTATTAAATGTAAGGTTTAGGGGTATTTTTGAAGCACAAAAAAATCCAGTCCAAAGAGGGAAATCTTCTTATAAATAGTATAGATTTGTAAAGTGTGTTGTTTTCAATATTTTTTAAAAATTGTTTCATAACCAAATTGATATTTTTTTTTTCAATTGACACTTATAAGAAATGCTATCTACACTATAAAATTATAATATAACTAAAATAAAGCAATTTTTAAAGTGTAGAACAGTAACGCATAAAATATAACAAATAAAGAAAACTTATTTGCATTAAATATGACTTTTGACCAATATGATTTTTGATGATAAGTTTAGGGGTAAAAGGGACAAATAGTGGTTTTGCCAATGAATGCTTCTAACTAGAATGAGCAAAAAAAGAAATGGGTAAAACTTAGATACATAAATTTATGTGCAATACATTAAGTTTTTCAATTGAATTCAAATCCTTGGTTACATTAAACAATAAGATAAGGATATGGTTATCATAGAGCTTCAAGCGCAACACTTACAAAACCATTTTACAACAAAGCCTAGGTGGCAAGTTGTTACCGGTTTTCATTTGGACTTACCACTGACATCATTTCTTTTTACCTTCCATTAATAGCTTGTCACTTAGGCTTTGTTGTAAGAATGTTGTGTCATTGGCTTTATTGATGTTGTGTTTAGATCCCAGTCATATCTTGTTATTAACCAGTTTTAAGGCCAAGTTGATTATTAGATTTATTATGAGAAGCCTTAGGTTAATCAGATAAACACCAATATCATGCAAGTGTGAAAAATTAAAAAACACACAATATGATAACCCAGGAAACCAGTGAAACAAACTAGTTCCACAGGAAAAACTTGGGAGGACTTGAGTTATTAATCCCTAGGTAAACAAATCCACTAGGGACAAAATTTGGATTTCATGCTAGGGGGCTGGAGTATAAGAAAAAAAATAATAATTAAAAAACTCCAAATAAGAATCTATATAGTATTACCCACTACCGACACTATGAATTTATAATGCACTACTAACACATTTACACACAGTTTTCCTAATTTACAATTTTTTCCCCTCTGTCTATTGCCTCATCCCTATTGCTGCCCCACTACCAAAATACATTCAAAGTGTCAAACGCCAAACATTATTATATATTATCTACAACTTTACTCTCTCTGACTCTCTCTATATGGTATAACTTTATTCACAAATCATAACTCACCGGCTCACACTCTCAACAGCGACAAAAACAATTAACAATCTCGGAGATAGAGATTTCCAAATACAATCACGAATCACATATTCAAATTAAATTCACAAACACCCTCAGCCAAAAAAAAAAAAAAAAAAAACACTACCATCATAGATTCACAAACATTATGAACATATGGATTGGAGAGGGAGAAAATTCATATCAATGTTAGGTTTTGAACTTGAAGGAGAGAAAAAAAACTTGAAATAGGAAAATTAGGATTCAGGATGGATGCTGGGAGTTGTAGTGGTTGGCGTCAGAGATGGGGTGGGCAGAGCAAGCGACTGTCGACAAGTGGAGGTATGTGTGTCGCGTGGTGTGTAGGTCTGTGGGACTAGGCTGATCGACTAAGTTGAGCATGGTGTGGTCAGTGACGGGGAGGTGAGTCTTGCATGGGTTAGTGTGGACGGTGTGGTTGTGATGTGAGTCTCACTCTCTTAATCTCTCTCATATCTACTAACTCGTGACTCTCTCTCTCTCTCCTTTTTTTTTTTCTTTTGAGTATGGTTTGTAACTATTGAGCTAATAGGTTTTTTAAGTTTTATTTTTATTTTTGGGTTGTGAGGCTGCTAGTTGGGCTAGGCTGATTGGAAGGGAGTGGGACCTATGGTTTTGGAAGAGGGAGCCAAAACTATAAAAATGATAAAAATATGCCTAGTAATTTTTTTTTTCTTAAGGTCAGGGGGGGGCTCGGGCTCCCTCAAGCCCTCTTGGGTCTGCCCATAATATCCACTATCAAATAAAAGTTCATAGACTAAATAAACCTATTTTTCATAAACTTAACTACACTTACCAAACTGAGGTTTGAGATCCACAAACTTCTTTGATAGCAACTTGGTGCAACATGAACTTCCAATCTATGACTTCAATATCCCCTTGAAGATTTAGATCCAACACCTTTGATAATCTGTGTGCAACAACTTTAGATCCACCAGTTTAGAATGTATAAGAATGAACATTGGTAGTAACTTTGTGACCAGTAGGCTCAAAACTTTTAGATCTAAAAATAGTTGCTCCAAAGTTTTTAAAAAAATATGCATTAGGTTTTACTTATATAGTAGACCAAGTAGGAACCAAACCCTAATCACATAGTGGGTTGACGGGCTAAAAGTCTAAATATGCATAATCGTAGTTCAATATGTTGAAAATGTAAGTTCTTGATGAGTCAAAATGAATCAAATTTTTGTTCTTGCACATTGAAAACTGAAACCTTGAGCACTTATCTTGACATACCTATAGACCTTAAAGACTATTACAAGGCTAATTTTGATCTACTGCTGTATAATGCTCACGTAAAATAGAATATTTAAATCGTAATAGTCGTTTCTCAAAAAAAAAAAAAAATTCTAACAATTGATAGTGTTATCTTGTTCAAGAATAATTAAATTCAAAACAACCAAATGCTTGATTTCAATTGGAAAACCTAATATAACCCAAAAATATGGGATTCTCATTGACCATAGATAATGTCCAATGTTCATATAATTTTCTGAAAATAAAATACTTTAATTAATTAAAAAAACATCGTACAAAATGTATTCTAGGGCATAAATTCAAGCCATGGGGCTGCGATGTATTTTTAAGGTGAAAAATTTTTCGCATCAATTTAAAATAGGACATGAAGAGACCATGAAATTTCAGGTGGTGGTGGGGGCTGAAATTTTTTTCGGAAGACCATGAAATTGCACCGGTGGAGAAAATTAATGTCGTAAAGTAATTTGTGTAAGAAGTAGTACGAGATAGCGCGTATTGACTTGCTTTTCTAACTGACTTTGTCTTTTTTGATTTTAATTGACTGAAAGATCAGACAATATATGGTATGCTTTTCGAAGCGTATATATCACATAAATAGCGTTAGAAGTGTTAATTGGTACATCTTCCAGCCAAAAAACATGGATGCCCAAAAAACATGGATGCTAAGATAGCTTCCATGAGGAATATCATAATCCCGGTGCTTCTCTTGTTGTTTCTCTTATCTATGACGGTGGTTGCCGCGCCAAACAACGTCTTCCCAGTCCGACCAGCCAGTGAGTTCCTTAATTCGTGTCCTCTTTTGAGTATACATCTTGCGGGTTTCATGTTTTAAATTAGAGGTTTTAGATTTATGCAATTTCTTGTTATGTTTGCAGAGAAGAAGAGAAGCCCGCGAAATATTTTTGTTCAAATCAAATTTACGTTTCCCGCGCCACATCGGCCACCCATGAGCAAAACAGGCACATTTTGTCCTCCTAAGAGCATTCACATCAGCTTTTGTATAAACTAGTCGCTAACATGTGCTATGCACGGGAACCTACCTATTTGTGTGGTAAACTAAAATGATTTTATAAAATTTTAAATTGATTAAGAAACTACATTATTACATGAATTGCTCCTGTATAACTTCAATTTGTGTTACAATTTGATAAAAAAGTCATTGTTTGAACATGCAATGACTTACGAAAAATATTAAAGAATAGTTCATGACTATAAACCTATGACTATTGAAAAGAATCAAAAGATTAAGAGCTTAAAAATTATAAAAATATATATGTGTGTGTGACTACACAACAGAGAAATATAAGAGAAAAATTTGTTACATTTACATATAGTATTAATGTATAACCATGATCCTTGTCTTTGTTGTTCCGTACATGAAACAAACTCTTTGTATTTTATTATCAAGTGTCCACAACGTGTTAAAATGAAATACTTCATAAACCTATTTCCTTAAACTTCCTTAAAGTTTTAATTAAACATTAAATTAAAATAGCATAGAGTTGGTTTTGATTGGGTATTGTAGACTTGTAGCAGGTTAATCATAGAATTTTTATGATATGGAGTTTTAACCAACATTTCTTTATATATATATTAGTTTTAGAAAAGTTTTTTTTTTTTTTTTTGGGTTTATGTTTTTATTTTAATATTGTGCTGATGTAGAAAATTGTGGGAGTTTCAGAAGTTTCGGTTTTATATATAATAATAATAATAATACATGAAAAAAAAAATACTTAAATAAAAAGAGTAGGGGTTTATATTTGTTGAAATTTTTGTTATAGAATTTTAGTTGAAGAGAGCTTCAGGTTTCGATTATATATATATATATATATATATATAGATAATACGTGAAAGTTTCTCAAAATATATATATATATATATATATAATACATGGAAAAAAAATACTTAAATAAAAATAGTATGGGCTTATATTTGTTGAAATTTTTGTTATAGAATTTTAGTTGAAGTGGAATTTTCAAGTTCTTAAAACATATATCTAATAGAGTTTTACTTAAACTAAATTATTGTAACAATTGATAAGATAATTATATGTTAAAGAGAAATAATAAATATATAAGATATAAAACCTAAATTAAAAAGAATCTAAAATAAAAATAAAAGGAAAATAGTGGTGACGTGGAAAATTGTGGAAGCTCCAAAAGCTTCGATTTTATATATATATATATATATATAGATGTGTAAAATACACATTTTGGCCACTTTTACACATTTTGAACCAAAAAACACACTATCAGTCCATTTAAAATCATGTATAATCATCTAAAATTTTCAACGAGCTACAATACCCGTGTAAATTTACACGGGCACTGTAGCATGTGTATTTAGTTTTTTATTAATTTCCGTTCGCACCAATTTCTCTCTCTCTTCTCCGTGCACAACGACCTCAACTCCTCATCTTCTTTTCCTCAGATGCACACAAACACATCCTCACAGAAAAATCAACACAGAGATATACTTACTAAAAAAAAAAAAAAAAAAAAAAAAAGAGATACACAAACACACCCACACACAAACAAACCCAAACGGAAAAACAAAAAAGAGACAGATCGGTACTTATCGGAACGATTGGAGCTCGTGGGTCTCGCTTAATCGGAGCTCGTGGGTATAGGTCTTGCCTGATCGGAGCTAGGGAGATCGGTGCTTGTGGATCGGAGCTAGGGAGAACTAAGCTGTGGATCGGTGCTTGTGATCGGAGCTATGGATCGGTGCAGCTGTGGATCGGAGCTGTGGATCGGTGCAGCTGTGGATTGATGCTTGTGATCGGAGTTGTGATTAGAGCTGTGGATCGGTGCTGTGGATCGAAGCTGTGGATCAGTGCTGCTGTGGATCGATGCTTGTGATCGGAGTTGTGGATCGGTGCTTGTGATCGAGATGATGTGGATTGGTTTGTGATTGAGAGGGAGAGAGATGAGTATAGAGAGATAGACTGAGAGGGAGAGACTGGGTATGGAGAGATAGAAGAGAGAGAGCACGAAATCAGAAAATATGAGAGAGAGAGAGAGAGAGAGAGAGAGAGAGAGAGAGAGAGAGAGAGAGAGCGCGTGCGTATAAAAATGGGTAAAATGCATTAGGTGAGAGAAATAATAAAATAATTGAGAAAATTGATTATTTAAATAAGAGAGGTGATAGAATAGATGAACTGATGTTGGTGTTTTGTAAAAGTGATGGTGTAAAATAGAAAAAGTAGGTTTTTGGTGTAAAATAGTCGGAATTTTTTAGATGAGCTGATGTGAATGCTCTAACTACCTGTGATTGATTCCCATTTAAAGTTACTGCCAATAATTATAAAGCATAATTCCCTGGAAACCTTCCCTTTGAAATACGTTAGCAGGTTGATTCCAGTGAGTATCAATATCATATGTAGGTATCCCTTTTCATTGTAAAATGTAAACCACCATTATGTCAGTTACAATTTGCAAACTCTACTAATATCTACAAATGTGTGTCTGTTACTTTCAATTTGCAAAGTCATTTAGTGCTTGTTTGTTTCAACGTTTTCAACTCAAAAAGCCCGTTTTGAAGAAAGCTGAACCACAAAGCCTGTTTGGTTAGGTATAAAATGCAACTTTTTCCAAAAAGTTGCGTTTTCAGCCAAGGTTGAGAATGCGCAAACCATAAAGGAGCTCTAGAGGTCCATTTTAGAAAAAGTCCATGCATGTTGATCAACTATCCGTTGGACTTTTCAGGCAATTACCAAATTACCCTTCAATAAATCATGCTCATGTCCTTAGTTCTCACGCTTGTTCCTCATTCCTCTCATCTCATCTTTCTACTCTGCCCTTTGCCCTGAAGTTCACTCACACCTCTCATCTCTTCTCTTTGCTCTGCCCTGTCCGTGCTGCTACAAACACAGCACCACCTAACTATCACCGGTCTACCACAACAACCCATTTCAACATTTGATAATCCAAATACAAAATCAACAAAACCAAACCAAAAATAACTCAAAATCAACACAAAACAACTTAAAATCAACTCAAACTCCATTGGAAAACCCATCCCAAACCCAACTCAAAATCCACAAAAAATTAACTCAAAATTAAACCATCAACTGAAAACCCATAACCTGAACCCAACCCCAAAATCAAAATCAAATACAAACCCAATGGTGGCAGAGACTTAAGGGATCTAAGAATTAAGGAGAGAGATGAGGGATTTTCTTATGTTTCAAACATCTTCATCATCATCATCTTCTCTCTTCCTTGTAGCTTTCAAACTGTATATAAAAAAAAAAAAAAAAAAAAGAGAGAGCTCTACGCAACTGGAACGTTCTGGAGGAAGTGGTAGGGAAAAAGGGAAAATAAGGAAAAAAAAAAAGTGGAACGTTTTGGAGAAGTGTAGGGAAAGAAGGAAAAAAGAAAAAAGAAAAAGAAAAGTGGAACGTTATGGAGGAAGTGGTAAGGAAAAAAAAAAAAAAAAGAGAGAGAAGAGTACATGTGTGGAGGAGAAAAAAGGAGAGAAAAAAAAGAAGGAAATATGGATGAAAAAAGAGTAAAGAAATAAGGGAAAATAAAATAAAGAATGAGAAATTGAAATTGAGAAATGCTATCACAATATTTTCATAATAAATCTTAAGTGGTAAGTTATTATTAGTTAATATTGGTGAGAAAAAAATAATTTTTTTAGAAACTTTGAAAGTTCTTTTTAAAATAATTTTTTAGAAAGTTTTATCCAAAAAAAAAAAAAAAATAGAAAGTATTTTCACAATACTTTATATATATATTGTCATTTTTAGTAATTTATCACTCAAACCGCTGTTCTTATAAGTGCTAGCCTAACATTCAACTTTTTCAAAAAACATTTTTTAACAAATTGGACCAAACACTTAGCTTTTTGAAAAAATATTTTTTCATTATACACTTTTTGAAAACTCAACTTTTTCGAAAAACTGAGCCAAACTCACCCTTATTTAAAGAAATAAAATAAAACTATGGAGTTGATGATAGGTTTTGCGATGCTTGGAAATCAGTTAACCTTGTGAAATCTGTTGAAAATAGTAATTTCTGGGTGTAGAACCAGCCAATAAACTCAAAAGGCTTTAAAAAAATAAAAAAAAACTTTTTCTTTTTCTTTTTTTTTTTTTTTTTTTGAAAAAACGAACTTTTTCTTGGATGGGCAAACGCCCAACGCACTAATATATCTAAAGTGAATGCGTTCATAGTCCAGACTCCCAAGTATGTCCGCGTGGAAATCTTGTAATCACAGTGGTGCTGCCAATTTTGTAATGTTTGACAGAAGTTACTGTTGATTTATTGAATGCATGGTCTTATTTTTCAAAAAAGAAAAAAAAATGAAATAGTGAATAATTTTCTAAGATCACTCCAATATATATATATATATATATATTTACTGTTGATTTATTGAATGCATGGTCTTATTTTTCAAAAAAGAAAAAAAATGAAATTGTGAATAATTTTCTAAGATCACTCCAATATATATATATATATATATATATGTTTGATGAATAAGATCACTCCAATATTAATTAAGGTAGTAGTTATCTATTAGTTAGACTAAAGTACATATTTGGCCTCAAGTTTATGTTATTTTATTTTCTACTGTACACCTTTGGTACGGTGATTATTCCACAAGTATAAGTATTTGTGGAGTGTGAGGAGTAATGGTTGGAGTTCAAGTTTTCAGGAAGGAGCTTCACAAGCATATACACTTTGATTAGGCTAGAGTATAATTTTTATCTTATCTTATATAAAAAAAAAAGTTTTTATTTTTTTATTTTGACCTTTTATATTTGAAAATATTCATTTTGGCCATTATGTGTAATTCTATTCTCATATTGACCTTCTTGTTGATTTTCATTAGTAATTTGGTGATTATATGGGTGACATCTCTTAATGAACAATACTTATTTGGCCCTTAATGGTCAGAATACTAATAGAGACTTATCTTAATATACAGTACCTATGTGGTATTTAATTGTCAAATTACTAGCATAAATAGATTTATATGGAGGACATACGTGTCTTAGGGGATGTCATTTATATGGCGATGGACCAAATTTACTAACAAAAATGGGTATATAAACAAAATCAAATTTAAGGGCCAAAATTAAAAAAAAAAAAATAGAAAAAAAAAAGAATCAATATGAAAATCATATACTATATAATAAAAGTTGGGCTTAAAAGCCGTGGTTACGCCAAGTGGGTGCACCATATTGCAGAAATTTTTTTAGATTTTTAGATTCTTAAAAAAATATATAAATTTTCTTTCCTATAATTTCTAAGTTGATAAATATATTAATTTAATTACAATTCAAATTCTTCATCTGACCAATCTAATTCTTATCTTATTAGTATACTATACGTAAAAGAAAACATTTATATATAAAAAAAAGGTAGCAATGTGTATTATTAAAAAAACAAAAAAACAACTACGTATATTATAAAAAAATATATAATTTTTCTTCTCCTATAATTTCTAAGTTGATAAATATCTTAATTTAATTATATTTCAAATTCTTCATCTGATCCATCTAATCCTTATTTAATTACTATACTACACATAAGAGAAAACATTTATATATATTAAAAAAAATGCAACAACATAGTGTAATCTAATCTTTCTCAAATTCTTTATCTAATCCATCTAATTATGATATAAAATTAAAAAAAAAAAAAAATTAGCAACATGTATTGTAGGGACACATTTTTCAGGCCAAGCCCAGGATGCATGGATCCTTAGACCAGGGAGCCCGATACAATGAATTTTGTAGAGAGTGGGCCAAAGAACTGGGTTTGAATGTATGAACAACGACTAACACAGTATCTCTCATGGGCCGAGTTTAATAGAGAAGATTTGGTCCTCGGCAGTTTTCTAGTGCCTCCCCCTTGTTGGCTATTGTGGGAGGAAAAAGACTAATAGGCCCGTTTGAATATCCATACTGGGCCAGGGGCCCAGTCCATGGAAAAACCCCTCCTCGACCACGGAAAAATTCTCCTCGGATAGATAAAGCCGAGGGTAAAAGAGGTAACAGACCATTAATGGCAAAACTCCAGACCGTTCCACAGGGCAGGGAAAGCACGAAAGTGGAGAAAAACGACAGATAGAACAAATGTGTACAAGGGAAGGCAACCATTACTATACTCAGTGCCTTGTGCCTGACACAGCCATACTTCTCTGTTCTTACCACTATTCCCAATTAGGGGTGTCCACAGGTCGGGTCGGGTCAGGTTTGTGCCCAACCCGGAACCGACCCGACTTAGTCGGGTGGATTAAAATATGGCCCGAAACCGACCCGAACTACTGGTCGGATTTTTCGGTTCAGGTCTTGTCGGTTTCGGGTTTCTTCGCCGAGGCCGAAATCTGGCCGATCCGGCGAGATCTGGCCGAAATCTGGCTGGATCCGGCGATATCTGGCCGAAATCTGGCCAGATCCAATGAGATCTGGCCGGATCCGTCGAGATCTGGCCTAGATTTCGTCGGATAACGTCGAGATCTCGCCGTATTTGATCTGGTATGCTGAATATTTCGCCGAAAACGTTAAAGGTATTGGAGATTTGGTCTGGGTTGCTTAATATTTCGCCGGAAACGTTTAAAGGTATCGGAGATTGGTTTGGGTTGTGTAATATTTCGTTGGAAACGTTAAAGGTATCAGTTTGGGTCGAGTTTCACTGGTTTTGAAATGCAAAACTGCCAACCAACCCGCCGAGGGTCGGGTTTGACAGTTCGGAACCCGCGTCCGACCGCCGGAGTCGTCGAATCGGGTGGTGGCGGGTCGGAATCGGGTGGGTTGGTCGGGTTGAGCGGGTCACCGGGTCTCCTGGACACCCCTATTCCCAATAACTGGAGGTAAGGACGGATGGACAAGTACCTACTCTGGGGACCCCAGTTAGGAGGAGAAAAACGACTATAAAAAGGGAGTAAAGAGGAACAAGGAGGGGGGGGGGGGCAACAAGGGGGAGGCACCAAAAAAGCTCCTCGGATACTGCTAAGGACCAAATCTTCTCTATTAAACTCGGCCCATGAGAGATACTGTGTTGGTCGTTGTTCATACATTCAAACCCAGCTCTTTGGCCCACTCTCTACAAAATTCATTGTATCGGGCTCCCTAGTCTAAGAATCCATGCATCCTGGGCTTGACCTGAAAAATGTGTCCCTACATGTATTATAACAAAAAAAAAATGTTGAATTTAGTTCTTTTTTCATGCATATACACAAACATGTAGCGTGATTTTTACTTTCAATTTTTTTACTTTTGATTATATAATTGTAATTCATTTAGCTATTATTTTTTTAATAAAATTATACATTTTATAAGTTTATACTCATGGGACTTAAACTTCAAGCTTCAGTGTTTTCTCTCATGCTTTCAAGAACAAAAATTAAATTCTCATGTGAGTCTCTCTACTTCCAAAATTTAAATATTTAGTAATTTAGATTGTTCTTAATGATTGAATTGAGGTTTCCACTTAAATATGATTTCAATTGTTGCTTTCGATAATTTTTAATTATTAAATTCAAGGTTTATCCATTTAAATACATGTGATTTATTGAGTCTTAAAGTTCAATGTATTATTGAAAATCAATTTATATATATTTTTAAAGTATTTCTACCATCTTCAATTCAATTATATATATATATATATATATTATAATACCTTAAGTCTCACACAATATACATTCATTATATAATTTAAAAGTAAAATATTCATTTATTTTTATCATCTACTTTTAAGTAAATTAATAAAAAAAATTATTTACATATGAATTTTGATTAAACCGTGCATTGCACTGGCATAATGCTAGTAACTATATAATGCATGATTCCCAAGAGCTCTCTGTCCCAGCGTAGCAACCTGCCTTTTGAAATAAGTTCGTAATATGTTTCCCGGGAAATATATATATATATATATATATATATAGAGAGAGAGAGAGAGAGAGAGAGAGAGAGAGAGAGAGAGAGAGAGAGAGAGAGGTATTCCATCTCATTGTTAATGTCAACCACCATGGCTTATTTGTGAAATGTGATCTTCGGAAAGAGTAGTAATTTCTAAACTCTATAAATGTTTCTAACCTACTCTATAATTGAATAGAGAAAATATGACTACGAAATTTATAGCTGAGCGTCTTAATTAGTTTGTGTTCATTCGGATGTAATGGAGTTTAGAAATTAGTATTTTCTCCAAAAAAAAAAGTTTAAACTGTTTTTGGAAATTAACAAAGTAGTGTAATAGTGTCTGTGTTTCGGTATATCAACGTGAAAAGCTTGTAATAATAGAAATTGTGAAACTTGATGGGGCAATGTCACGCTCACCTGTAACAAAATTCTTCACTAATAGAAAGTTTGGGTGCATTTCTTTGTGAATTTCCAAAGTGCATGTTTGAAATTTCATTTCGCCTTCTTTGTTTCTTTTCATGTTTGTGCGCAAGAAAATTAACCCCAAGAGCATTAAGCCACAAAACTACGGAACTTTTTTCTTTCTATATTATCATTTACATTTATACATATTCTTGTTCCTCAAAAAAAAAAAAAAAAAAAAAAAAAAACATTTATACATATTCCTGATGTGCAGGTCAGAATCGTCGGGTGCCATCTTCATTTTTCCTTTTCTTGCCTTCTTTGAATTTGTATGCTAAGGTTATTTTAATTTTAGGTCAATTTGTTCATTAAAAGCAGAAAAGTTAGCAATCCTAAGCCTCTCTCCACGGTCGACTGTATATTCTTCCTAGAGACTTCGATTCTCTAATGACATGACACCTGGAAGACGAAAATTTTTACCCTCATCTATATGAAAGTTTTAAGTTTCACACCAGGCACATATGCGAAGCACAAAGTGCAAACTGAATAATCCTATTGCTTTTTTTTTTTTTTTTTTTTTTCCTCTTGGGTTTTTTAATAGGCCTTATATATAAATTATTAGTCGAAATTTAAAGTTTCCAAAACAAATGGCTAAGGTCATTAGTGTAGATCCTATAAATCTCTATTTTACATTTCAAAATCTATAATGCATTCCAAAATAGCAAACCAAACATATTACCTACTTCATAAAAAATAAATTAAAAAAATCATTAAAAAAAACATGTGTACCTGTACGTACAGTACCCATAAATCTGAGTGTTACCAGCTGCAACTATATACTTGCTAATTGCTATGAAAAGTTATAGTATTACTCATGTTATTACCTTCTCTTATGTTAAGATTTAAATCGGCAAATATTCGTAAGAATGTAATTGATAATTGGGTTGAAATTCTTGGTCCAAAAAGGCTGTCATGAGAGAAGCTTAGAATGATCGCAACTAGAGATGTTACCTCTTGCTCGCATATAGCCCGCTCAAGCAAGCTCACACAAGCAAGAGAATCCCACTCTAGAAACTTCACTTCTCCCTCACCTAAGAGGCTGTGAGAAATCTGATTTAGATCCCACCAAAGTTGATTATGCAACAGAATTGTGAATTAAGTACCGGCTGGTTAAACCAATTATACGATAACAAAACTAATAATTTAAAACATACTAGATGGAAAGTGGTGGGGACCCACATAGATTGTTTTGTTCTCAAAACATCTATGTATAATATCTAAAAGTTGAAAAGTAGCCTTTATTGTTTTGGTGCTCCTATATATTGAGTCACATCAGTGAAGTATTTCGGTCTAGTTCTATAAACTTTGGTCCACTTCAATCCTTTAAGTTCAATTTGGTCTAGTTTGACCCACCTCAATCGAGTTTGGTCCATTCGGTCCAATTTGATCCAATTTCGAATAATTTAGTTCATTTCAACCCATCTTAATCTACTTTGGTTATGCTTTCAAAGAAGAGGTTTATGTAGAAAGATTAGTTGCTTCATTGACAATTATGTTACATTCTTAGTGTAATGTTAGTAAGTTCCTGATAAAATTATATTTTTCTTATGCTATTAAACTCTTTAGTCATTCAAGACATATAGATGATGAATTATTTGTGAGGAGTACTAGACAAATTCTAATCACATATTACATTATTTAAAAAATATCTCAACTTATATAATAATTGAATGTAAAATATATTATGTTTCATTTAAAAATAACTGACAAAATTTAAAACACTTTCAAATAACAAATATAAGTAGTTTAATTTATAAAATCTAATATATTGTATCAATTATACAATGTTAGAAAATAATGGAATCATTTAAAAAAAGTTTGGGACTAAATACTTATAAGTATCATTTACTATTTTCATTTTTCACTTTAAAAAAAAAGCGAAAATACCATTTTAGTTCTTACATTTTGGAGTCACATTTAATTTGATCTTTACATTTCAGTAGTAGTCAATTTATTCCATATTATTTTCAACTTGCAGTTAATTTAGTCTCTATTATTAACTCAATAACGAAAAATGTTTATGTGGCTAACATATTACATAGTTAGCACATTAGATGCTTACATGACTACTAAATAATAATAATAAAAAATTAATTTGATATCTAAAAAATGCCATGTCTGATCTAAATAAATAAAAAAACCAAAAATTAGTTTAGTTTCTCAAAATATTTTTAAGAAGAATTTGAAAAATTAAATTAGAGAGAAAAGAAATATGAGATTAAGAATTGAAATACCCAAAAAAAAAAAAAAACTGTTCTTAAAAATATTTGGTGAAATTAAATTAAATTATTATTATTATTATTTAGATCTTATTTGCCAATGTTTAAATGTCAAATTAATTGTTTATTATAATTTTAGTAGCTATGAATCTAATGTACCAACTGTGCAATCTATTAGTCACATAAATATTTTCTGAAATAATACTAGAGATACAAACTATTTTATAAAAAATTTATAAATTGTTGATGTGGTGAGTGATTATTGATAAATGAAAATGTGATATTAATGGTGGACTAAATGAAAACTAATAAGAGGCTGTCCACATCAACATTATGTAAAAATATTGTAAAATAGTTTGTATTTATAATGCAACTCATATTGAGTTAACTATTGGAACCAAATTGATTCCAAATTAAAAATTGTGGCTCAAGAACAAAACATTGTTCCCCTGCCCCAAAAAAAAAATAGTTTTGCAATATCACGTGGCTTGACTGTGATTGGTGATTTTAAAAACGGTGCCAAACAAAAATTTGGGGAAATTGTGGCCGTCTTTGGGGAGATTTAACCGTGACTGAATAAATTTATGCAGAAGAAGAAGGAGGCCGGTGGTTTGATACAGCTAGGGAGGACCCACCTCGCTTTTCCTACCGAATTAGGTAGCGTTCTCTCTCTCTCTCTCTCTCTCTCTCCGATTCTTCTATGAAACTTTCGATCTTTGTCATTCACATGCTTCTATTTATTTGGATCTCGAGTTTATGTTTCTCTTTTGTAAATTTTCTGTCTGATTGTTTAGAAAGCTTGTGTGTTTGTTTGATTGCAACATCCAACTTAACTAGAACCGTTTCACAGTATTCTAGTATAAGAGCATCTGATATGCAATTGGGTATTGTGTATAAACTATTTGACAAACGCCGAAGTCACCAGTTTACTTTGGATGGATTCGTTTTTCGTAACTAGTCCTTTGAATTTGCAGTAGACTCATTTTGGGTCGCACGGACATATTGGTTGTATGGCACTTGGAATTCATTTAATAGCTAGCATTCTTTCGTTTTATAATCCAACTATGGCACAATAAAATCTTGCTATGCATGACAACAATAAAATTTCTTTGCCTTCTGAATTCACGCATGCCATTTACAGATCAATTTAGTTCATGGACATTCTAGAATTTTGTGCACTTGATCCTCATTTGTCAATGGCTTTGTTTTATTAAGAAAAAGAAAATTAAAAGCATGTGTAAATGGGCAAATAAAATTGAAAGCATGAGTGAACAAATTAAACGGATACTGATCTTGCATCGAAATATGTGATTTTGACAATAGTGCAAACTATGAATAAAAATTTTTCCATTACTTTTTATGTCGCCTCAGTTGGAATATAAATTTCTAAAACCAAAGATCATTATAATACGTCCCTAATCTGTATTTTATTTTTGAAGATTTGATAAAATAGCCAATCAAACATTAAGTTGGATACTTGCAACTAAAGATCTAGTAGTATACTAGGCATTACATAACCTTAAACAAACAATTTCCTTTAGTTGCTTAAATTTGACTAAATTTAGTGTCCCATATAATTCATATCCTTGCTTGTCTTAGTCAATCTGTGGATGGCTCTAGGAAAGTGCACTTAGGCTTGATAACACCTGAGAGACCATGAGTGTAGTTGGTCTAGATTCTGGATTAGCATGTAAGCATTCAATTTCCAGCTTTATGATGAGTATCAGTTGATTCTCAGCCTAAAACATGGGAGGTGGAATGCATTGGTCTAACAAATCTTTCGACAATAATTTCTCCTCCATGGATGAAGTAGATATGATGGAGATGATTTCGCTAGGATGCCTTCCTTTGATCACTTCAATTCCAAATTTCCAAAGCTAAACACGTTGCATTTCTCAGTTATCTTCATCATATAGGCAATCTCTACAAAAAAGCATAATATTATGGCAATATATACATATGATCTATATTCTATATTGATTGAACAAATAAGTACATTACCTGGTGCAACATAACTATATATGCCGGCAAGTGAAGTTCAATTGGATGAGTCTTGATTAAGAAGCTTAGCTATGCCAAAGTCTGAAACATGAGCCTTATATTCTGAATCCAACAAAACATTTTTACTTGATATGTCCCTATGAAAAATTAGTGGTGACCAATCATGGTCCATGTAAGATAGAGCGTGAGCCACACCTTTGACGATATTCACCCTCTTGTTCCAATCCAATTCTTTTGCTCCTCCATAATTGCTCAAAATTGTGGCCAATCCCCCTTTCAAGGTACTTGTAAATCAAAATTGAGAATTGTGAATGTAAACAAAAGCCATGCAGTTTTACAATATTTTGATTTCAGATTTCTGTTAATGTCCTTATCTCATTTAAGAACTCATTTTGCTATTCAATCCCACCATCATGCAAGGATCTAAGTTCTTTCACCGTGACTTTGTTTCCTGATGTTAGATTTTCTTTATAGACAATTCCTTGTCCTCCCTTTCCAATGCAAAACAAAGCATCAAAGCCCTAGGTCACTTTAACGATTTCCTTGTACATTGCTCCTCCATCAAAAGTTGATATCGAAAACACTTTTTCTTCATCCATGTTATGCGTTTGGTCTGTATGAGGGTGCTTCAATTTTCAAAGAAAAATGAAGAAAATTCTAAGAAATATCAATACAAGTGAAAGTGTTCCTAAAAAAGGGATAATGATTAAGAGAATGATATTGTGTCCCTCTTTCAAAATATGTCTTCCTACTAGAGAGGATTGCAATCCTGTAACAATTCCACACAACCCTTTATTACCTTGTAGTGCTTCTATGTGAGCTTGTTTAAATGCTTTGCTATTGGGAAGAGGACCCTCCAACTTATTATAGGATATGTCTACATATGACAACCAACGCATTTCTTCAAAATCAATGTGAATAAAACCAAAAACGTTATTGTGTGAGATGTTCAACATCTCTAAGCTTTGAAATTGCCAATTTGTGAAGATATCTTTCCTTTGAGCGAGTTATGACTTAGATCTAGCCAGGGAAAATGAGCTAAATTACATATTTGAACTGGAATGTCATGGCTAAACTTCTTGTTTCTCATGTTCAAATAGTTTAGTTTTAAAAGGTTCCCTATATTTATGGGGATTGATTTGTCAAATCTATTAATAGACAGATCTAGATACTCAAGATTTGTTAATGATCCAAGCTGTGGAGGTATATTTTCAGAAAGTTGATTTCCATTTAACATCAATGCCAACAAAGTAGTCAACTTCCCAAATTCATTTGGTAGCTTCCCAACTAAAGTGATTAGAAGAAAGATCAAGCACATGAAGTTGAATGGAGTTTCCGATTTCAAGGGGTATGCCACCACTAATATTGTTTCCAGCAATCTGTAGGGTACTTAGCTGTGGACACCTACTCCGATTGTGAGAGATTTCACCATAAAATCTGTTGTAACTTAGATCATTGTACTGCAGGTTTCTATAGAGAACAAAATCTTCAGATATATTTCCAAAGAGTTGGGTTGCAGAGTGTACCTAATGATGTAGGAATTGAGCTAGGGAAATTATTTCTCTCAAGTCTTAAAGAGATGAGGGATTTTGAATTTCCTATTTCTGGGGGAATGTAGCCTTAGAGTTTTTTCTTGATATGCTAAGGGTTGATTGTTGTATTTATGCAAAAATGTTAGCTATTCTAAGTTTCCAATACTAGAAGGGATTGGGCCTGTTAGACTGTTGTTGTTTATGTCAAGTTCAACTAAATTGGGGAGCTTTCCCGATTTCTGGAGGAATAGAACCAGAGAGTTGATTATCTAAATTGCTTAAATTACCTAAAGAAATGGGAATGTGACCACTGAGATGGTTGGCATACAAAAAAAAGGTTATTAAGAGACTCTAATTGACCTACTCGTTGAGAAATTGAGGGCAGAGCAAGATATATTAGCTTGGATAGGTAAGTAATTCAATAGGGACTGTACCATAGAGTTCATTCGTGCTAAGATCAACACATGCAAGATTAGGGAGAGATGAGAATGAAAATTCCTTTTAAGCCTGTGTTAGTCAGTTTTAATTTAATTACACTTCCTGCATGGCTGCAAGAAATGCTGAACCAGCTGCATGGGATTGAGCTGGTGTTTTGATCATTAAAAGAATTGGTTGCATTATTAGGAGGTAGAGTCCAAGAAGACAGGAGTGGCTGGGTTTCATTTTCAAGACTGGCTTTCCAATTGAGTAAAGCATCTGTCTCTGCCTCTTTATTTACAGAAACAGAATCAGCAACAAATGAGGAATGTAACATGGCCAATACGACTAGGGAAACAGGGGAAAGTAACTTATTCAAGGTAGACAATGCCATGGTCTTTGTTTTACAAATTGCAAACATATCCATACCATTGTATATCAAAGCTTCCCCAGGAATTTCTTACACTACTATTTACAGGATCTAAGATTTGGTAAGTCTCTGAGGTCAATTTCCATTGTTAAATGCAAAGAGAAACAGGGATCTGACATAATGGATGACTTACTTTTTGACTGTTTTGATGTGGAAAGATTGTCATTTTCCCAGTCAAGAAAAAGGAAAGATCCAATGTGAAAAGTCTCCAAAATCTTTTTCATTATATCTCAATAACTAGGAAGAAATTCCAAGCAAAATATACGATACAATTGCCAATGGAGCATAAAAATGAGGAAGCTTGTATTTCAAGTCTTGGCCTGGGAGTTCTCTCTGGAAAATTTGGAACCATATGCACTTGAGCATTGAAAAAATGGATTCAATGGCCACACGTTTTCTGTATGGTGCTTTTTTCTTTTTCTGTTCTTTTCCCTTTATGATGTTGAAGAGAGATCATATATGTTGCATGGGTTAGGTAGGTAGAAGTAGAAGTTGAATAAACTCTATTGTCCGGTAGAATGTTAAAATTATTTAGTATTTCTTTTCATAGTGGCAACCGGCGAAACCGCAAAAGTGAATTTCTGAATATGATAATTCATCAGTTAAGTTGTGACCCTTATTTGTGTGTCTGTCCCACCACAAAATATCACACAGAAGTTTTCCAATGCTAATCATACGATTGCCAACCATATAACAGCAATGTTTTCCAATGACTATATCTTGTTCTTTAGGAGATCTAAAAATTAAATGCTTGGGCGTTGAAACAAGAAGTTCAGAGAAATGTAACCACTAACCACCTTCTGCAACCTATTTTTCTAAGTAAGAGAAACAGACAAACTACAGTTGTTTCAGTCATTAGAAGGGTTTACAAATTGAAGTCTACCTTTCGTAAATTAACAAGCCCCTTATTCATTTAACCCAAAGTTTAACACCATTGGACTTAGTATCCTGTTGTTATAGTACCCTTCTAAGTTCTAAGCCTCTCTATGCACGAAGTACAGTTTACCCCTGACATGAAGTATGTCAACAAAGGCTATGACCTATGAAGCTGGTGCTCATGCTCATGACAAGAACTACATTGGGCATCATCTGTGTAGAACTTGAGCATAGTCTCAGCTGCCCCTCCAGTGCGCCACCACTTGTTCTCCTCCTCCTATGCTTTCCCTTAGGGGAGCTGGTCTCAAAGCCATTTCTGCAACAGTCCTTCTAAAATATTTAGAGGGAAAAAAATTATATGAACTATAAGATTTCCAAAACATTATTATAATTATTTGATTATAATACTGATCTAGTTTGTATAGGAATGGACAAACAATTAAAGGTTAGTTGCCTTATACATACTTGGATATATAGGATAAGAACAGCTTGACAGACTATTAAAGAGTGGTTGACTTATGGGTGGACATATAAGAATCAACCTCTTGAATAGTTTGGAATTTCAATTTTTATTGCACAATTGTTTTTATACTTTAAAGTGCAGTTTTTTAAAAGAAATTCCAAGATTGGTCTGGGTAAATTTTATATTATATTTATTTTAAGTGGTTTAAAAAGTTAAATATTTAGATGATTAAGTGTACCTAGTTAAAAACGTATCCTATAGATCAGAGTTTTGAAGTCAAAAGCTCTAATTTTGGGAGGATAGAGTGGTTTGAAAAGAGAAACAAGGAATTTATGCTATCACTTTACTTTATTGTTTATATGTGAAATTATGATTATTTATATATTTTTTATTTTGAAGTTGAAGTTAGCCCAATGTTCCAGATTTTAATATTTTTTCGTTCTTTATTATTATTTTTATTTTTTGGGTGAGGAACTTACTATAGTCACATTTTATTAGATAAATTTTATATTCACAACACTTTCACAACAAATATTAACTGGAAGGTTGTTACTGTTTGTTATTGGCGGGCAAACTAGTAATAATTTGCTACTTAAGATTTTTTGTGAAAGTATTGTGAAAATTTTGTTGACGTAGCAGTTTTCTTTTAATTAACAAGTTAATACTACAATGATTTCAAGTGCATTTTACTTTTTAGCAATTGTTAATTACAATTTAATTAATAACATATTTTTTTCTAAATTAGCTTTTCTCATGCAATTGAATTGACTAAAAATTTGCATTTGATTAGTTGTGGCACGCTCTATCAAAAACCCTAGCCGAGAAGACAACATGGGCCTGACCTATGGATCGAGGTGTGAACATGGTATCCATAATCGGAGGGCTCCTGATGGCTCCACCTCATTTAACAATCAAAAACCTATATTTGAAAGGAGCGGCTGAGATGTACGAAAATGGTGTATTTGTTACTGTGGACCTCAAGTTCATTGTGGACTCTCACATCTGCAATATGCATCTTTGAAAATGTCCAACCTTATGGAAGATATCTCTGCTTCAACCTCGTCATCAGTTGCAACAAAGATGCCATTAAGCTTGCCCACGTATTATTGCCACCCTCTGAAGCTGAAGCCTCCCCTCCTGAAAGGTTTTCATTGGTTTTGGTCATCTCAATTTGTATTGGTTTTGGTCTTCTCAGTTTCTCAATACTTGTTTAAAGACTCATCTTTTCATAGGGTATCAATATCATGGCTCGTATAGTTTATTTAGTAATACTGTATTAGTTATTGACAGTGGTAGAGGCCTTGAAAACCAATTGGTACAGTGTAATATTATTTGATAAAGTTACTTCAAAGTTCAGAAAAATGGTAAATGTATTAATAATTAAATAAAATTAAATAGCTTACTAAAAACTATGATTATCATAAAGAAAAAAATCTTCTTATCTTTCTTATTGTAGAATATTTTAACTCATCTATATAATATTTGTAAAGGTTAAAAGAGAAAGTTCATGGACAACTTTTATCATAACTCTGATGTGGTTGACTATAAGTAGCAGAAAAAAAATTAATAGACCGCTTCAAAGTTATAACTTTTGAGCATTGGAAAACAGAAGCTAACTTGAAGAGTTAATTAAGTGGGTTAGAGTTCGCTCAAATCAAATATATATATTTTAAAACTATTTCCTGCATTACCATGATAAAGTGATAGACCGCTTCAAAGTTGCAGCCTCAAGAAGCAGATGCCTTCTTAATATCGATGTAATTTTGTTATTAAAAGGTTAAAAGCTAGCTCTTTGTTTTTTTTGAAAGGGTGACAAGAGGTATTGGATTGCTTGCATTCCTTGATGAAACCTTGTAGACAAGAAATGTCACCATCATTGGCCAGGAAGGATCTTGCATCTAAATATGCGATTTTCACAACAGGGAAATACAGAGCATTTTAAAACTGAAATCTTCCCCATTACTTATTTTTAATACGCCTTAACTAAATCAGTTGAAATTAAAAAAATGACTAAATCCATCACCATATTAAGTCCTTACTCTTTATATTACATTCGAAATCTTTATAATGCATACCGAATTCAAAATAGCCATCCAAACATGTATCATGTACTGTGTCCTGAAATCTGAGTTACACTTACCAGCAGTAATTTATTAGAACCTGCAATTAATGATCTAGTAGTACTCTAGCCATTACATAATCTTAAACAAACAATTGCCTTCGGCAACATAAATTTGATAGATTATATCGCAATCCAAACAAATCACTATATCCTTGCTGGTCCTGGCGAGGCCCCTAGGAAAGTGCATTTGGGGATAACTGTTGAGAAACCATGTGCATGGTTGGTCTACAGGTTGGGTTAGCATGCAAGCATGCAATTGCAAGCTTTGTGATGAACAGTAGTTGACTCTCAACCTGAACGGTGGGAGGTGGAAGGCGCATGTCTAACAAATCTTTCAACAATAAATTCTTTTCCACAATTGAAGCAGATAGAATGGGGATAATTTCACCTAGATGTCCTCCTTTGATCACTTCAATAGCCAAAACTCCAAAACTATAAACATCGCATTTCTCAGTTATTTTCATTGTATAAGCAAGCTTTGCAAACAAACATAGTATCATGCAAATCTGTTCATATACTCTATGTTCTACATTAATTTTAAACTAGAGTACATTACCTGGTGCAATATATCCGTATGTGCCGGCAAGTGAAGTCCAACTAGATGAGTCTAAATTAAGAAGCTTAGCTATGCCAAAGTCTGAAACATGAGCCTCATATTGAGAGTCAGGCAAAATATTTTTGCTTGATATGTCCCTATGAACAATTGGCAATGACCAATCATGGTGCATGTAAAACAAAGCAAGAGCCACACCTTTGATGATGTTCACCCTCTTATTCTAGTCCAATTCTTTAGCTTCTCCATCATTCCTCAAAATTTTGTCCAAGCTACCCTTTTCAAGATACTCATAAATCAAAAAAGAGTACTGTGAATGTGAACAAAAGCCATGAAATTTAACAATATTTTGATGTTGAATTTCTGTTAATGCTCTTATCTCATTGAAGAACTCTTTTTGTTGTGCAATCTCGCCATCACCCAAAGATTGGAGTTTCACAACAGGGATATGCAGAGCATATTGAAACTACATCTTTCTTCTTCTTCTTGTTTTGATATGCCTTAACTAAATCAGTTGGAATATAAATGATGAAAACCAAAGATCACTACAATACGTCCCTAATCTTTATTTTACATTTGAAGTCTTTTTAATGCATACCAAAAAGGCAATAAAGCATATATCATCACATTGTAGATACTTGCAGTGAAAGTGCTAGTTGTACTCGAGAGGCATTACATAATCTTAAAAAGGCAATCGCTTACAGCAACGTAAATTTGATAGATTATATAGCATTCCAAACAATTCACTATATCCTTGCTTTCCTGGTGAGACTGTGTGACCCTAGGAAAGTGGATTTGGAGTTGATAATAGTTGAGAAATAATGTGCATAGTTGGTCTACATTCTGGATTAGCATGCAAGCATGTAATTGCCAGCTTTGTGATGACCATCAATTGACTTTCAACCTGAACTGTGGGAGGTGGAAGGCGTATGTCTAACAAATCTCTCAACAATAAATTCTGCCCCACAATTGAAGCAGATAGAATGGGGATCATTTCACCTGGATGTCTTCCGTTGATCACTTCAATAGCCCAAACTCCAAAGCTATAAACATCGCATTTCTCAGTTATCTTCATTGTATAAGCAAGCTCTGCAAACAAACATAATATTACGCCAATGTATTCATGTACTCTATGTTCTACATTAATTTTAAAATGGGGTATATTACTTGGTGCAATATATTTGTATGTGCCGGCAAGTGAAGTCCAATTGGATGAGTCTGAATTAAGAAACTTAGCTATGCCAAAGTCTGAAACATGAGCCTCATATTGAGAGTCCAGCAAAATATTTTTGCTTGATATGTCCCTATGAACAATTGGCGGTGAGCAATCATGGTGCATGTAAAACAAAGCAAGAGCCACACCTTTGATGATGTTCACCCTCTTATTCTATTCCAATTCTTTAGCTTCTCCATCATTCCTCAAAATTTTGTCCAAGCTACCCTTTTCAAGATACTCATAAATCAAAAAAGAGTACTGTGAATGTGAACAAAAGCCATGAAATTTAACAATATTTTGATGTTGAATTTCTGTTAATGCTCTTATCTCATTGAAGAACTCTTTTTGTTGTGCAATCTCGCCATCACCCAAAGATTGGAGTTTCACAACAGGGATATGCAGAGCATATTGAAACTACATCTTTCTTCTTCTTCTTGTTTTGATATGCCTTAACTAAATCAGTTGGAATATAAATGATGAAAACCAAAGATCACTACAATACGTCCCTAATCTTTATTTTACATTTGAAGTCTTTTTAATGCATACCAAAAAGGCAATAAAGCATATATCATCACATTGTATACTTGCAGTGAAAGTGCTAGTTGTACTCGAGAGGCATTACATAATCTTAAAAAGGCAATCGCTTACAGCAGCGTAAATTTGATAGATTATATAGCATTCCAAACAATTCACTATATCCTTGCTTTCCTGGTGAGACTGTGTGACCCTAGGAAAGTGGATTTGGAGTTGATAATAGTTGAGAAATCATGTGCATAGTTGGTCTACATTCTGGATTAGCATGCAAGCATGTAATTGCCAGCTTTGTGATGACCATCAATTGACTTTCAACCTGAACTGTGGGAGGTGGAAGGCGTATGTCTAACAAATCTCTCAACAATAAATTCTGCCCCACAATTGAAGCAGATAGAATGGGGATCATTTCACCTGGATGTCTTCCGTTGATCACTTCAATAGCCCAAACTCCAAAGCTATAAACATCGCATTTCTCAGTTATCTTCATTGTATAAGCAAGCTCTGCAAACAAACATAATATTACGCCAATGTATTCATGTACTCTATGTTCTACATTAATTTTAAAATGGGGTATATTACCTGGTGCAATATATCCGTATGTGCCGGCAAGTGAAGTCCAATTGGATGAGTCTGAATTAAGAAACTTAGCTATGCCAAAGTCTGAAACATGAGCCTCATATTGAGAGTCCAGCAAAATATTTTTGCTTGATATGTCCCTATGAACAATTGGCGGTGAGCAATCATGGTGCATGTAAAACAAAGCAAGAGCCACACCTTTGATGATGTTCACCCTCTTATTCCAGTCCAATTCTTTAGCTTCTCCATCATTCCTCAAAATTGTGTCCAAGCTACCCTTTTCAAGGTACTCATAAATCAAAAATGAGTATTGTGAATGTGAACAAAAGCCATGAAATTTAACAATATTTCGATGTCGAATTTCTGTTAATGCTCTTATCTCATTGAAGAACTCTTTTTGTTGTGCAATCTCACCATCACCCAAAGATTGGAGTTTCTTTATTGCCACTATGTTTCCTGATGGTAGATTTGCTTTATAGACGGTTCCTTGTCCTCCCTTTCCAATGCAAAACATAGCATCAAAACCATGGGTTGCTTCAATGATTTCCTCGTACATTGCTCTTCCATCGAAAGTTGCTATCGAAAACACCTTTTCATCGTACATGTTATTTGCTTGGTTTGTGCAAGGGTGCTTCCTTTTTCTTTGATAAATGAAGAAAATTCCAAGAAACATCATTACAATTGAAAGTGTTCCAAAAAGAGGAAAAATGATCAAGAAAATGATTTTGTGCCCCTTCTTTGAAACTTGTCTTCTTGCCATACATGGTTGCAATCCGGTAACATTTCCACACAACCCTTTATTACCTTGTAGTGCTTCTACGGAAGCATCTTGAAATGCTTTGCTATTGGGAAGATGACCCTCCAACTTATTATAGGATATGTCCACATAAGAAAGGCCGTGCATTTCTTCAAAAGCAATTGGAATAACACCAGATAGGTTATTGTGGGAGACATTCAACATCTCCAAGCTCTGAAGATTGCCAATTTGTGAAGGTATCTCTCCTTCGAGCAAGTTATGACTTAAATCTAGCTTGGACAAATGGGATAAAACACACATTTGAATTGGAATATCATGGCTAAACTTGTTGTTGCTCATATTCAAATAGTTTAGTTTCAAAAGGTTCCCTATATTTCTAGGGATTGACTTATCAAATCTATTATTGGATAGATCTAGATAGTCAAGATTTGTTAATGATCCAAGCTCCAAAGGTATATCACTAGAAAGTTGATTTCCATTCAACTTCAACTTCACCAAAGAAGTCAACTTCCCAAATTCCTTTGGAAGCTTCCCAACTAACCCATTATAAGAAAGATCAAGTTCCTGGAATTGAATGATGTTTCCAATATTAGGTGGTATGCCACCACTAATATTGTTCCCAGCAATCCGTAGGGTAGTTAGTTGTGGACACCTCCCCCAATTGTGTGAGATTTCACCATAAAATCTATTGTAGCTGAGGTCTACAAACTCCAGGTTACTATAGCCACCAAAATCGTCAGATATATTTCCAAAGAATTTGTTGGCTTGAAGGCGGATTCTTATTAAGCTTGTGCAATTCCTCAAAGTTTTTGGAATTGGACCTATGAGATGATTGTCATTTGCGGACAATTTTTGAAGAGAACCACTTTGGCATAAGTTTTGAGGCAAAAAACCAGTGAAGTTGTTTGTATCCAGCTGTAGCACAGCCAACTTTGTTAGATTTCCTATCTGTTGAGGAATGGGACCAGAAAATTGATTATCGCGGAGGGATAACCATTCTAAGTTGCTCAAATTGCCCAAGGAAATTGGAACAGTACCATTTAACTGATTTATGCTGAGATCAAGGTCAATTATGGACTTCAAGTTTCCTAATTCTTCTGGAATGGTGCCAGAAAGTTGATTTTCATATAAATATAAGATAGATATGTTGCTCAGAGTTCCTAACGACTTGGGTATGGATCCAGAAAGATAATTTGTATAAAGGCCTATAGATACAAGAGACTTCAAATTCCCTATTTCTATGGGGATGGTGCCAGAGAGCTGATTTTCATACATGTGCAACCATATTAGCTTTTCAAATTTTCCAATACTAGGAGGGATGAAACCTTTTAGATTGTTGTGACTTATTTCAAGAATAAGTAAATTGGTAAGGTTTCCAATTTCTGGTGGAATGGAGGCAGAGAGTTGATTATTATTGAGATACAAGTAAGCCAGGTTGCTCAAATTACCTATTTCTATGGGAATTGAGCCGTTTAACTGATTTTCACTAAGGTCCAACTCCTTAAGATGGGTCAGTAGGCCAATCTGTGGTGGGATTTGCGCCGAAAAGTTATTAAAGGACAGATTAATATATATGAGTTTGGAGAGGTGACTAATTTCAAAAGGGACTGTACCAAAGAGTTCATTCATGCTAAGATCAACATAAACAAGACTAAGGAGAGATGAGAATGGAAATTCATGAAGTGTACCTTTCAGGCCTGAGTTCGTCAGGTTTAATCTAGTAACACTTTCGGCATGGGTGCAAGAAACGCCAAACCAACTGCATGGGGTTGAGCTGGTGTTTTGATTGTTGGAAGCATTGGTTGCATTATTTGGAAGGAGAGTCCATGAAGGCAGGGGTGGCTGTGACACTGTTTCATTTTGAAGACTGGCTTTCCATTTGAGTAGAGCATCTATTTCTGCCTCTGCCTCTTCTTTCACAGAAACAGAAGCAACATTGAATGAGAAACGTAACATGACCAACGCGAACAGAGCAACGAGAGAAAACACTTTTTTGAAGCTAGTCAATGCCATGTGTCTTTCTTTTACAAGTTGCAAACTGATTCAGAATTCTATGTAAAATGTCTGAGCTCTCCCCACAGCATTTATAAGTCTTAAGATTTTGGTCCGTTTTCACTGTGATGGGAAAGAAAAAAAAAGGGAATTGACTAGTTGGATCATTGAATTTGACTTTTCTTTCAGTCTTCACGCTTAAAAGCATATTGAATTTGATTAGTTGGTGACGCATATTTTAAAAGCAAAACTGCCAACCAATCAAGGAAAAAAAAAAACAATGGGTTTAAAAATCGGACCGGGACGGTTCAACCGGTTATAGAACGGTTCGTTTAAAACACCAAAACGCAGAAGATCTGAACAACAAGCCATCATCCATGGCCATTGTTTGCCATTGATCTGAAGAAAAAGCCCCCCAAAAAATAAAGTGGTTGAGGAGAGGGATTCAATGGAGCATCTAAGCAGCCACAAGCAAGCAATGCAATCAAAGAGTCAACTAGAGTGGCTTAGAAAAAGTGGGGATGAATGACTGAGATGAGGTAGCTGGCAAAAAGAACAAGAGAAACAAGTGGGCTGCGTGTGGGGGTAGGTGGTAGGGTATTTAATGGCTTTTTAATAGAGATTTATTTATTTATTTTTATTATTATAAAAGAGTCGTTGTTCACTTTTTCTGTAGTGTGTATGTGTTTTTGGGTTTTGGACTACTTTCAACTTTGACGTGAAGAAAATAAGACTCCTTACTTAAAAATAAACAACAGTAATTAATAATTAATGTAATATATTATATCTTTCTAAAAAAAATGTAATATATTATATATGTAAAATAATGATTCTTATAAATTAAATAATAAATAATAGTACAGTTTTATTATTATTTATTTTTTAAAATAATTATTAATTTATTATGCTTTGCTAATTTCAAACTAAATAGTATAATATCGTATCTAAGGTGTGGGTTTGTTATTTTAATTTTCTAAATATATGACATGATAATTAAACTCACATATGTTTTTTATTTTTTATTTATTTTTTTTAAATTGTTATTTATTCAAAACTAAATATTTTGATGGTCTAACCCCGGTTTGACCATAAAATTGAGAACCATTTCCTTTTCTGGTTCTTTGACTGCACCAATTTTTGAAATCATGAAAAAATTGGTCTAAGAATGAAAAAATTTGAGTAAGTCTACTACCACAACAATTTCTATAATTTGTCTATGTGACGAGTTATAAGTGGTAAGAAAAAAATTGTAGGTCCATGTGTGTTTACAATTCCACCACTCATAAGTCGTCACATGAACAAGTTGTGGCAAAGTTGTGGAAATAGTTTTGGTATTAGACTTACTCAAAAGATTTCTTCCTAAACTAGTTTGATGATAAATCCTTCAAATTCCTACTATATCCTTTTATTGAATGTGAATTTT